>NC_064646.1:541401369-541705634 GCF_023864345.2 Schistocerca serialis cubense
TAACTAGTGTCACTGGAATGGTTCAAAATATAGACAGTAAGAAGAGTCAGTCTTCTTGTATTTAATTTGGCATTGTGCCTTTTCTATTTAATTCCGATGCAATTTCTGTGATTCATCGTCAATAAGAAGGTCCAAGGGATACAGTAAACCTGAAGTGAAGCATCGGAATCTATAACTAGTGTCACAGGAATGGTTCAAAACATAGTCAGTAAGACGAGTCAGTCTTCTTGTCCTTAAGTCGGCATTGTGCCTTTTGTATTTAATTCCGATGCAATTTGTGTGTTTCATCGGCAATATGGTCAGAGGGATACAGTAAACCTGAAGTGAAGCATCGGAATCTATAACTAGTGTCACAGGAATGGTTCAAAACATAGACAGTAGGAAGAGTCAGTCTTCTTGTACTTAAGTCGGCATTGTGCCTTTTGTATTTAATTCCGATGCAATTTCTGTGTTTCATCGTCAATAAGAAGGTAAGAGGGATACAGTAAACCTGAAGTGAAGCATCGGAATCCACAACTAGTGTCACAGGAATGGTTCAAAACATAGACAGTAGGAAGAGTCAGTCTTCTTGTACGTAAGTCGGCATTGTGCCTTTTGTATTTAATGCCGATGCAATTTCTATGTTTCATCGTCAATAAGAAGGTCCAAGGTATACAGCAAACCTGACGTGAAGCATCGGAATCTATAACTAGTGTCACAGGAATGGTTCAAAGCATAGTCAGTAAGAAGAGTCAGTCTTCTTGTACTTAAGTCGGCATTGTGCCTTTTCTATTTAATTCCGATGCAATTTCTGTGTTTCATCATCAATAACAAGGTCCAAGGGATACAGTAAACCTGGAGTGAAGCATCGGAATCTATAACTAGTGTCACACTAATGGTTCAAAACACAGTCACTAAGAAGAGTCAGTCTTCTTGTCCTTAAGTCGGTATTGTGCCTTTTGTATTTAATTCCGATGCAATGTCTGTGTTTCATCGTCAATAAGAAGGTCCAAGGGATACAGTAAACCTGGAGTGTAGCATCGGAATCTGTAACTAGTGTCACAGGATTGGTTCAAAACATAGACAGTAAGAAGAGTCAGTCTTCGTGTACTTAAGTCGTCATTTTGTCTTTTGAATTTAATTCCGATGCAATTTGTGTGTTTCATCGTCAATAAGAAGGTCCAAGGGATACAGTAAACCTGAAGTGAAGCATCGGAATCTGTAATTAGTGTCACTGGAATGGTTCAAACCATAGTCAGTAAGAAGAGTCAGTCTTCTTGTACTTAAGTCGTCATTGTGCCTTTTGTATTTAATTCCGATGCAATTTCTGTGTTTCATCGTCAATAAGAATGTCCAAGGGATACAGTACACCTGAAGTGAAGCATCGGAATCTATAACTAGTGTCACAGGAATGGTTCAAATCATTGTCAATAAGAAGAGTCGGTCTTCATGTACTTAAGTCGACATTGTGCCTTTTGTATTTAATTCCGATGCTATTTCTGTGTTTCATCGTCAATAAGAAGGTCAGAGGGATACAGTAATCCTGAAGAGAAGCATCGGAATCAATAACTAGTGTCACAGGAATGGTTCAAAACATAGTCAGTAAGAAGAGTCAGTCTTCTTGTCCCTAAGTTGGCATTGTGCCTTTTGTATTTAATTCCGATGGAATTTCAGTGTTTCATCGGCAATAAGGTCAGAGGTATACAGTAAACCTGAAGTGAAGCATCGGAATCCAAAACTAGTGTCACAGGAATGGTTCAAAACATAGACAGTAAGAAGAGTCAGTCCTCTTGTACGTAAGTCGGCATCGTGCCTTTTGTATTTAATTCCGATGCAATTTCTGTGTTTCATCGTCAATAAGAAGGTCCAAAGTATACAGTAAACCTGAAGAGAAGCATCGGAACAGTTTGTGGTTTGAGCGGCTCCTTGGAGACCAGTATTAGATTCCGATGCACCAGTGCAGGTTTACTGTATCCCTTGGACCTTCACAATGACCATGAATCACAGAAATTGCTTCGTGATGAATACAAAAGGAACAATGCCGACATAAGTACATGAAGGGACAATCTTCTAAGAGATTGTGGTTTGAGCGGCTCCTGGGAGGCCAGTATTAGAATCCGATGCACCAGTGCGGGTTTACTGTATTTGTTGGACCTTCACATTGACCATGAAACAGAGATATTTCATCGGGATTGAATACAAAGGAACAATGCCGACCTAAGCACAAGAAGAGTGGATCTTCTAAGAGCGTGTGGTTTGAGGGGCTCCTGGGAGACCAGTATTAGTTTCCGATGCAACAGTGTAGGTTTAATGTGCACCTTGGACAATTACATTGACCATGAAACACAGAAATTAGATCGGGATTGAATAGAAAAGGGACAATGCCGACTTAAGTACAAGAAGAATAAATCTGCTAAGAGATTGTGGCTTGTGCGGCTCCTGGGAGACTAGTATTCGGTTCCGATGCACCAGTGCAGGTTTACTGTATCACGTGGACCTTCACATTGATAATGAAACAGAGAAATTACATCGGGATTTAATACAAAAGGCACAATGCCGACATAATACAAGAAGAGTGGATCTTCTAAGAGTTAGTGCTTTGAGCGGCTCCTGGGAGGCCAGTATTAGACTCCGAAGCACCAGTGCAGATTTACTGTATCCCTTGGACTTTGACATTGACCATGAAACACAGAAATCGCATCGGGATTGAATACAAATGGCACAATGCCTACTTAACTACAAGAGGAGTGAATCTTCTAAGTGTTTGTGCTTTGAGCGGCTCCTTGGAGACCAGTATTAGATTCCGCTGCACCAGTGCAGGTGAACTGTAACCCTTGGACGTTCACATTGACCATGAAACACAGCAATTGCATAGGGATTGAATACAAAAGTGACAATGCAAACTTAAGTACAAAAAGAGTGAATCTTCTTAGAGTGTGTTCTTAGAGCAGCTCCTGGGAGACCAGTATTTGATTCCGATGCACCAGTGCAGGTTTACTGTATCCCTTGGACCTTCACATTGACTACGAAGCACAGAAATCGCATCGGGATTGAATACAACAATGGAAAATGCCGGCTAAAGTACAAGAAGTGTGAATCTTATAAGAGATTGTGGTTTGAGCGGCTCCTGATTATCCAGTGTTAGATTCCGATGCACCAGTGCAGTTTTACTGTATCCCTTGGTCCTTGACATTGACCATGAAACACAGCAATTGCATCGGGATTGAATACAAAAGGCTCAATGCCAACTTAAGTAATAGAAGACTGAATCTTCTAAGAATTTGTCCTTTGAGCGGCTCCTGGGAGACCAGTATTAGATTCCGATGCACCAGTGCAGGTTTACTGCATCCCCCGGACCTTCACATTGAACATGAAATACAGAAATTGTATCGGGATTGAATACAAAGGGGACAATGCCGACTTAAGTACAAGAAGAGTGAATCTTCTAAGAATTTTTGCTTTGTGCGTCTCGTGGGAGACCAGTATTAAATTCCGATGCACCAATGCCGGTTTACTTTATCCCTTGGACCTCGCATTGACCACGAAACACAGAAATCGCATCGGGATTGATTAGAAAAGGCACAATGCCGGTGGAAGTAAATGAAGAGTGAATACTCTAAGAGCTTGTGGTTTGGGCGGCTCCTGGGAAACCAGTATTAGGTTCCGATGCACCAGTGCAGGTTTACTGTATCCCTTGGACCTTCACATTGACCATGAAACACAGCAATTGCATCAGGATTGATACAGAAGGCACAGTGCATAGTTAAGTACAAGAAGAGTGAATCTTCTAAGAGTTTGTGCTTAGAGCGGCTCCTGGGAGGCCAGTATTAGATTCCGATGCTCCAGTGCAGGTTTACTGTATCCCTTGGACCTTATCGTTGACCACGAAACACAGAAATCGCATCGGGATTGAATACAAAATGCACAATGCTAGCTGAAGTACAAGAAGTGTCAGTCTTATAAGAATTTGGGGTTTGAGCGGCGCCTGATTAAATAGTATTTGATTCCGATGCACTATTTCAGTTTTACTGTATCCCTTGGACCTTGAAATTGACCATGAAACACAGATATCGCATCGGGATTGAATACAAAGGCACAATGCCGACTTACGTACAAGAAGAGTGAATCTTCTAAGGGTTTGTGCCTTGAGCGGCTCCTGGGAGACCAGTATAAGATTCAGATGCACCAGTGAAGGTTTACTGTATCCCTTGGACCTTCACATTCTCCATGAAACACAGATGTCGCATCGGAATTGAATGCAAATGGCACAATGCCATCTTAAGTACAAGAAGAGTGAATCTTCTTAGAGTTTGTGCTTAGAGCGGCTCCTGGGAGACCAGAATTTGATTCCGATGCACCAGTGAAGGTTTACTGTATCCCTTGGACCTTCACATTGACTACGAAGCACAGAAATCGCGTTGGGAGTGAATACAAAAATGCAAAATGCCGGCTAAAGTACAAGAAGTGTAAATCTTATAAGAGCTTGTGGTTTGAGCGGCGCCTGATTATCCAGAATTAGATTCCGTTGCACCAGTGCAATTTTACTGTATCCCTTGGACCTTCACATTGACCATGAAACACAGCAATTGCATCGGGATTGAATACAAGAGTCTCAATGCCAACTTAAGTAATAGAAGACTGAATCTTCTAGGAATTTGTACTTTGAACGGCTCCTGGGAGACCAGTATTAGATTCCGATGCACCAGTGCAGGTTTACCGTATCCCCTGGACTTTCACATTAAACAGGAAACAAAGAAATTGCCTCGGGATTGAATACAAAGTGGACAAGGCCGACTTAAGTACAAGAAGAGCGAATCTTCTTAGAGTATGTGGTTTGATATTCTCCTGCGAGACCTGTATTAGATTCCGATGCATCAGTGCAGGTTTACTGTATCCCTTGATTCTTCACATTGTCCATGAAACACAGATATCGCATCGGGATTGAATACAAATGGCACAATGCCAGCTTAAGGACAAGAAGAGTGAATCTGCTAATAGTTTGTGGTTTGATCGGCTCCTGGGAGTCAAGTATTATATTCCGATGCACCGGTGCCGATTTATTGTGTCCCTTAGCCCTTCTAATTGTCCATGAAACACAGATATCGCATCGGGATTGAATACAAAAAACACAATGCCGACTTAAGTACAAGAAGAATGAATCTTCTAAGAATTTTTGCTTTGGGCTGCTCCTGGGAGACCAGTATTATATTCCGATGCACCAATGCCGGTTTACTGTATCCGTTGGACCTTGCATTGACCACGAAACACAGAAATCGCATCGGGATTGATTTAAAAAGGGACAATGCCGGCAGAATTAAATGAAGAGTGAATACTCTAAGAGCCTGTGAATTGGGCGGCTCCTGGGAAACCAGTATTAGATTCCGATACACCAGCGCAGATATACTGTATCCCTTGGACCTTTACATGGACCATGAAACACAGCAATTGCATCGGGATTGATACAAAAGGCACAGTGCCAACTTAAGTACAAGAAGAGTGAATCTTCTAAGAGTTTGTGATTTGAGCGGCTCCTGGGAGACCAGTATTAGATTCCGAAGCGCCAGCGCAGGTTTGCTGTATCCCTTGGACCTTCACATTGACCATGAAACACAGCAATTGCACCGGGATTGATACTAAAGGCACAGTGCCAACTTAAGTACAAGAAGAGTGAATCTTCTAAGAGTTTGTGATTTGAGCGGCTCCTGGGAGACCAGTAATAGATTCCGATGCACCAGTGGAGAATTACTGTATCCCTTGGACCTTAACGTTGACCACGAAGCACAGAAATCGCACCGGGATTGAATACAAAATGCCCGGTGCTGGCTGAAGTACAAGAAGTGTGAATCTTATATGTGTTTGGGGTTTGAGCGGCTCCTGTTTAACCAGTATTTGATGCCGATGCACCAGTTCAGTTTTACTGTATCCCTTGGACCTCGACATTGACCATAAAACACAGCAATTGCATCGGGAGTGAATACAAAAGGCACAATGCCAACGTAAGTACTAGAAAACTGAATCTTCTAAGAATATGTGCTTTGAGCTGCTCCCGGGAGACCAGTATAAGATTCCGATGCACCAGTGAAGGTTTACTGTATCCCTTGGACCTTCACATTGACCATGAAACACAGAAATTAGATCGGGATTGAATACAAAATGGACAATGCCGACTTAAGTACAAGAAGGATGAATCATCTAAGAGTTTATGGTTTGGGTTGCTACTGGGAGACCAGTATTAGTTTCTGATGCACCAGTGCTCGTTAACTGTATCACTTGGACCTTCGCATTGACCATGAAACAGAGAAATTGCATCGGGATAGGATACAAAAGGCACAATGCCAGCTGAAGTACAGGAATAGTGAATCTTCTTAGAGTTTGTGGTTTCAGCGAACCTGGGAAACCAGTATTAGATTCCGAAGCACCAGTGCAGGATTAATGTATCCCTTGGAACTTCACATTGACCATGAAACTCAGCAATTGCATCTGGATTGAATACAAAATGCACAATGCCAACTTAAGAACAAGAAGAGGGAATCTTCTAAGAGGTTGAGCTTTGAGCGGCTCCTGGGGAACAGTATTAGATTCCGATGCACCTGTGCAGGTTTACTGTATCCCTTGGACCTTCACATTGACCATGAAAAACAGAAATCGCATCGGATTAAATAGAAAAGCACAATGCCGACTTAAGTATAAGAAGAGGGAATCTTCTAAGAGTTTGTGGTTTGATCGGCTCCTGGGAGTCCAGTTTCAGATTCCGATGCATCAGTGCAGGTTTACTGTATCCCTTGGACTCTCACATTATCCATTACGCACAGATATGGCATCGGGATTGAATACAAAAGGCACAATGCCGACTTAAGTAATCGAAGAGTGAATCTTCTAAGAGTTTGTGATTTGAGCGGCTCCTGGGAGACCACTATTAAATTCCGATGTACCAATTCCGGTTTACTGTATCCCTTGGACCTCGCATTGACTACGAAACACAGAAATCGCATCGGGATTGAATACAAAATGCCTAATACTGGCTGACGTACAAGAAGTGTGAATCTTATAAAAAGTTTGGGGTTTGAGCGGCTCCTGATTAATAAGTATTTTATTCCGATGCACCAAATCAGTTTTACTGTATCCCTTGGACTTCGACATTGCCCATGAACCACAGCTATGGCATCGGGAGTGAATACAAAAGGCACAATGCCAACTTAAGTACTAGAAGACTGAACCTTCTAAGAATTTGTGCTTTGAGCGGCTCCTGGGAGACCAGTATAAGATTCCGTTGCACCAGTGAAGGTTTACTGTATCCCTTGGACCTTCACATTGATCATGAAACACAGAAATTGCATCAGGATTGAATACAAAGGGGACAATGCCGACTTAAGAACATGAAGAGTGAATCGTCTAAGTGCTTGTGGTTTGAGCGGCTCCTGGGAGTCAAGTATTATATTCCGATGCACCGGTGCCCATTTATTGTTTCCCTTGGACCTTCTCATTGTCCATGAAAGACAGATATCGCATCGGGATAAAATACAAAAGGCACAAAGCCGACTTAAGTACAAGAAGAGTGAATCTTCTAAGTGTTTGTATTTTGAGCGGCTCCTGGGAGACCAGTATTAGATTCCGCTGCACCAGTGCAGGTTTTACTGAATCCCTTGTACCTTCACATTGACCATGAAACACAGAAATTAGATCGGGATTGAATACAAAATGAACAATGCAGACTTAAGTACAAGAAGGATGAATCATCCTAGAGTTTGTGGTTTGAGCGGCTACTGGGAGACCAGTATTAGTTTCCGATGCACCAGTGCTGGTTAACTGTATCACTTGGACCTTCGCATTGACCTTGAAACAGAGAAATTGCATCGGGATAGGATACAAAAGGCACAATGCCAGCTGAAGTACAGGAAGAGTGAATCTTCTTAGAGTTTGTGGTTTGATCGAACCTGGGAAACCAGTATTAGATTCCGAAGCAACAGTGCAGGATTACTGTATCCCTTGGAACTTCACATTGACCATGAAACACAGCAATTGCATCGGGATTGAATACAAAAGGCACAATGCCAACTTAAGAACAAGAAGAGTGAATCTTCTAAGATTTTGTGCTTTGAGCGGCTCCTGGGGAACATTATTAGATTCCGATGTACCAGTGCAGGTTTACTGTATCCCTTGGACCTTCAAATTGACCATGAAACCCAGAAATTGCATCGGATTGAATAGAAAAGGACAATGCCGACTTAAGTACGAGAAGAGTGAATCTTCCATGTGTTTGTGGTTTGAGCGGCTCCTGATAGACCAGTATTAGATTCCGATGCACCAGTCCATGTTTACTATATCCCTTGGACCTTCCCATTGACCATGAAACACAGCAATTGCATCGGGATTGCATACAAAACGCACATTGGCAACTTAAGGAAAGATAGAGCGAATCCTCCAAGAGTTTGTGCTTTGAGCAGCCGCTGGGAAACCAGTATTAGATTCCGATGCCCAGGTGCAGGTTTACTGCATCCGTTGGACCGTGACATTGACCATGAAACACAGAGTTTGCATCGAGATTGAATACAAAGGGGACAATGCCGACTTAATTACAAGAAGAGTGAATCTTCTAAGAGTTTTTGGTTTGATCTGCTCCTGGAAAACCTGTATTAGTGGAAGGTGTACTGTATCCCTTGGACTTTCACTTTGACCATGAAACACAGAAATCGCACTCGGATTGAATACAAAAGGCACAATGCCGGTTGAAGTACAAGAAGAGTGAATCTTCAAAGAGTTTCTGGTTTTAGCGGCTCCTAGGAAACCAGTATTAGATTCCGATGCACCAGTGCAGGTTTACTGTACCCTTGCACCTTCACATTGACCATGAAACACAGCAATTGCAAAGGGATTGAATACAAAAGGCACAATGCCGACTTAAGTACAAGAAGAGTAGATCTTCTAAGAGTTTGTGGTTTGAGCGGCTGCTGGGAAACCACTATTAGTTTCCGATGAACCAGTGCTGGTATAATGCATCCCCTGGAACTTCACATTGACCATGAGAAACAGAAATTGCATCGGATTGAATACAAAAGGGACAATGCCGACTTAAGTACAAGAAGAGTGAATCCTCTAAGAATTTTTGCTTTAAGCGGCTTCTGGGAGACCAGTATTAGATTCCGATGCAAAAGTGCAGGTTTACTGTATCACTTGGACCTTCACATTGACCATGAAACACAGAAATTAGATCGGGATTGAATACAAAATGGACAATGCCGACTTAAGTACAAGAAGGGTGAATCATCTAAGACTTTGTGGTTTGATCGTCGCCTGGGGGCCAAGTATTAGATTCCGAAGCACCAATGTAGGTTTACTGCATTCCTTGGAACTTCACATTGTCCATGATACACAGATATCGCATCGGGATTGAATACAAAAGGCACAATACCGACTTAAGCACAAGAAGAGTGCATCTTCAGAGTGTTTTTGCATTGAGCGGCTCCTTTTACACCAGTATTCGGATCCGTTGCACCAGTACATGTTTACTGTATCCCTTGGACTTTCCCATTGACCATGAAACACAGCAATTGCATCGGGATTGAGTACAAAACGCACATTGGACTTAAGGACAAATAGAGCGAATCCTCCAAGAGTTTGTGCTTTGAGCAGCCCCTGGGAAACCAGTATTAGATTCCGATGCACCAGTGCAGGTTTTCTGTATCCCCTGGACCTTCACATTGAACATGAAACACAGAAATTGCATCGGGATTGAATACAAAGGGGACAATGCCGACCTAAGTACAAGAAGAGTGAATCTTCTAAAAGTTTGGGGTTTGGTCGGCTCCTGGGGGTCCAGTTTTAGATTCCGATGCACCAGTGCAGGTTTACTGTATCCCTTGGACTCTCACATTGTCCATGACGCACAGATATCGCATCGGGATTGAATACAAAAGGCACAATGCCGACTTAAGTACAAGAAGAGTGAATCTTCTAAGAATTTTTGCTTTGAGCGGCTCCTGGGAGACCAGTATTAGTTTCCGATGCACCAACGCCGGTTTACTGTATCTCTTGGACCTCGCATTGACCACGAAACACAGAAATCGCATCGGCATTGATTAGAATAGGCACAATGCCGGCAGAAGTAAATGAAGAGTGAATCTTCTAAGAGCTTGTGGTTTGGGCGGCTCCTGGGAAACCAGTATTAGATTCCGATGCACCAGTGCAGGTTTACTATATCCCTTGGACCTTCACATTGACCATGAAACACAGCAATTGCATCGGGATTGATACAAAAGGCACAGTGCATAGTTAAGTACAAGAAGAGTGAATCTTCTAAGAGTTTGTGCTTAGAGCGGCTCCTGGGAGGTCAGTATTAGATTCCGATGCACCAGTGCAGGTTTACTGTATCCCTTGGACCTTAACGTTGACCACGAAACACAGAAATCGCTTCGGGATTGAATACAAAATGCACAATGCTAGCTGAAGTACAAGAAGTGTCAATCTTATAAGAATTTGGGGTTTGAGCGGCGCCTGATTAAATAGTATTTGACTCCGATGCACTAGTTCAGTTTTACTCTATCCCATGGACCTTGAAATTGACCATGAAACACAGATATCGCATCGGGATTGAATACAAACGCACAATGCCGACTTACGTACAAGAAGATTGAATCTTGTAAGGGTTTGTGCTTTGAGCGGCTCCTGGGAGACCAGTATAAGATTCAGATGCACCAGTGAAAGTTTACTGTATCCCTTGGACCTTCACATACTCCATGAAACACAGATATCGCATCGGGATTGAATACAAATGGCACAATGCCAACTTAAGTACAAGAAGAGTGAATCTTCTTAGAGTTTGCGCTTAGAGCGGCTCCTGGGAGACCAGTATTTCATTCCGATGCATCAGTGCAGGTTAACTGTATCCCTTGGACCCTAGCATTGACCATGAAACTACAGCAATAGCATCAGGATTGAATACAAGAGGCACAATGCCAATATAAGTACATTAAGAGTGAATCTTCTAAAAGTATGTGTTTGAGCGGCTCCTGGGAGACCAGCATTAGATTCCGATCCACCAGTGGAGGTTTACTGTATCCCACGGACCTTCACATTGACCATGAAACACAGAAATTGCATCGGGACTGAATACAAAAGGGACAATGCAGACTTAAGTACAAGAAGAGTGAATCTCCTAAGAGTTTGTGGTTTGAGCGGCTCCTGGGAGACGAGTATCAGATTCCGATGAACCAGTGAAGGTTTACTGTATCCCATGGAACCTCACATTGACCATCAAAAACAGAAAATACTTCGGATTGAACACAAATGGGGCAATGCCTGCTTTAGTACAAGAAGAGTGAATTTTCTAAGTGTTTGTGATTTGAGTGGCTCCTGGGAGACCATTTTTAGATTCCGATGCACCGGTGAGGGCTTAACTGTATCCCTTTGACCTTCACAATGACCATGAAACACAGATATTTCTTCAGAATTGAATACAAAGGGACAAAGCCGAGTTAAGTACAAGAAGAATGACTCTTCTAAGAGTTTGTGGTTTGATCATCTCCTGGGGGACATGTATTAGATACCGATGCAACAGTGCAGGTTTACTGCATCCATTGGACATTCACATTGTCCATGAAACACAGATATCGCATCGGGATTGAATACAAAAGGCACAATGCTGACTTAAGTACAAGAAGATTGAATCTCCTATGTGTTTGTGATTTGAGGGGCTCCTGGGTGGTCAGTATTAGATTCCGATGCACCAGTGCACGTTTACTGCATCCCTTGGACCTTCACATTTACCATGAAACACAGAAATTGCATCGGGATTGAATACAAAGGGGACAATGCCGACTTAAGTACACGAAGAGTGAATCTTCTAAGAGTTTGTGGTTTGAGCGACTCCTGGGAGTCAAGTATTATATTCCGATGCACCAGTGCCGATTTATTGTATCCCTTGGACCTTCTCATTGTCCATGACACAGAGATATCGCTTCGTGATTGAATACAAAAGGCACAATGCCGACTTAAGTACAAGAAGAGTGAATCTTCTAAGGGTTTGTGTTTTGACCGGCTCCTGGGAGACCAGTATTCGATTCCGATGCACCAGTGCAGGTTTACTGAATCCCTTGTACATTCACATTGACCATGAAACACAGCAATTGCATCAGGATTGAATACAAAAGGCACAATGAAACTTAAGTCAAGAAGAGTGAACCTTCTAAGAGTTTGTCGTTTGAGCGGCTCCTGGGAGACCAGTATTAGATTCCGATGCAAAAGTGCAGGTTTACTGTATCCCTTGGACCTTCACATTGACCATAAAACAAAAAAATTGCATCGGGAGTGAATACAAAATGGACAATGCCGACTTAAGTACAAGAAGGATAAATCATCTAAGAGTTTGTGGTTTGAGCGGCTGCTGGGAGACCAGTACTAGTTTCCGATGCACCACTGCTGGTTAACTGTATCACTTGGACCTTCGAATTGACCATGAAACAGAGTAATTGCATCGGGATAGGATACGAAACACAATGCCAGCTGAAGTACAGAAAGAGTGAATCTTCTTAGAGTTTGTGGTTTGAGTGAACCTGGGAAACCAGTATTAGATTCCGAAGCACCAGTGCAGGATTACTGTGTCCATTGAAACTTCACATTGACCATGAAACCAAGAAATTGCATCGAGATTGAATACAAATGGGACAATGCCGACTTAAGTACAAGAGGAATGAATCTTCTAAGAGTTTGTGGTCTGAGAGGCTCCTGAGATACCAGTATTAGATTCCGATGGACCAGTGCAGGTTTACTGTATCATTTGGTCCTTCACATTGACCATGAAAAAGAGAAATCGCATCGGGGTGAATAAAATGGACAATGCCGACTTAAGTACAAGAAGAGTGAATCTTCCATGTGTTTGTGGTTTGAGCGGCTCCTGGTATACCAGTATTAGGTTCCGATGCACCAGTGCAGGTTTACTGTATCCCTTGGACCATCACATTGACCATGAAACACAGAAATTTCATTGGGACTGAACACAAAGGGGCAGTGCCGACTTACGTACAACAAGAGTGAATCTTCTATGTGTTTGTGGTTTGATCGGCTTCTGGGAGACCACTACTAAATTCCGATGCACCAGTGGAACTATACTGTATCCCTTGGGCTTTCACATTGTCCATGAAGCACAGATATCGAATCGGTATTGAAAACAAAAGGCACAATGCCAACTAAAGAACAAGAAGAGAGAATCTGCTAAGAGTTTCTACTTTGAGCGGCTCCTGGAAGACTAGTATTCAATTTCGATGCACCAGTGCAAGTTTACTGTATCCCTTAGACCTTCACATTGACCATGAAACACAGAAATTAGATCGGGATTGAATACAAATGGGACACTGCCGACCTAAGTACACGAAGAGCGAATCTTCTAAGAGTTTGTTGTTTGAGCGGCTCTTGGGAGACCAATATTAGATTCCGATGCACCAGTGCAGGTTTACTGTGTCACTTGGACCTTTACATTGACCTTGAAACAGAGAAATTGCATCGGGATAGAATACAAAAGACACAACGAAGACTTCAGTACAAGAGGAGTGAATCTTCTGAGAGATTGTGGTTTGAGCGGCTCCTGCGAAACCAGTATTAGATTCCGATGCACCAGTGCAGGTTTACTGTATCCCATGGACCTTCACATTGTCCATGAAACACAGATATCGAATCGGGATGGAATACAAAAGGCACAATGCCATCTAAAGTACAAGAAGAGAGAATCTGCTAAGAGGTTGTGGTTTGATCGGCTCCGGGGAGAATAGTATTAGATTCCGATGAACCAGTGCAGGTTAACTGCATCCCTTGGACCTTCACATTGACCATGAAAAACAGAAACTCCATCGGATTGAATACAAAAGGGACAATGCCGACTAAAGTACAAGAAGAGTGAATCTTCTAAGAGGTTGTGGTTTGATCGGCTCCGGGGAGAATAGTATTAGATTCCGATGAACCAGTGCAGGTTATCTGTATCCCTGGACATCCATATTGTCCATGAGGCTCAGATATCGCATCGGGATTGAATACAAAAGGCACAATGCCAACTTAAGTACAGGAAGAGTGGATCTTCTAAGAGTTTGTGCGTTGAGCGGCTCCTGGGAGACCAGTATTAGTTTCCGATGCACCAGTGCAGGTTAACTGTATCCCTTGGACCTTCACATTGACCACAAAACAAAAAAATTGCATCGGGATTGAATACAAAATGGACAATGCCGACTTAAGTACAAGAAGGATGAATCATCTAAGAGTTTGTGGTTTGAGCGGCTGCTGGGAGACCAGTACTAATTTCCGATGCACCAGTGCTGGTTAACTGTATCACTTGGACCTTCGCATTGACCATGAAACAGAGTAATTGCATCGGGATAGGATATGAATCACAATGCCAGCTGAAGTACAGAAAGAGTGAATCTTCTTAGAGTTTGTGGTTTGAGTGAACCTGGAAAACCAGTATTAGATTCCGAAGCACCAGTGCAGGATTACAGTGTCACTTGAAACTTCACATTGACCATGAAGCACTGCAATGGCATCGGGATTGAATACAAAATGCACAATGCCAACTTAAGAACAAGAAGAGTGAATCTTCTAAGAGTTTGTGCTTTGAGCGGCTCCTGGGGAACAGTATTAGATTCCGATGCACCAGTGCAAATTTACTGTATCCCTTTGACCTTCACATTGACCATAAAACCAAGAAATTGCATTGAGATTGAATACAAATGGGACAATGCCGACTTAAGTACAAGAGGAATGAATCTTCTAAGAGTTTGTGGTCTGAGAGGCTCCTGAGAGACCAGTATTAGATTCTGATGGACCAGTGCAGGTTTACTGTATCCCTTGGACCTTTACATTGACCATGAAAAACAGAAATCGCATCGGATTGAATAGGAAAGGACAATGCCGACTTCAGTACAAGAAGAGTGAATCTTCCATGTGTTCGTGGTTTGAGCGGCTCCTGGTAGACCAGTATTAGATTCCGATGCACCAGTGCAAGTTTACTGTATCCGTTGGACTTTCACATTGTCCATGAAGCACAGATATCGAATCGGGATTGAATACAAAAGGCACAATGCCAACTGAAGTACAAGAAGTAAGAATCTGCTAAGAGTTTCTACTTTGAGCGGCTCCTGGAAGACCAGTATTCAATTCCGATGCACCAGTGCAAGTTTACTGATTCCCTTAGACCTTCACATTGACCATGAATCACAGAATTTTGATCGGGATTGAATACAAAATGGACAATGCCGACTTAAGTACAAGAAGGGTGAATCATCTAAGACTTTGTGGTTTGATCGTCTCCTGGGGGCCAAGTATTAGATTCCGAAGCACCAATGTAGGTTTACTGCATTCCTTGGAACTTCACATTGTCCATGATACACAGATATCGCATCGGGATTGAATACAAAAGGCACAATACCGACTTAAGCACAAGAAGAGTGCATCTTCAGAGTGTTTTTGCATTGAGCGGCTCCTTTTACACCAGTATTAGGATCCGTTGCACCAGTACATGTTTACTGTATCCCTTGTACTTTCCCATTGACCATGAAACACAGCAATTGCATCGGGATTGAGTACAAAACGCACATTGGACTTAAGGACAAATAGAGCGAATCCTCCAAGAGTTTGTGCTTTGAGCAGCCCCTGGGAAACCAGTATTAGATTCCGATGCACCAGTGCAGGTTTTCTGTATCCCCTGGACCTTCACATTGAACATGAAACACAGAAATTGCATCGGGATTGAATACAAAGGGCACAATGCCGACCTAAGTACAAGAAGAGTGAATCTTCTAAAAGTTTGGGGTTTGGTCGGCTCCTGGGGGTCCAGTTTTAGATTCCGATGCATCAGTGCAGGTTTACTGTATCCCTTGGACTCTCACATTGTCCATGACGCACAGATATCGCATCGGGATTGAATACAAAAGGCACAATGCCGACTTAAGTACAAGAAGAGTGAATCTTCTAAGAATTTTTGCTTTGAGCGGCTCCTGGGAGACCAGTATTAGTTTCCGATGCACCAACGCCGGTTTACTGTATCTCTTGGACCTCGCATTGACCACGAAACACAGAAATCGCATCGGCATTGAATAGAATAGGCACAATGCCGGCAGAAGTAAATGAAGAGTGAATCTTCTAAGAGCTTGTGGTTTGGGCGGCTCCTGGGAAACCAGTATTAGATTCCGATGCACCAGTGCAGGTTTACTATATCCCTTGGACCTTCACATTGACCATGAAACACAGCAATTGCATCGGGATTGATTCAAAAGGCACAGTGCATAGTTAAGTACAAGAAGAGTGAATCTTCTAAGAGTTTGTGCTTAGAGCGGCTCCTGGGAGGTCAGTATTAGGTTCCGATGCACCAGTGCAGGTTTACTGTATCCCTTGGACCTTAACGTTGACCACGAAACACAGAAATCGCTTCGGGATTGAATACAAAATGCACAATGCTAGCTGAAGTACAAGAAGTGTCAATCTTATAAGAATTTGGGGTTTGAGCGGCGCCTGATTAAATAGTATTTGACTCCGATGCACTAGTTCAGTTTTACTCTATCCCATGGACCTTGAAATTGACCATGAAACACAGATATCGCATCGGGATTGAATACAAACGCACAATGCCGACTTACGTACAAGAAGATTGAATCTTCTAAGGGTTTGTGCTTTGAGCGGCTCCTGGGAGACCAGTATAAGATTCAGATGCACCAGTGAAAGTTTACTGTATCCCTTGGACCTTCACATACTCCATGAAACACAGATATCGCATCGGGATTGAATACAAATGGCACAATGCCAACTTAAGTACAAGAAGAGTGAATCTTCTTAGAGTTTGTGCTTAGAGCGGCTCCTGGGAGACCAGTATTTCATTCCGATGCATCAGTGCAGGTTAACTGTATCCCTTGGACCCTAGCATTGACCATGAAACTACAGCAATAGCATCAGGATTGAATACAAGAGGCACAATGCCAATATAAGTACATTAAGAGTGAATCTTCTAAAGTATGTGTTTGAGCGGCTCCTGGGAGACCAGCATTAGATTCCGATCCACCAGTGGAGGTTTACTGTATCCCACGGACCTTCACATTGACCATGAAACACAGAAATTGCATCGGGACTGAATACAAAAGGGACAATGCAGACTTAAGTACAAGAAGAGTGAATCTCCTAAGAGTTTCTGGTTTGAGCGGCTACTGGGAGACGAGTATCAGATTCCGATGAACCAGTGAAGGTTTACTGTATCCCATGGAACCTCACATTGACCATCAAAAACAGAAAATACTTCGGATTGAACACAAATGGGGCAATGCCTGCTTTAGTACAAGAAGAGTGAATTTTCTAAGTGTTTGTGATTTGAGTGGCTCCTGGGAGACCATTTTTAGATTCCAATGCACCGGTGAGGGCTTAACTGTATCCCTTTGACCTTCACAATGACCATGAAACACCGATATTTCTTCAGAATTGAATACAAAGGGACAAAGCCGAGTTAAGTACAAGAAGAATGACTCTTCTAAGAGTTTGTGGTTTGATCATCTCCTGGGGGACTTGTATTAGATACCGATGCAACAGTGCAGGTTTACTGCATCCATTGGACATTCACATTGTCCATGAAACACAGATATCGCATCGGGATTGAATACAAAAGGCACAATGCTGACTTAAGTACAAGAAGATTGAATCTCCTATGTGTTTGTGATTTTAGGGTCTCCTGGGTGGTCAGTATTAGATTCCGATGCACCAGTGCACGTTTACTGCATCCCTTGGACCTTCACATTTACCATGAAACACAGAAATTGCATCGGGATTGAATACAAAGGGGACAATGCCGACTTAAGTACACGAAGAGTGAATCTTCTAAGAGTTTGTGGTTTGAGCGACTCCTGGGAGTCAAGTATTATATTCCGATGCACCAGTGCCGATTTATTGTATCCCTTGGACCTTCTCATTGTCCATGACACAGAGATATCGCTTCGTGATTGAATACAAAAGGCACAATGCCGACTTAAGTACAAGAAGAGTGAATCTTCTAAGGGTTTGTGTTTTGACCGGCTCCTGGGAGACCAGTATTCGATTCCGATGCACCAGTGCAGGTTTACTGAATCCCTTGTACATTCACATTGACCATGAAACACAGCAATTGCATCAGGATTGAATACAAAAGGCACAATGAAACTTAAGTCAAGAAGAGTGAACCTTCTAAGAGTTTGTCGTTTGAGCGGCTCCTGGGAGACCAGTATTAGATTCCGATGCAAAAGTGCAGGTTTACTGTATCCCTTGGACCTTCACATTGACCATAAAACAAAAAAATTGCATCGGGAGTGAATACAAAATGGACAATGCCGACTTAAGTACAAGAAGGATAAATCATCTAAGAGTTTGTGGTTTGAGCGGCTGCTGGGAGACCAGTACTAGTTTCCGATGCACCACTGCTGGTTAACTGTATCACTTGGACCTTCGAATTGACCATGAAACAGAGTAATTGCATCGGGATAGGATACGAAACACAATGCCAGCTGAAGTACAGAAAGAGTGAATCTTCTTAGAGTTTGTGGTTTGAGTGAACCTGGGAAACCAGTATTAGATTCCGAAGCACCAGTGCAGGATTACTGTGTCCCTTGAAACTTCACATTGACCATGAAACCAAGAAATTGCATCGAGATTGAATACAAATGGGACAATGCCGACTTAAGTACAAGAGGAATGAATCTTCTAAGAGTTTGTGGTCTGAGAGGCTCCTGAGATACCAGTATTAGATTCCGATGGACCAGTGCAGGTTTACTGTATCATTTGGTCCTTCACATTGACCATGAAAAAGAGAAATCGCATCGGATTGAATAAAATGGACAATGCCGACTTAAGTACAAGAAGAGTGAATCTTCCATGTGTTTGTGGTTTGAGCGGCTCCTGGTATACCAGTATTAGGTTCCGATGCACCAGTGCAGGTTTACTGTATCCCTTGGACCATCACATTGACCATGAAACACAGAAATTTCTTTGGGACTGAACACAAAGGGGCAGTGCCGACTTACGTACAACAAGAGTGAATCTTCTATGTGTTTGTGGTTTGATCGGCTTCTGGGAGACCACTACTAAATTCCGATGCACCAGTGGAACTATACTGTATCCCTTGGGCTTTCACATTGTCCATGAAGCACAGATATCGAATCGGTATTGAAAACAAAAGGCACAATGCCAACTAAAGAACAAGAAGAGAGAATCTGCTAAGAGTTTCTACTTTGAGCGGCTCCTGGAAGACTAGTATTCAATTTCGATGCACCAGTGCAAGTTTACTGTATCCCTTAGACCTTCACATTGACCATGAAACACAGAAATTAGATCGGGATTGAATACAAATGGGACACTGCCGACCTAAGTACACGAAGAGCGAATCTTCTAAGAGTTTGTTGTTTGAGCGGCTCTTGGGAGACCAATATTAGATTCCGATGCACCAGTGCAGGTTTACTGTGTCACTTGGACCTTTACATTGACCTTGAAACAGAGAAATTGCATCGGGATAGAATACAAAAGACACAACGAAGACTTCAGTACAAGAAGAGTGAATCTTCTGAGAGATTGTGGTTTGAGCGGCTCCTGGGAAACCAGTATTAGATTCCGATGCACCAGTGCAGGTTTACTGTATCCCATGGACCTTCACATTGTCCATGAAACACAGATATCGAATCGGGATGGAATACAAAAGGCACAATGCCATCTAAAGTACAAGAAGAGAGAATCTGCTAAGAGGTTGTGGTTTGATCGGCTCCGGGGAGAATAGTATTAGATTCCGATGAACCAGTGCAGCTTAACTGCATCCCTTGGACCTTCACATTGACCATGAAAAACAGAAACTCCATCGGATTGAATACAAAAGGGACAATGCCGACTTAAGTACAAGAAGAGTGAATCTTCTAAGAGGTTGTGGTTTGATCGGCTCCGGGGAGAATAGTATTAGATTCCGATGAACCAGTGCAGGTTATCTGTATCCCTGGACATCCATATTGTCCATGAGGCTCAGATATCGCATCGGGATTGAATACAAAAGGCACAATGCCAACTTAAGTACAGGAAGAGTGGATCTTCTAAGAGTTTGTGCGTTGAGCGGCTCCTGGGAGACCAGTATTAGTCTCCGAAGCACCAGTGCAGGTTAACTGTATCCCTTGGACCTTCACATTGACCACAAAACAAAAAAATTGCATCGGGATTGAATACAAAATGGACAATGCCGACTTAAGTACAAGAAGGATGAATCATCTAAGAGTTTGTGGTTTGAGCGGCTGCTGGGAGACCAGTACTAATTTCCGATGTACCAGTGCTGGTTAACTGTATCACTTGGACCTTCGCATTGACCATGAAACAGAGTAATTGCATCGGGATAGGATATGAATCACAATGCCAGCTGAAGTACAGAAAGAGTGAATCTTCTTAGAGTTTGTGGTTTGAGTGAACCTGGAAAACCAGTATTAGATTCCGAAGCACCAGTGCAGGATTACAGTGTCACTTGAAACTTCACATTGACCATGAAGCACTGCAATGGCATCGGGATTGAATACAAAAGGCACAATGCCAACTTAAGAACAAGAAGAGTGAATCTTCTAAGAGTTTGTGCTTTGAGCGGCTCCTGGGGAACAGTATTAGATTCCGATGCACCAGTGCAAATTTACTGTATCCCTTTGACCTTCACATTGACCATAAAACCAAGAAATTGCATTGAGATTGAATACAAATGGGACAATGCCGACTTAAGTACAAGAGGAATGAATCTTCTAAGAGTTTGTGGTCTGAGAGGCTCCTGAGAGACCAGTATTAGATTCTGATGGACCAGTGCAGGTTTACTGTATCCCTTGGACCTTTACATTGACCATGAAAAACAGAAATCGCATCGGATTGAATAGGAAAGGACAATGCCGACTTCAGTACAAGAAGAGTGAATCTTCCATGTGTTCGTGGTTTGAGCGGCTCCTGGTAGACCAGTATTAGATTCCGATGCACCAGTGCAAGTTTACTGTATCCGTTGGACTTTCACATTGTCCATGAAGCACAGATATCGAATCGGGATTGAATACAAAAGGCACAATGCCAACTGAAGTACAAGAAGTAAGAATCTGCTAAGAGTTTCTACTTTGAGTGGCTCCTGGAAGACCAGTATTCAATTCCGATGCACCAGTGCAAGTTTACTGATTCCCTTAGACCTTCACATTGACCATGAAACACAGAATTTAGATCGGGATTGAATACAAAATGGACAATGCCGACTTAAGTACAAGAAGGGTGAATCATCTAAGACTTTGTGGTTTGATCGTCTCCTGGGGGCCAAGTATTAGATTCCGAAGCACCAATGTAGGTTTACTGCATTCCTTGGAACTTCACATTGTCCATGATACACAGATATCGCATCGGGATTGAATACAAAAGGCACAATACCGACTTAAGCACAAGAAGAGTGCATCTTCAGAGTGTTTTTGCATTGAGCGGCTCCTTTTACACCAGTATTAGGATCCGTTGCACCAGTACATGTTTACTGTATCCCTTGTACTTTCCCATTGACCATGAAACACAGCAATTGCATCGGGATTGAGTACAAAACGCACATTGGACTTAAGGACAAATAGAGCGAATCCTCCAAGAGTTTGTGCTTTGAGCAGCCCCTGGGAAACCAGTATTAGATTCCGATGCACCAGTGCAGGTTTTCTGTATCCCCTGGACCTTCACATTGAACATGAAACACAGAAATTGCATCGGGATTGAATAC
Source organism: Schistocerca serialis cubense (assembly GCF_023864345.2). NCBI lineage: Eukaryota > Metazoa > Arthropoda > Insecta > Orthoptera > Acrididae > Schistocerca > Schistocerca serialis. The sequence continues at coordinate 541,423,079 of NC_064646.1, forward strand.
AAAGGGGACAATGCCGACCTAAGTACAAGAAGAGTGAATCTTCTAAAAGTTTGGGGTTTGGTCGGCTCCTGGGGGTCCAGTTTTAGATTCCGATGCATCAGTGCAGGTTTACTGTATCCCTTGGACTCTCACATTGTCCATGACGCACAGATATCGCATCGGGATTGAATACAAAAGGCACAATGCCGACTTAAGTACAAGAAGAGTGAATCTTCTAAGAATTTTTGCTTTGAGCGGCTCCTGGGAGACCAGTATTAGTTTCCGATGCACCAACGCCGGTTTACTGTATCTCTTGGACCTCGCATTGGCCACGAAACACAGAAATCGCATCGGCATTGAATAGAATAGGCACAATGCCGGCAGAAGTAAATGAAGAGTGAATCTTCTAAGAGCTTGTGGTTTGGGCGGCTCCTGGGAAACCAGTATTAGATTCCGATGCACCAGTGCAGGTTTACTATATCCCTTGGACCTTCACATTGACCATGAAACACAGCAATTGCATCGGGATTGATTCAAAAGGCACAGTGCATAGTTAAGTACAAGAAGAGTGAATCTTCTAAGAGTTTGTGCTTAGAGCGGCTCCTGGGAGGTCAGTATTAGATTCCGATGCACCAGTGCAGGTTTACTGTATCCCTTGGACCTTAACGTTGACCACGAAACACAGAAATCGCTTCGGGATTGAATACAAAATGCACAATGCTAGCTGAAGTACAAGAAGTGTCAATCTTATAAGAATTTGGGGTTTGAGCGGCGCCTGATTAAATAGTATTTGACTCCGATGCACTAGTTCAGTTTTACTCTATCCCATGGACCTTGAAATTGACCATGAAACACAGATATCGCATCGGGATTGAATACAAACGCACAATGCCGACTTACGTACAAGAAGATTGAATCTTCTAAGGGTTTGTGCTTTGAGCGGCTCCTGGGAGACCAGTATAAGATTCAGATGCACCAGTGAAAGTTTACTGTATCCCTTGGACCTTCACATACTCCATGAAACACAGATATCGCATCGGGATTGAATACAAATGGCACAATGCCAACTTAAGTACAAGAAGAGTGAATCTTCTTAGAGTTTGTGCTTAGAGCGGCTCCTGGGAGACCAGTATTTCATTCCGATGCATCAGTGCAGGTTAACTGTATCCCTTGGACCCTAGCATTGACCATGAAACTACAGCAATAGCATCAGGATTGAATACAAGAGGCACAATGCCAATATAAGTACATTAAGAGTGAATCTTCTAAAGTATGTGTTTGAGCGGCTCCTGGGAGACCAGCATTAGATTCCGATCCACCAGTGGAGGTTTACTGTATCCCACGGACCTTCACATTGACCATGAAACACAGAAATTGCATCGGGACTGAATACAAAAGGGACAATGCAGACTTAAGTACAAGAAGAGTGAATCTCCTAAGAGTTTGTGGTTTGAGCGGCTACTGGGAGACGAGTATCAGATTCCGATGAACCAGTGAAGGTTTACTGTATCCCATGGAACCTCACATTGACCATCAAAAACAGAAAATACTTCGGATTGAACACAAATGGGGCAATGCCTGCTTTAGTACAAGAAGAGTGAATTTTCTAAGTGTTTGTGGTTTGAGTGGCTCCTGGGAGACCATTTTTAGATTCCGATGCACCGGTGAGGGCTTAACTGTATCCCTTTGACCTTCACAATGACCATGAAACACCGATATTTCTTCAGAATTGAATACAAAGGGACAAAGCCGAGTTAAGTACAAGAAGAATGACTCTTCTAAGAGTTTGTGGTTTGATCATCTCCTGGGGGACTTGTATTAGATACCGATGCAACAGTGCAGGTTTACTGCATCCATTGGACATTCACATTGTCCATGAAACACAGATATCGCATCGGGATTGAATACAAAAGGCACAATGCTGACTTAAGTACAAGAAGATTGAATCTCCTATGTGTTTGTGATTTTAGGGGCTCCTGGGTGGTCAGTATTAGATTCCGATGCACCAGTGCACGTTTACTGCATCCCTTGGACCTTCACATTTACCATGAAACACAGAAATTGCATCGGGATTGAATACAAAGGGGACAATGCCGACTTAAGTACACGAAGAGTGAATCTTCTAAGAGTTTGTGGTTTGAGCGACTCCTGGGAGTCAAGTATTATATTCCGATGCACCAGTGCCGATTTATTGTATCCCTTGGACCTTCTCATTGTCCATGACACAGAGATATCGCTTCGTGATTGAATACAAAAGGCACAATGCCGACTTAAGTACAAGAAGAGTGAATCTTCTAAGGGTTTGTGTTTTGACCGGCTCCTGGGAGACCAGTATTCGATTCCGATGCACCAGTGCAGGTTTACTGAATCCCTTGTACATTCACATTGACCATGAAACACAGCAATTGCATCAGGATTGAATACAAAAGGCACAATGAAACTTAAGTCAAGAAGAGTGAACCTTCTAAGAGTTTGTCGTTTGAGCGGCTCCTGGGAGACCAGTATTAGATTCCGATGCAAAAGTGCAGGTTTACTGTATCCCTTGGACCTTCACATTGACCATAAAACAAAAAAATTGCATCGGGAGTGAATACAAAATGGACAATGCCGACTTAAGTACAAGAAGGATAAATCATCTAAGAGTTTGTGGTTTGAGCGGCTGCTGGGAGACCAGTACTAGTTTCCGATGCACCACTGCTGGTTAACTGTATCACTTGGACCTTCGAATTGACCATGAAACAGAGTAATTGCATCGGGATAGGATACGAAACACAATGCCAGCTGAAGTACAGAAAGAGTGAATCTTCTTAGAGTTTGTGGTTTGAGTGAACCTGGGAAACCAGTATTAGATTCCGAAGCACCAGTGCAGGATTACTGTGTCCCTTGAAACTTCACATTGACCATGAAACCAAGAAATTGCATCGAGATTGAATACAAATGGGACAATGCCGACTTAAGTACAAGAGGAATGAATCTTCTAAGAGTTTGTGGTCTGAGAGGCTCCTGAGATACCAGTATTAGATTCCGATGGACCAGTGCAGGTTTACTGTATCATTTGGTCCTTCACATTGACCATGAAAAAGAGAAATCGCATCGGATTGAATAAAATGGACAATGCCGACTTAAGTACAAGAAGAGTGAATCTTCCATGTGTTTGTGGTTTGAGCGGCTCCTGGTATACCAGTATTAGGTTCCGATGCACCAGTGCAGGTTTACTGTATCCCTTGGACCATCACATTGACCATGAAACACAGAAATTTCTTTGGGACTGAACACAAAGGGGCAGTGCCGACTTACGTACAACAAGAGTGAATCTTCTATGTGTTTGTGGTTTGATCGGCTTCTGGGAGACCACTACTAAATTCCGATGCACCAGTGGAACTATACTGTATCCCTTGGGCTTTCACATTGTCCATGAAGCACAGATATCGAATCGGTATTGAAAACAAAAGGCACAATGCCAACTAAAGAACAAGAAGAGAGAATCTGCTAAGAGTTTCTACTTTGAGCGGCTCCTGGAAGACTAGTATTCAATTTCGATGCACCAGTGCAAGTTTACTGTATCCCTTAGACCTTCACATTGACCATGAAACACAGAAATTAGATCGGGATTGAATACAAATGGGACACTGCCGACCTAAGTACACGAAGAGCGAATCTTCTAAGAGTTTGTTGTTTGAGCGGCTCTTGGGAGACCAATATTAGATTCCGATGCACCAGTGCAGGTTTACTGTGTCACTTGGACCTTTACATTGACCTTGAAACAGAGAAATTGCATCGGGATAGAATACAAAAGACACAACGAAGACTTCAGTACAAGAAGAGTGAATCTTCTGAGAGATTGTGGTTTGAGCGGCTCCTGGGAAACCAGTATTAGATTCCGATGCACCAGTGCAGGTTTACTGTATCCCATGGACCTTCACATTGTCCATGAAACACAGATATCGAATCGGGATTGAATACAAAAGGCACAATGCCATCTAAAGTACAAGAAGAGAGAATCTGCTAAGAGGTTGTGGTTTGATCGGCTCCGGGGAGAATAGTATTAGATTCCGATGAACCAGTGCAGCTTAACTGCATCCCTTGGACCTTCACATTGACCATGAAAAACAGAAACTCCATCGGATTGAATACAAAAGGGACAATGCCGACTTAAGTACAAGAAGAGTGAATCTTCTAAGAGGTTGTGGTTTGATCGGCTCCGGGGAGAATAGTATTAGATTCCGATGAACCAGTGCAGGTTATCTGTATCCCTGGACATCCATATTGTCCATGAGGCTCAGATATCGCATCGGGATTGAATACAAAAGGCACAATGCCAACTTAAGTACAGGAAGAGTGGATCTTCTAAGAGTTTGTGCGTTGAGCGGCTCCTGGGAGACCAGTATTAGTTTCCGAAGCACCAGTGCAGGTTAACTGTATCCCTTGGACCTTCACATTGACCACAAAACAAAAAAATTGCATCGGGATTGAATACAAAATGGACAATGCCGACTTAAGTACAAGAAGGATGAATCATCTAAGAGTTTGTGGTTTGAGCGGCTGCTGGGAGACCAGTACTAATTTCCGATGCACCAGTGCTGGTTAACTGTATCACTTGGACCTTCGCATTGACCATGAAACAGAGTAATTGCATCGGGATAGGATATGAATCACAATGCCAGCTGAAGTACAGAAAGAGTGAATCTTCTTAGAGTTTGTGGTTTGAGTGAACCTGGAAAACCAGTATTAGATTCCGAAGCACCAGTGCAGGATTACAGTGTCACTTGAAACTTCACATTGACCATGAAGCACTGCAATGGCATCGGGATTGAATACAAAAGGCACAATGCCAACTTAAGAACAAGAAGAGTGAATCTTCTAAGAGTTTGTGCTTTGAGCGGCTCCTGGGGAACAGTATTAGATTCCGATGCACCAGTGCAAATTTACTGTATCCCTTTGACCTTCACATTGACCATAAAACCAAGAAATTGCATTGAGATTGAATACAAATGGGACAATGCCGACTTAAGTACAAGAGGAATGAATCTTCTAAGAGTTTGTGGTCTGAGAGGCTCCTGAGAGACCAGTATTAGATTCTGATGGACCAGTGCAGGTTTACTGTATCCCTTGGACCTTTACATTGACCATGAAAAACAGAAATCGCATCGGATTGAATAGGAAAGGACAATGCCGACTTCAGTACAAGAAGAGTGAATCTTCCATGTGTTCGTGGTTTGAGCGGCTCCTGGTAGACCAGTATTAGATTCCGATGCACCAGTGCAAGTTTACTGTATCCGTTGGACTTTCACATTGTCCATGAAGCACAGATATCGGATCGGGATTGAATACAAAAGGCACAATGCCAACTGAAGTACAAGAAGTAAGAATCTGCTAAGAGTTTCTACTTTGAGCGGCTCCTGGAAGACCAGTATTCATTTCCGATGCACCAGTGCAAGTTTACTGATTCCCTTAGACCTTCACATTGACCATGAAACACAGAATTTAGATCGGGATTGAATACAAAATGGACAATGCCGACTTAAGTACAAGAATGGTGAATCATCTAAGACTTTGTGGTTTGATCGTCTCCTGGGGGCCAAGTATTAGATTCCGAAGCACCAATGTAGGTTTACTGCATTCCTTGGAACTTCACATTGTCCATGATACACAGATATCGCATCGGGATTGAATACAAAAGGCACAATACCGACTTAAGCACAAGAAGAGTGCATCTTCAGAGTGTTTTTGCATTGAGCGGCTCCTTTTACACCAGTATTAGGATCCGTTGCACCAGTACATGTTTACTGTATCCCTTGGACTTTCCCAATGACCATGAAACACAGCAATTGCATCGGGATTGAGTACAAAACGCACATTGGACTTAAGGACAAATAGAGCGAATCCTCCAAGAGTTTGTGCTTTGAGCAGCCCCTGGGAAACCAGTATTAGATTCCGATGCACCAGTGCAGGTTTTCTGTATCCCCTGGACCTTCACATTGAACATGAAACACAGAAATTGCATCGGGATTGAATACAAAGGGGACAATGCCGACCTAAGTACAAGAAGAGTGAATCTTCTAAAAGTTTGGGGTTTGGTCGGCTCCTGGGGGTCCAGTTTTAGATTCCGATGCACCAGTGCAGGTTTACTGTATCCCTTGGACTCTCACATTGTCCATGACGCACAGATATCGCATCGGGATTGAATACAAAAGGCACAATGCCGACTTAAGTACAAGAAGAGTGAATCTTCTAAGAATTTTTGCTTTGAGCGGCTCCTGGGAGACCAGTATTAGTTTCCGATGCACCAACGCCGGTTTACTGTATCTCTTGGACCTCGCATTGACCACGAAACACAGAAATCGCATCGGCATTGAATAGAATAGGCACAATGCCGGCAGAAGTAAATGAAGAGTGAATCTTCTAAGAGCTTGTGGTTTGGGCGGCTCCTGGGAAACCAGTATTAGATTCCGATGCACCAGTGCAGGTTTACTATATCCCTTGGACCTTCACATTGACCATGAAACACCGCAATTGCATTGGGATTGATTCAAAAGGCACAGTGCATAGTTAAGTACAAGAAGAGTGAAACTTCTAAGAGTTTGTGCTTAGAGCGGCTCCTGGGAGGTCAGTATTAGATTCCGATGCACCAGTGCAGGTTTACTGTATCCCTTGGACCTTAACGTTGACCACGAAACACAGAAATCGCTTCGGGATTGAATACAAAATGCACAATGCTAGCTGAAGTACAAGAAGTGTCAATCTTATAAGAATTTGGGGTTTGAGCGGCGCCTGATTAAATAGTATTTGACTCCGATGCACTAGTTCAGTTTTACTCTATCCCATGGACCTTGAAATTGACCATGAAACACAGATATCGCATCGGGATTGAATACAAACGCACAATGCCGACTTACGTACAAGAAGATTGAATCTTCTAAGGGTTTGTGCTTTGAGCGGCTCCTGGGAGACCAGTATAAGATTCAGATGCACCAGTGAAAGTTTACTGTATCCCTTGGACCTTCACATACTCCATGAAACACAGATATCGCATCGGGATTGAATACAAATGGCACAATGCCAACTTAAGTACAAGAAGAGTGAATCTTCTTAGAGTTTGTGCTTAGAGCGGCTCCTGGGAGACCAGTATTTCATTCCGATGCATCAGTGCAGGTTAACTGTATCCCTTGGACCCTAGCATTGACCATGAAACTACAGCAATAGCATCAGGATTGAATACAAGAGGCACAATGCCAATATAAGTACATTAAGAGTGAATCTTCTAAAGTATGTGTTTGAGCGGCTCCTGGGAGACCAGCATTAGATTCCGATCCACCAGTGGAGGTTTACTGTATCCCACGGACCTTCACATTGACCATGAAACACAGAAATTGCATCGGGACTGAATACAAAAGGGACAATGCAGACTTAAGTACAAGAAGAGTGAATCTCCTAAGAGTTTGTGATTTGAGTGGCTCCTGGGAGACCATTTTTAGATTCCGATGCACCGATGAGGGCTTAACTGTATCCCTTTGACCTTCACAATGACCATGAAACACAGATATTTCTTCAGAATTGAATACAAAGGGACAAAGCCGAGTTAAGTACAAGAAGAATGACTCTTCTAAGAGTTTGTGGTTTGATCATCTCCTGGGGGACATGTATTAGATACCGATGCAACAGTGCAGGTTTACTGCATCCATTGGACATTCACATTGTCCATGAAACACAGATATCGCATCGGGATTGAATACAAAAGGCACAATGCTGACTTAAGTACAAGAAGATTGAATCTCCTATGTGTTTGTGATTTGAGGGGCTCCTGGGTGGTCAGTATTAGATTCCGATGCACCAGTGCACGTTTACTGCATCCCTTGGACCTTCACATTTACCATGAAACACAGAAATTGCATCGGGATTGAATACAAAGGGGACAATGCCGACTTAAGTACACGAAGAGTGAATCTTCTAAGAGTTTGTGGTTTGAGCGACTCCTGGGAGTCAAGTATTATATTCCGATGCACCAGTGCCGATTTATTGTATCCCTTGGACCTTCTCATTGTCGATGACACAGAGATATCGCTTCGTGATTGAATACAAAAGGCACAATGCCGACTTAAGTACAAGAAGAGTAAATCTTCTAAGGGTTTGTGTTTTGACCGGCTCCTGGGAGACCAGTATTCGATTCCGATGCACCAGTGCAGGTTTACTGAATCCCTTGTACATTCACATTGACCATGAAACACAGCAATTGCATCAGGATTGAATACAAAAGGCACAATGAAACTTAAGTCAAGAAGAGTGAACCTTCTAAGAGTTTGTCGTTTGAGCGGCTCCTGGGAGACCAGTATTAGATTCCGATGCAAAAGTGCAGGTTTACTGTATCCCTTGGGCCTTCACATTGACCATAAAACAAAAAAATTGCATCGGGAGTGAATACAAAATGGACAATGCCGACTTAAGTACAAGAAGGATAAATCATCTAAGAGTTTGTGGTTTGAGCGGCTGCTGGGAGACCAGTACTAGTTTCCGATGCACCACTGCTGGTTAACTGTATCACTTGGACCTTCGAATTGACCATGAAACAGAGTAATTGCATCGGGATAGGATACGAAACACAATGCCAGCTGAAGTACAGAAAGAGTGAATCTTCTTAGAGTTTGTGGTTTGAGTGAACCTGGGAAACCAGTATTAGATTCCGAAGCACCAGTGCAGGATTACTGTGTCCCTTGAAACTTCACATTGACCATGAAACCAAGAAATTGCATCGAGATTGAATACAAATGGGACAATGCCGACTTAAGTACAAGAGGAATGAATCTTCTAAGAGTTTGTGGTCTGAGAGGCTCCTGAGATACCAGTAGTAGATTCCGATGGACCAGTGCAGGTTTACTGTATCATTTGGTCCTTCACATTGACCATAAAAAAGAGAAATCGCATCGGATTGAATAAAATGGACAATGCCGACTTAAGTACAAGAAGAGTGAATCTTCCATGTGTTTGTGGTTTGAGCGGCTCCTGGTATACCAGTATTAGGTTCCGATGCACCAGTGCAGGTTTACTGTATCCCTTGGACCATCACATTGACCATGAAACACAGAAATTTCTTTGGGACTGAACACAAAGGGGCAGTGCCGACTTACGTACAACAAGAGTGAATCTTCTATGTGTTTGTGGTTTGATCGGCTTCTGGGAGACCACTACTAAATTCCGATGCACCAGTGGAACTATACTGTATCCCTTGGGCTTTCACATTGTCCATGAAGCACAGATATCGAATCGGTATTGAAAACAAAAGGCACAATGCCAACTAAAGAACAAGAAGAGAGAATCTGCTAAGAGTTTCTACTTTGAGCGGCTCCTGGAAGACTAGTATTCAATTTCGATGCACCAGTGCAAGTTTTACTGTATCCCTTAGACCTTCACATTGACCATGAAACACAGAAATTAGATCGGGATTGAATACAAATGGGACACTGCCGACCTAAGTACACGAAGAGCGAATCTTCTAAGAGTTTGTTGTTTGAGCGGCTCTTGGGAGACCAATATTAGATTCCGATGCACCAGTGCAGGTTTACTGTGTCACTTGGACCTTTACATTGACCTTGAAACAGAGAAATTGCATCGGGATAGAATACAAAAGACACAACGAAGACTTCAGTACAAGAAGAGTGAATCTTCTGAGAGATTGTGGTTTGAGCGGCTCCTGGGAAACCAGTATTAGATTCCGATGCACCAGTGCAGGTTTACTGTATCCCATGGACCTTCACATTGTCCATGAAACACAGATATCGAATCGGGATTGAATACAAAAGGCACAATGCCATCTAAAGTACAAGAAGAGAGAATCTGCTAAGAGGTTGTGGTTTGATCGGCTCCGGGGAGAATAGTACTAGATTCCGATGAACCAGTGCTGGTTAACTGCATCCCTTGGACCTTCACATTGACCATGAAAAACAGAAACTCCATCGGATTGAATACAAAAGGGACAATGCCGACTTAAGTACAAGAAGAGTGAATCTTCTAAGAGGTTGTGGTTTGATCGGCTCCGGGGAGAATAGTATTAGATTCCGATGAACCAGTGCAGGTTATCTGTATCCCTGGACATCCATATTGTCCATGAGGCTCAGATATCGCATCGGGATTGAATACAAAAGGCACAATGCCAACTTAAGAACAAGAAGAGTGAATCTTCTAAGAGTTTGTGCTTTGAGCGGCTCCTGGGGAACAGTATTAGATTCCGATGCACCAGTGCAAATTTACTGTATCCCTTTGACCTTCACATTGACCATAAAACCAAGAAATTGCATTGAGATTGAATACAAATGGGACAATGCCGACTTAAGTACAAGAGGAATGAATCTTCTAAGAGTTTGTGGTCTGAGAGGCTCCTGAGAGACCAGTATTAGATTCTGATGGACCAGTGCAGGTTTACTGTATCCCTTGGACCTTTACATTGACCATGAAAAACAGAAATCGCATCGGATTGAATAGGAAAGGACAATGCCGACTTCAGTACAAGAAGAGTGAACCTTCCATGTGTTCGTGGTTTGAGCGGCTCCTGGTAGACCAGTATTAGATTCCGATGCACCAGTGCAAGTTTACTGTATCCGTTGGACTTTCACATTGTCCATGAAGCACAGATATCGAATCGGGATTGAATACAAAAGGCACAATGCCAACTGAAGTACAAGAAGTAAGAATCTGCTAAGAGTTTCTACTTTGAGCGGCTCCTGGAAGACCAGTATTCAATTCCGATGCACTAGTGCAAGTTTACTGATTCCCTTAGACCTTCACATTGACCATGAAACACCGAATTTAGATCGGGATTGAATACAAATGGGACACTGCCGACCTAAGTACAAGAAGACTGAATCTTATCAGAGTTTGTGGTTTGAGCGGCTCTTGGGAGACCAGTATTATATTCCGATGCGCCAGTGCAGGTTTACTGTGTCACTTGGACCTTTACATTGACCATGAAACAGAGAAATTGCAACGGGATTGAATACAAAAGGCACAACGAAGACTTCAGTACAAGAAGAGTGAATCTTCTAAGAGATTGTGGTTTGAGCGGCTCCTGGGAAACCAGTTTTAGATTCCGATGCACCAGTGCAGGTTTACTGTATCCCTTGAAACTTCACATTGTCCATGAAACACAGATATCGAATCGGGATTGAATACAAAGGCACAATGCCATCTAGCGTACAAGAAGAGAGAATCTGCTAAGAGTTTCTACTTTGAGCGGCTTCTGGGAGTCCAGTATTAAATTCCAATGCACCAGTGCAAGTTTACTGTAACCCTTGGACTTCCACATTGACCATGAAATACAGAAATGAGATCGGGATTGAATACAAAAGGGACAATGCCGACCTAAGTACAAGAAGATGAATCTTCTATGAGATTATGGTTTGCGCGGCTCCTGGGAGACCAGTATTAAATTCCGACGAACTAGTGCAGGTTAACAGCATCCCTTGGAGCTTCACATTGACCATGAAAAACAGAAATTGCATCGGATTGAATACAAAAGTAACAATGCCGACTTAAGTACAAGAAGAGTGAATCTTCTAAGAGATTGTGGTCTGATCGGCTCCGGGGAGACCAGTATTAGATTCTGCTGAACCTGAACAGATTTGCTGTATCCCTTGGACCACTACATTGCCAATGAGGCCCAGATATCTCATCGGGATTGAATACAAAATGCACAATGCCGACTTAAGTACAAGAAGAGGGAATCTTCTAAGAGTTTGAGCTTAGAGCGGCTCCTGGGAGACAAGTATTCGATTTCGATGCACCAGAGAAGGTTACCTGTATCCCTTGGACCTTCACACTGTGCATGAAACAGAGATATCGCATCGGGATTGAATAGAATAGGCACAATGCCGACTTAAGTACAAGAAGAGTGAAACTTCTAAGGGTTTGTGCTTTGAACGGCTCCTGGGAGACCAGTATTAGATTGCGATGCACCAGTTTCGGTTTACGGTATCCCTTGGACCTTCGCATTGACCATGAAACACAGAAATCACATCGGAATTGAATACAAAGGGCACAATGTCAACTTAAGTACAAGAAGAGGGGATTATCTAAAAGTTTGTGCGTTGTGGGACTCCTGGGAGACCAGTATTAGTTTCCGATGCACCAGTGCAGGTTTACTGTATCCCCTGGACCTTCACATTGAACATGAAACACAGAAATTGCATCGGGATTGAATACAAAGGGGACAATTCCGACCTATGTACAAGAAGAGTGAATCTTCTAAGAATTTGTTGTTTGATCAGCTCCTGGGAGTCCAGTTTTAGATTCCGATGCACCAGTGCAGGTTTACTGTATCCCTTGGACTCTCACATTGTCCATGACGCACAGATATCGCATCGGGATTGTTTACAAAAGGCAAAATGCCGACTTAAGTACAAGAAGAGTGAATCTTTTAAGAATTTTTGCGATGGGCTGCTCCTGGGAGACCAGTATTAAATTCCGATGCACCAATGCCGGTTTACTGTATCCGTTGGACCTCGCATTGACCACGAAACACAGAAATCGCATCGGGATTGATTTGAAAAGGGACAATGCCGGCAGAAGTAAATGAAGAGTGAATACTCTAAGAGCCTGTGAATTGGGCGGCTCCTGGGAAACCAGTATTAGATTCCGATGCACCAGCGCAGATATACTGTATCCCTTGGACCTTCACATTGACCATGAAACACAGTAATTGCATCGGGATTGATACAAAAGGCACAGTGCCAACTTAAGTACAGGAAGAGTGAATCTTCTAAGAGTTTGTGATTTGAGCGGCTCCTGGGAGACCAGTATTAGTTTCCGAAGCACCAGCGCAGGTTTGCTGTATCCCTTGGACCTTCACATTGACCATGAAACACAGCAATTGCACCGGGATTGATACTAAAGGCACAGTGCCAACTTAAGTACAAGAAGAGTGAATCTTCTAAGAGTTGGTGAGTTGAGCGGCTCCTGGGAGACCAGTAATAGATTCCGATGCACCAGTGGAGAATTACTGTATCCCTTGGAACTTAACGTTGACCACGAAGCACAGAAATCGCATCGGGATTGATTACAAAATGCCCAGTGCTGGCTGAAGTACAAGAAGTGTGAATCTTATAAGTGTTTGGGGTTTGAGCGGTTCCTGATTAACCAGTATTTGATGCCGATGCACCAGTTCAGTTTTACTGTATCACTTCGACCTCGACATTGACCATGAAACACAGCAATTGCATCGGGAGTGAATACAAAAGGCACAATGCCAACTTAAGTACTAGAAAACTGAATCTTCTAAGAATATGTGCTTTGAGCTGCTTCCGGGAGACCAGTATAAGATTCCGATGCACCAGTGAAGGTTTACTGTATCCCTTGGACCTTCACATTGACCATGAAACACAGAAATTAGATCGGGATTGAATACAAAATGGACAATGCCGACTTAAGTACAATAAGGATGAATCACCTAAGAGTTTGTGGTTTGGGTTGCTACTGGGAGACCAGTATTAGTTTCCGATGCACCAGTGCTGGTTAACTGTATCACTTGGACCTTCGCATTGACCATGAAACAGAGAAATTGCATCGGGATAGGATACAAAAGGCACAATGCCAGCTGAAGTACAGGAATAGTGAATCTTCTTAGAGTTTGTGGTTTCAGCGAACCTGGGAAACCAGCATTAGATTCCGAAGCACCAGTGCAGGATTAATGTATCCCTTGGAACTTCACATTGACCATGAAACTCAGCAATTGCATCGGGATTGAATACAAAATGCACAATGCCAACTTAAGAACAAGAAGAGTGAATCTTCTAAGAGGTTGAGCTTTGAGCGGCTCCTGGGGAACAGTATTAGATTCCGATGCACCTGTGCAGGTTTACTGTATCCCTTGGACCTTCACATTGACCATGAAAAACAGTAATCGCATCGGATTAAATAGAAAAGCACAATGCCGACTTAAGTATAAGAAGAGGGAATCTTCTAAGAGTTTGTGGTTTGATCGGCTCCTGGGAGTCCAGTTTCAGATTCCGATGCATCAGTGCAGGTTTACTGTATCCCTTGGACTCTCACATTATCCATTACGCACAGATATCGCATCGGGATTGAATACAAAAGGCACAATGCCGACTTAAGTAATCGAAGAGTGAATCTTCTAAGAGTTTGTGATTTGAGCGGCTCCTGGGAGACCACTATTAAATTCCGATGTACCAATGCCGGTTTACTGTATCCCTTGGACCTCGCATTGACCACGAAACACAGAAATCGCATCGGGATTGAATACAAAATGCCTAATGCTGGCTGAAGTACAAGAATTGTGAATCTTATAAAAAGTTTGGGGTTTGAGCGGCTCCTGATTAATAAGTATTTTATTCCGATGCACCAAATCAGTTTTACTGTATCCCTTGGACTTCGACATTGACCATGAACCACAGCTATTGCATCGGGAGTGAATACAAAAGGCACAATGCCAACTTAAGTACTAGAAGACTGAACCTTCTAAGAATTTGTGCTCTGAGCGGCTCCTGGGAGACCAGTATAAGATTCCGTTGCACCAGTGAAGGTTTACTGTATCCCTTGGACCTTCACATTGATCATGAAACACAGAAATTGCATCAGGATTGAATACAAAGGGGACAATGCCGACTTAAGAACATGAAGAGTGAATCGTCTAAGTGCTTGTGGTTTGAGCGGCTCCTGGGAGTCAAGTATTATATTCCGATGCACCGGTGCCCATTTATTGTTTCCCTTGGACCTTCTCATTGTCCATGAAAGACAGATATCGCATCGGGATTGAATACAAAAGGCACAATGCCGACTTAAGTACAAGAAGAGTGAATCTTCTAAGTGTTTGTATTTTGAGCGGCTCCTGGGAGACCAGTATTAGATTGCGATGCACCAGTTTCGGTTTACGGTATCCCTTGGACCTTCGCATTGACCATGAAACACAGAAATCACATCGGGATTGAATACAAAAGGCACAATGCCAACTTAAGTACAAAAAGAGTGAATCTTCTAAGAGTTTGTGGTTTGAGCGGCTCCTGGGAGACCAGTATTAGATTCCGATGCAAAAGTGCAGGTTTACTGTATCCCTTGGACCTTCACATTGCCCATGAAACACAGAAATTAGATCGGGATTGAATACAAAATGGACAATGCAGACTTAAGTACAAGAAGGATGAATCATCCTAGAGTTTGTGGTTCGAGCGGCTACTGGGAGACCAGTATTAGTTTCCGATGCACCAGTGCTGGTTAACTGTATCACTTGGACCTTCGCATTGACCATGAAACAGAGAAATTGCATCGGGATAGGATACAAAAGGCACAATGCCAGCTGAAGAACAGGAATAGTGAATCTTCTTAGAGTTTGTGGTTTCAGCGAACCTGGGAAACCAGTATTAGATTCCGAAGCACCAGTGCAGGATTAATGTATCCCTTGGAACTTCACATTGACCATGAAACTCAGCAATTGCATCGGGATTGAATACAAAATGCACAATGCCAACTTAAGAACAAGAAGAGTGAATCTTCTAAGAGGTTGAGCTTTGAGCGGCTCCTGGGGAACAGTACTAGATTCCGATGCACCTGTGCAGGTTTACTGTATCCCTTGGACCTTCAAATTGACCATGAAACCCAGAAATTGCATCGGGATTGAATACAAAAGGGACAAGGCTTACTTAAGTACAAGAGGAATGAATCTTCTAAGAGTTTGTGGTCTGAGAGTATCCTGAGAGACCAGTATTAGATTCCGATGGACCAGTGCAGGTTTACTGTATCTCTTGGACCTTTACATTGACCATGAAAAACAGAAATCGCATCGGATTGAATAGAAAAGGACAATGCCGACTTAAGTACAAGAAGAGTGAATCTTCCATGTGTTTGTGGTTTGAGCGGCTCCTGATAGACCAGTATTAGATTCCGATGCACCAGTACATGTTTACTATATCCCTTGGACCTTCCCATTGACCATGAAACACAGAAATTGCATCGGGATTGAATACAAAACGCACATTGGCTACTTAAGGAAAAATAGAGCGAATCCTCCAAGAGTTTGTGCTTTGAGCAGCCCCTGGGAAACCAGTATTAGATTCCGATGCCCAGGTGCAGGTTTACTGCATCCGTTGGACCGTCACATTGACCATGAAACACAGAGTTTGCATCGAGATTGAATACAAAGGGGACAATGCCGACTTAATTACAAGAAGAGTGAATCTTCTAAGAGTTTGTGGTTTGATCTGCTCCTGGAAAACCTGTATTAGTGGAAGGTGTACTGTATCCCTTGGACTTTCACTTTGACCATGAAACACAGAAATCGCACTCGGATTGAATACAAAAGGCACAATGCCGGTTGAAGTACAAGAAGAGTGAATCTTCAAAGAGTTTCTGGTTTCAGCGGCTCCTAGGAAACCAGTATTAGATTCCGATGCACCAGTGCAGGTTTACTGTACCCTTGCACCTTCACATTGACCATGAAACACAGCAATTGCAAAGGGATTGAATACAAAAGGCACAATGCCGACTTAAGTACAAGAAGAGTAGATCTTCTAAGAGTTTGTGGTTTGAGCGGCTGCTGGGATACCACTATTAGTTTCCGATGAACCAGTGCTGGTATAATGCATCCCCTGGACCTTCACATTGACCATGAGAAACAGAAATTGCATCGGATTGAATACAAAAGGGACAATGCCGACTTAAGTACAAGAAGAGTGAATCCTCTAAGAATTTTGGCTTTAAGCGGATTCTGGGAGACCAGTATTAGATTCCGATGCAAAAGTGTAGGTTTACTGTATCACTTGGACCTTCACATTGACCATGAAACACAGAAATTAGATCGGGATTGAATACAAAATGGACAATGCTGACTTAAGTACAAGAAGGGTGAATCATCGAAGACTTTGTGGTTTGATCGTCTCCTGGGGCCAAGTATTAGATTCCGATGCACCAATGTAGGTTTACTGCATTCCTTGGAACTTCACATTGTCCATGATACACAGATATCGCATCGGGATTGAATACAAGAGGCACAATACCGACTTAAGCACAAGAAGAGTGCATCTTCAGAGTGTTTTTGCATTGAGCGGCTCCTTTTACACCAGTATTAGAATCCGTTGCACCAGTACATGTTTACTGTATCCCTTGGACCTTCCCATTGACCATGAAACACAGCAATTGCATCGGGATTGAGTACAAAACGCACATTGGACTTAAGGACAAATAGAGCGAATCCTCCAAGAGTTTGTGCTTTGAGCAGCCCCTGGGAAACCAGTATTAAATTCCGATGCACCAGTGCAGGTTTTCTGTATCCCCTGGACCTTCACATTGAACATGAAACACAGAAATTGCATCGGGATTCAATACAAAGGGGACAATGCCGACCTAAGTACAAGAAGAGTGAATCTTCTAAAAGTTTGGGGTTTGGTCGGCTCCTGGGGGTCCAGTTTTAGATTCCGATGCACCAGTGCAGGTTTACTGTATCCCTTGGACTCTCACATTGTCCATGACGCACAGATATCGCATCGGGATTGAATACAAAAGGCACAATGCTGACTTAAGTACAAGAAGAGTGAATCTTCTAAGAATTTTTGCTTTGAGCGGCTCCTGGGAGACCAGTATTAATTTCCGATGCACCAACGCCGGTTTACTGTATCCCTTGGACCTCGCATTGACCACGAAACACAGAAATCGCATCAGCATTGAATAGAATAGGCACAATGCCGGCAGAAGTAAATGAAGAGTGAATCTTCTAAGAGCTTGTGGTTTGGGCGGCTCCTGGGAAACCAGTATTAGATTCCAATGCACCAGTGCAGGTTTACTATATCCCTTGGACCTTCACATTGACCATGAAACACAGCAATTGCATCGGGATTGATACAAAAGGCGCAGTGCATAGTTAAGTACAAGAAGAGTGAATCTTCTAAGAGTTTGTGCTTAGAGCGGCTCCTGGGAGGTCAGTATTAGATTCCGATGCACCAGTGCAGGTTTACTGTATCCCTTGGACCTTAACGTTGACCACGAAACACAGAAATCGCTTCGGGATTGAATACAAAATGCACAATGCTAGCTGCAGTACAAGAAGTGTCAATCTTATAAGAATTTGGGGTTTGAGCGGCGCCTGATTAAATAGTATTTACTCCGATGCACTAGTTCAGTTTTACTCTATCCCATGGACCTTGAAATTGACCATGAAACACAGATATCGCATCGGGATTGAATACAAACGCACAATGCCGACTTACGTACAAGAAGATTGAATCTTCTAAGGGTTTGTGCTTTGAGCGGCTCCTGGGAGACCAGTATTTCATTCCGATGCACCAGTGCAGGTTAACTGTATCCCGTGGAACCTCACATTGACCATCAAAAACAGAAAACACTTCGGATTGAACACAAAAGGGGCAATGCCTGCTTTAGTACAAGAAGAGTGAATTGTCTAAGAGTTTGTGATTTGAGTGGCTCCTGGGAGACCATTTTTAGATTCCGATGCACCGGTGAGGGGTTAACTGTATCCCTTTGACCTTCACAATGACCATGAAACACAGATATTTCTTCAGAATTGAATACAAAGGGACAAAGCCGAATTAAGTACAAGAAGAATGACTCTTCTAAGAGTTTGTGGTTTGATCATCTCCTGGGGGACATGTATTAGATACCGATGCAACAGTGCAGGTTTACTGCATCCGTTGGACATTCACATTGTCCATGAAACACAGATATCGCATCGGGATTGAATACAAAAGGCACAATGCTGACTTAAGTACAAGAAGATTGAATCTCCTATGTGTTTGTGATTTGAGGGGCTCCTGGGTGGTCAGTATTAGATTCCGATGCACCAGTGCACGTTTACTGCATCCCTTGGACCTTCACATTTACCATGAAACACAGAAATTGCATCGGGATTGAATACAAAGGGGACAATGCCGACTTAAGTACACGAAGAGTGAATCTTCTAAGAGTTTGTGGTTTGAGCGGCTCCTGGGAGTCAAGTATTATATTCCGATGCACCAGTGCCGATTTATTGTATCCCTTGGACCTTCTCATTGTCCATGACACACAGATATCGCTTCGTGATTGAATACAAAAGGCACAATGCCGACTTAAGTACAAGAAGAGTGAATCTTCTAAGGGTTTGTGTTTGACCGGCTCCTGGGAGACCAGTAATCGATTCCGATGCACCAGTGCAGGTTTACTGAATCCCTTGCACCTTCACATTGACCATGAAACACAGCAATGGCATCAGGATTGAATACAAAAGGCACAATGAAACTTAAGTCTAGAAGAGTGAATCTTCTTAGAGTTTGTGGTTTGAGTGAACCTGGGAAACCAGTATTAGATTCCGAAGCACCAGTGCAGGATTACTGTGTCCCTTGAAATTTCACACTGACCATGAAACACTGCAATGGCATCGGGATTGAATACAAAAGGCACAATGCAAACTTAAGAACAAGAAGAGTGAATCTTCTAAGAGTTTGTGCTTGAGCGGCTCCTGGTGAACAGTATTAGATTCCGATGCACCAGTGCAAATTTACTGTATCCCTTGGAACTTCACATTAACCATAAAACCAAGAAATTGCATTGAGATTGAATACAAATGGGACAATGCCGACTTAAGTACAAGACGAATGAATCTTCTAAGAGTTTGTGGTCTGAGAGGCTCCTGAGATACCAGTATTAGATTCCGATGGACCAGTGCAGGTTTACTGTATCATTTGGTCCTTCACATTGACCATGAAAAAGAGAAATCGCATCGGATTGAATAAAATGGACAATGCCGACTTAAGTACAAGAAGAGTGAATCTTCCATGTGTTTGTGGTTTGAGCGGCTCCTAGTATACCAGTATTAGGTTCCGATGCACCAGAGCAGGTTTACTGTATCCCTTGGACCATCACATTGACCATGAAACACAGAAATTTCATTGGGACTGAACACAAAGGGGCAGTGCCGACTTACGTACAACAAGAGTGAATCTTCTATGTGTTTGTGGTTTGATCGGCTTCTGGGAGACCACTACTAAATTCCGATGCACCAGTGCTACTATACTGTATCCCTTGGGCTTTCACATTGTCCATGAATCACAGATATCGAATCGGTATTGAAAACAAAAGGCACAATGCCAACTAAAGTACAAGAAGAGAGAATCTGCTAAGAGTTTCTACTTTGAGCGGCTCCTGGAAGACTAGTATTCAATTTCGATGCACCAGTGCAAGTTTACTGTATCCCTTAGACCTTCACATTGACCATGAAACACAGAAATTAGATCGGGATTGAATACAATTGGGACACTGCCGACCTAAGAACACGAAGAGCGAATCTTCTAAGAGTTTGTTGTTTGAGCGGCTCTTGGGAGACCAATATTAGATTCCGATGCAACAGTGCAGGTTTACCGTGTCACTTGGACCTTTACAATGACCTTGAAACAGAGAAATTGCATCGGGATAGAATACAAAAGACACAACGAAGACTTCAGTACAAGAAGAGTGAATCTTCTGAGAGATTGTGGTTTGAGCGGCTCCTCGGAAACCAGTATTAGATTCCGATGCACCAGTGCAGGTTTTCTGTATCCCATGGACCTTCACATTGTCCATGTAACACAGATATCGAATCGGGATTGAATACAAAAGAAACAATGCCATCTAAAGTACAAGAAGAGAGAATCTGCTAAGAGTTTCTACTTTGAGCGGCTCCTGGGAGACCAGTATTAAATTTCGATGCACCAGTGCAAGTTTACTGTATCCCTTGGACCTCCATATTGACCATGAAACACAGAAATTAGATCGGGATTGAATACAAAAGGGACAATGCCGACCTAAGTACAAGAAGAGTGAATCTTCTAAGAGTTTATGGTTTGAGCGGCTCCTGGGAGACCAGTATTAGATTCCGATGCACCAGTGCAGGTTTACTGTGTCACATGGACCTTCACATTGACCATGAAACACAGTAATTGCATCGCGATTGAATACAAAAGTGACAATGCCGACTTAAGTGCAAGAAGAGTAATCTTCTAAGTCTTTGTGCTTTTCGCGGCTCCTGGGAGACCAGTATTAGATTCCGACGAACCAGTGCAGGTTAACTGCATCCCTTGGACCTTCACATTGACCATGAAAAACAGGAACTCCATCGGATTGAATACAAAAGGGACAATGCCGACTTAAGTACAAGAAGAGTGAATCTTCTAAGAGGTTGTGGTTTGATCGGCTCCGCGGAGAATAGTATTAGATTCCGATGAACCAGTGCAGGTTATATGTATCCCTGGACATCCATATTGTCCATGAGGCCCAGATATCGCATCGGGATTGAATACAAAAGGCACAATGCCAACTTAAGTACAGGAAGAGTGGATCTTCTAAGAGTTTGTGCGTTGAGCGGCTCCTGGGAGACCAGTATTAGTTTCCGATGCACCAGTGCAGGTTAACTGTATCCCTTGGACCCTAGCATTGACCATGAAACTACAGCAATAGCATCAGTATTGAATACAAAAGGCACAATGCCAATATAAGTACTTTAAGAGTGAATCTTCTAAGAGTTTGTGTTTGAGCGGCTCCTGGGAGACCAGTATTCGATTCCGATGCACCATTGCAGGTTTACTGAATCCCTTGTAGCTTCACATTGACCATTAAACACAACAATTGCATCGGGATTGAATACGAAATGCACAATGAAAACTTAAGTCAAGAAGAGTGAACCTTCTAAGAGTTTGTCGTTTGAGCGGCTCCTGGGAGACCAGTATTAGATTCCGATGCAAAAGTGCAGGTTTACTGTATCCCTTGGACCTTCACATTGACCACAAAACAAAAAAATTGCATCGGGATTGAATACAAAATGGAAAATGCCGACATAAGTACAAGAAGATGAATCTTCTATGAGATTATGGTTTGCGCGGCTCCTGGGAGACCAGTATTAAATTCCGACGAACTAGTGCAGGTTAACAGCATCCCTTGGAGCTTCACATTGACCATGAAAAACAGAAATAGCATCGGATTGAATACAAAAGTAACAATGCCGACTTAAGTTCAAGAAGAGTGAATCTTCTAAGAGATTGTGGTCTGATCGGCTCCGGGGAGACCAGTATAAGATTCTGCTGAACCTGAACAGGTTTGCTGTATCCCTTGGGCCTCTACATTGCCGATGAGGCCCAGATATCTCATCGGGATTGAATAAAAAAAGCACAATGCCGACTTAAGTACAAGAAGAGGGAATCTTCTAAGAGTTTGAGCTTTGAGCGGCTCCTGGGAGACAAGTATTCGATTTCGATGCACCAGAGAAGGTTACCTGTATCCCTTGGACCTTCACACTGTGCATGAAACAGAGATATCGCATCGGGATTGAATAGAATAGGCACAATCCCGACTTAAGTACAAGAAGAGTGAAACTTCTAAGGGTTTGTGCTTTGAACGGCTCCTGGGAGACCAGTATTAGATTGCGATGCACCAGTTTCGGTTTATGGTATCCCTTGGACCTTCGCATTGACCATGAAACACAGAAATCACATCGGGATTGAATACAAAAGGCACAATGCCAACTTAAGTACAAAAAGAGTGAATCTTCTAAGAGTTTGTGGTTTGAGCGGCTCCTGGGAGACCAGTATTAGATTCCGATGCAAATGTGCAGGTTTACTGTATCCCTTGGACCTTCACATTGCCCATGAAACACAGAAATTAGATCGGGATTGAATACAAAATGGACAATGCAGACTTAAGTACAAGAAGGATGAATCATCCTAGAGTTTGTGGTTTGAGCGGCTACTGGGAGACCAGTATTAGTTTCCGATGCACCAGAGCTGGTTAACTGTATCACTTGGACCTTCGCATTGACCATGAAACAGAGAAATTGCATCGGGATAGGATACAAAAGGCACAATGCCAGCTGAAGAACAGGAATAGTGAATCTTCTTAGAGTTTGTGGTTTCAGCGAACCTGGGAAACCAGTATTAGATTCCGAAGCACCAGTGCAGGATTAATGTATCCCTTGGAACTTCACATTGACCATGAAACTCAGCAATTGCATCGGGATTGAATACAAAATGCACAATGCCAACTTAAGAACAAGAAGAGTGAATCTTCTAAGAAGTTGAGCTTTGAGCGGCTCCTGGGGAACAGTATTAGATTCCGATGCACCTGTGCAGGTATACTGTATCCCTTGGACCTTCAAATTGACCATGAAACCCAGAAATTGCATCGGGATTGAATACAAAAGGGACAAGGCTTACTTAAGTACAAGAGGAATGAATCTTCTAAGAGTTTGTGGTCTGAGAGTATCCTGAGAGACCAGTATTAGATTCCGATGGACCAGTGCAGGTTTACTGTATCTCTTGGACCTTTACATTGACCATGAAAAACAGAAATCGCATGGGATTGAATAGAAAAGGACAATGCCGACTTAAGTACAAGAAGAGTGAATCTTCCATGTGTTTGTGGTTTGAGCGGCTCCTGATAGACCAGTATTAGATTCCGATGCACCAGTACATGTTTACTATATCCCTTGGACCTTCCCATTGACCATGAAACACAGCAATTGCATCGGGATTGAATACAAAACGCACATTGGCTCCCTAAGGAAAAATAGAGCGAATCCTCCAAGAGTTTGTGCTTTGAGCAGCACCTGAGAAACCAGTATTAGATTCCGATGCCCAGGTGCAGGTTTACTGCATCCGTTGGATCGTCACATTGACCATGAAACACAGAGTTTGCAACGAGATTGAATACAAAGGGGACAATGCCGACTTAATTACAAGAAGAGTGAATCTTCTAAGAGTTTCTGGTTTTAGCGGCTCCTAGGAAACCAGTATTAGATTCCGATGCACCAGTGCAGGTTTACTGTACCCTTGCACCTTCACATTGACCATGAAACACAGCAATTGCAAAGGGATTGAATACAAAAGGCACAATGCCGACTTAAGTACAAGAAGAGTAGATCTTCTAAGAGTTTGTGGTTTGAGCGGCTGCTGGGATACCACTATTAGTTTCCAATGAACCAGTGCTGGTATAATGCATCCCCTGGACCTTCACATTGACCATGAGAAACAGAAATTGCATCGGATTGAATACAAAAGGGACAATGCCGACTTAAGTACAAGAAGAGTGAATCCTCTAAGAATTTTTGCTTTAAGCGGCTTCTGGGAGACCAGTATTCAATTCCGATGCACCAGTGCAAGTTTACTGATTCCCTTAGACCTTCACATTGACCATGAAACACAGAATTTAGATCGGGATTGAATACAAAATGGACAATGCCGACTTAAGTACAAGAAGGGTGAATCATCTAAGACTTTGTGGTTTGATCGTCTCCTGGGGGCCAAGTATTAGATTCCGAAGCACCAATGTAGGTTTACTGCATTCCTTGGAACTTCACATTGTCCATGATACACAGATATCGCATCGGGATTGAATACAAAAGGCACAATACCGACTTAAGCACAAGAAGAGTGCATCTTCAGAGTGTTTTTGCATTGAGCGGCTCCTTTTACACCAGTATTAGGATCCGTTGCACGAGTACATGTTTACTGTATCCCTTGGACTTTCCCATTGACCATGAAACACAGCAATTGCATCGGTATTGAGTACAAAACGCACATTGGACTTAAGGACAAATAGAGCGAATCCTCCAAGAGTTTGTGCTTTGAGCAGCCCCTGGGAAACCAGTATTAGATTCCGATGCACCAGTGCAGGTTTTCTGTATCCCCTGGGCCTTCACATTGAACATGAAACACAGAAATTGCATCAGGATTGAATACAAAGGGGACAATGCCGACCTAAGTACAAGAAGAGTGAATCTTCTAAAAGTTTGGGGTTTGGTCGGCTCCTGGGGGTCCAGTTTTAGATTCCGATGCACCAGTGCAGGTTTACTGTATCCCTTGGACTCTCACATTGTCCATGACGCACAGATATCGCATCGGGATTGAATACAAAAGGCACAATGCCGACTTAAGTACAAGAAGAGTGAATCTTCTAAGAATTTTTGCTTTGAGCGGCTCCTGGGAGACCAGTATTAGTTTCCGATGCACCAACGCCGGTTTGCTGTATCTCTTGGACCTCGCATTGACCACGAAACACAGAAATCGCATCGGCATTGAATAGAATAGGCACAATGCCGGCAGAAGTAAATGAAGAGTGAATCTTCTAAGAGCTTGTGGTTTGGGCGGCTCCTGGGAAACCAGTATTAGATTCCGATGCACCAGTGCAGGTTTACTATATCCCTTGGACCTTCACATTGACCATGAAACACAGCAATTGCATCGAGATTGATTCAAAAGGCACAGTGCATAGTTAAGTACAAGAAGAGTGAATCTTCTAAGAGTTTGTGCTAAGAGCGGCTCCTGGGAGGTCAGTATTTGATTCCGATGCACCAGTTCAGGTTTACTGTATCCCTTGGACCTTAACGTTGACCACGAAACACAGAAATCGCTTCGGGATTGAATACAAAATGCACAATGCTAGCTGAAGTACAAGAAGTGTCAATCTTATAAGAATTTGGGGTTTGAGCGGCGCCTGATTAAATAGTATTTGACTCCGATGCACTAGTTCAGTTTTACTCTATCCCATGGACCTTGAAATTGACCATGAAACTCAGATATCGCATCGGTATTGAATACAAACGCACAATGCCGACTTACGTACAAGAAGATTGAATCTTCTAAGGGTTTGTGCTTTGAGCGGCTCCTGGGAGACCAGTATTTCATTCCAATGCACCAGTGCAGGTTAACTGTATCCCGTGGAACCTCACATTGACCATCAAAAACAGAAAATACTTCGGACTGAACACAAAAGGGGCAATGCCTGCTTTAGTACAAGAAGAGTGAATTTTCTAAGTGTTTGTGATTTGAGTGGCTCCTGGGAGACCATTTTTAGATTCCGATGCACCGGTGAGGGGTTAACTGTATCCCTTTGACCTTCACAATGACCATGAAACACAGATATTTCTTCAGAATTGAATACAAAGGGACAAAGCCGAGTTAAGTACAAGAAGAATGACTCTTCTAAGAGTTTGTCGTTTGATCATCTCCTGGGGGACATGTATTAGATACCGATGCAACAGTGCAGGTTTACTGTATCCCTTGGACCATCACATTGACCATGAAACACAGAAATTTCATTGGGACTGAACACAAAGGGGCAGTGCCGACTTACGTACAACAAGAGTGAATCTTCTATGTGTTTGTGGTTTGATCGGCTTCTGGGAGACCACTACTAAATTCCGATGCACCAGTGCTACTATACTGTATCCCTTGGGCTTTCACATTGTCCATGAAGCACAGATATCAAATCGGTATTGAAAACAAAAGGCACAATGCCAACTAAAGTACAAGAAGAGAGAACCTGCTAAGAGTTTCTACTTTGAGCGGCTCCTGGAAGACTAGTTATCAATTTCGATGCACCAGTGCAAGTTTACTGTATCCCTTAGACCTTCACATTGACCATGAAACACAGAAATTAGATCGGGATTGAATACAAATGGGACACTGCCGACCTAAGTACACGAAGAGCGAATCTTCTAAGAGTTTGTTGTTTGAGCGGCTCTTGGGAGACCAATATTAGATTCCGATGCAACAGTGCAGGTTTACCGTGTCACTTGGGCCTTTACATTGACCTTGAAACAGAGAAATTGCATCGGGATAGAATACAAAAGACACAACGAAGACTTCAGTACAAGAAGAGTGAATCATCTGAGAGATTGTGGTTTGAGCGGCTCCTGGGAAACCAGTATTAGATTCCGATGCACCAGTGCAGGTTTTCTGTATCCCATGGACATTCACATTGTCCATGTAACACAGATATCGAATCGGGATTGAATACAAAAGAAACAATGCCATCTAAAGTACAAGAAGAGAGAATCTGCTATGAGTTTCTACTTTGAGCGGCTCCTGGGAGACCAGTATTAAATTCCGATGCACCAGTGCAAGTTTACTGTATCCTTTGGACCTCCACATTGACCATGAAACACAGAAATTAGATCGGGATTGAATACAAAAGCGACAATGCCGACCTAAGTACAAGAAGAGTGAATCTTCTAAGAGTTTATGGTTTGAGCGGCTCCTGGGAGACCAGTATTAGATTCCGATGCACCAGTGCAGGTTTACTGTGTCACATGGACCTTCGCATTGACCATGAAACACAGTAATTGCATCGCGATTGAATACAAAAGTGACAATGCCGACTTAAGTACAAGAAGAGTAATCTTCTAAGTCTTTGTGGTTTTCGCGGCTCCTGGGAGACCAGTATTAGATTCCGACGAACCAGTGCAGGTTAACTGCATCCCTTGGACCTTCACATTGACCATGAAAAACAGAAACTCCATTGGATTGAATACAAAAGGGACAATGCCGACTTAAGTACAAGAAGAGTGAATCTTCTAAGAGGTTGTGGTTTGATCGGCTCCGGGGAGAATAGTATTAGATTCCGATGAACCAGTGGAGGTTCTCTGTATCCCTGGACATCCATATTGTCCATGAGGCCCAGATATCGCATCGGGATTGAATACAAAAGGCACAATGCCAACTTAAGTACAGGAAGAGTGGATCTTCTAAGAGTTTGTGCGTTGAGCGGCTCCTGGGAGACCAGTATTAGTTTCCGATGCACCAGTGCAGGTTAACTGTATCCCTTGGACCCTAGCATTGACCATGAAACTACAGCAATAGAATCAGTATTGAATACAAAAGGCACAATGCCAATATAAGTACTTTAAGAGTGAATCTTCTAAGAGTTTGTGTTTGAGCGGCTCCTGGGAGACCAGTATTCGATTCCGATGCACCATTGCAGGTTTACTGAATCCCTTGTAGCTTCACATTGACCATGAAACACAACAATTGCATCGGGATTGAATACGAAATGTACAATGAAAACTTAAGTCAAGAAGAGTGAACCTTCTAAGAGTTTGTCGTTTGAGCGGCTCCTGGGAGACCAGTATTAGATTCCGATGCAAAAGTGCAGGTTTACTGTATCCCTTGGACCTTCACATTGACCACAAAACAAAAAAATTGCATCGGGATTGAATACAAAATGGACAATGCCGACTTAAGTACAAGAAGGATGAATCATCGAAGAGTTTGTGGTTTGAGCGGCTGCTGGGAGACCAGTACTAATTTCCGATGCACCAGTGCTGGTTAACTGTATCACTTGGACCATCGCATTGACCATGAAACAGAGTAATTGCATCGGGATAGGATATGAAACACAATGCCACCTGAAGTACAGAAAGAGTGAATCTTCTTAGAGTTTGTGGTTTGAGTGAACCTGGAAAACCAGTATTAGATTCCGAAGCACCAGTGCAGGATTACTGTGTCCCTTGAAACTTCACATTGACCATGAAGCACTGCAATGTCATCGGGATTGAATACAAAAGGCACAATGCCAACTTAAGAACAAGAAGAGTGAATCTTCTAAGAGTTTGTGCTTTGAGCGGCTTCTGGGAGTCCAGTATTAAATTCCGATGCACCAGTGCAAGTTTACTGTAACCCTTGGACTTCCACATTGACCATGAAATACAGAAATGAGATCGCGATTGAATACAAAAGGGACAATGCCGACATAAGTACAAGAAGATGAATCTTCTAGGAGATTATGGTTTGCGCGGCTCCTGGGAGACCAGTATAAGATTCTGCTGAACCTGAACAGGTTTGCTGTATCCCTTGGGCCTCTACATTGCCGATGAGGCCCAGATATCTCATCGGGATTGAATAAAAAAAGCACAATGCCGACTTAAGTACAAGAAGAGGGAATCTTCTAAGAGTTTGAGCTTTGAGCGGCTCCTGGGAGACAAGTATTCGAATCGATGCACGAGAGAAGGTTACCTGTATCCCTTGGACCTTCACACTGTGCATGAAACAGAGATATCGCATCGGGATTGAATAGAATAGGCACAATCCCGACTTAAGTACAAGAAGAGTGAAACTTCTAAGGGTTTGTGCTTTGAACGGCTCCTGGGAGACCAGTATTAGATTGCGATGCACCAGTTTCGGTTTACGGTATCCCTTGGACCTTCGCATTGACCATGAAACACAGAAATCACATCGGGATTGAATACAAAAGGCACAATGTCAACTTAAGTACAAGAAGAGGGGATTATCTCAGAGTTTGTGCCTTGTGCGGCTTCTGGGAGACCAGTATTAGTTTCCGATGCACCAGTGCAGGTTTACTGTATCCCTTGGACCTTAGCATTGACCATCAAACACAGACATTGCATCGGGACTGAATACAAAAGGGACAATGCCGACTTAAGTACAAGAATAGTGAATCTTCTAAGCGTTTGTTGTTTGAACTGTTCCTGGGAAACCAGTATGAGATTCCGATGCACCAGTGCAAGTTTACTCTATCCCTTAGACCTTCACATTGACCATGAAACACAGCAATCGCATCGGGATTGAATACAAAAGGCACAATGCTGGCCGAAGTACAAGCAGAGTAAATATTCTAAGAGTTTCTGGTTTGAGCGGCTCCTGGGAGACCAGTATTACATTCCGATGCAAAAGTGCAGGTTTACTGTATCCCTTGGACCTTCACATTGACCATAAAACAAAGAAATTACATCGGGATTGAATACAAAATGGACAATGCCGACTTAAGTACAAGAAGGATGAATCATCTAATAGTTTGTGGTTAGAGTGGCTCCTGGGAGACCAGTATTAGATTCCGATGCACCAGTGGAGGTTTACTGTATCCCTTGGACCTTCACATTGACCATGACACACAGAAATTGCATCGGGCCTGAATACAAAAGGGATAATGCCGACTTAAGTACATGAAGAATGAATCTTCTAAGAGTTTGTGGTTTAAACGACTCCTGGGAGACCAGTATCAGATTCCGATGAACCAGTGCAGGTTTACTGTATCCCGTGGAACCTCACATTGACCATCAAAAACAGAAAATACTTCGGATTCAACACAAAAGGGGCAATGCCAGCTTCAGTACAAGAAGAGTGAATCTTCTAATTGTTTGTGATTTGAGTGGCTCCTGGGAGACCAGTTTTAGATTCCAATGCACCAGTGAAGGGTTAACTGTATCCCATTGACCTTCACAATGATCATGAAACACAGAAACTGCATCAGGATTGAATACAAAGGGGACAATGCTGACTTAAGTAAAAGAAGAATGAATCTTCTTAGGGTTTGTGGTTTGATCGTCTCCTGTGGGACATGTATTAGATTCTGATGCACCTGTGCAGGTTTACTGCATCCGTTGGACTTTCACATTGTCCATGAAAGACAGATATCGCATCTTGATTGAATTGAAAAGGCACAATGCCGCATTTAGTACAAGAAGTGTAAATCTTCTATGTGTATGTGATTTGAGCGGCTCCTGGGTAACCAGTATTAGATTTCGATGCACCGGTGCAGCTTTACAGAATCCCTTGGACCGTCACATTGACCATGAAACACAGAATTTGCATCGAGATTGAATACAAAGGGGACAAACCTGACTTAAGTACAAGAAGAGTGAATCTTCTATGTGTTTGTGGTTTGAGCGGCTCCTTGGAGACCAGTATTAGATTCCGATGCTCCAGTGAAGGTTTGCTGTATCCCATGGACCTTCACATTGACCATGAATAACAGAAATTGCATCGGGATTGAATACAAAATGGACAATGCAGACTTAAGTACAAGAAGAGTGAATCTTCTAAGAGTTTGTGGTTTGATCTGCTCCTGGAAAACCAGTATTAGTTTTCTAAGCACCAGTGAAGGTTTACTGTATCCCTTGGACCGTCACTTTGAACATGAAACACAGAAATCGCACTAGGATCGAAAAAAAAATTCAGAATGCCGGTTGAAGTACAAGAAGAGTGAATCTTCTGAGAGTTTCTGATTTGAACGGCTCCTAGGAAACCAGTATTAGATTCCGATGCAGCAGTGCAGGTTTGCTGTACCCTTGCACCTTCACATTGACCATGAAACACAGCAAATGCATCGGGATTGAATTACAAAAGGCACAATGCCAACTTAATGGCAAGAAGAGTGAATTTTCCAAGACTTTGTGCTTTGAGCGGCTCCTGGGAAACCAGTATTACATTCCGTTGCACCACTGCAGGTTTACTATATCCCGTGGACCTTCACACTGACCATGAAACACAGCAATTGCATCGGGATTGAATACAAAAGGTATAATGCCGACTTAAGTAGAAGAAGAGTAGATCTTCTAAGAGTTTGTGGTTTGTGCGGCTGCTGGGATACCACTATTGGATTCCGATGAACCAGTGCTGGTTCAATGCATCCCTTGGACCTTCACATTGTCCATGAAAAACAGAAATTGCATCGGATTGAATACAAAAGGGACAATGCCGACTTAAGTACAAGAAGAGTGAATCTTCTAAGTGTTTGTGGTTTGAGCGGCTCCTGGGAGACCAGTATCAAATTCCGATGCACCAGTGAAGGGTTAACTGTATCCCTTGGACCTTCACATTGCCCATGATACACAGATATTGCATCGCGATTGAATACATAGAGAACAATGCCGACTTAAGTACAAGAAATGTGAATCTTCTAAGAGTTTGATGTTTAATCGTCTCCTGGGGGACAAGTATCAGATTCCGATGCACCAGTGCAGGTTTACTGCATCCCTTGGACCTTCACCTTGTCCATGAAACACAGATATCACATCGGGATTGAATACAAAAGGCACAATGCTGACTTAAGTTCAGGAAGAGTGAATCTTCTAAGAGTTTCTGGTTTTAGCGGCTCCTGGAAAACCTGTATTAGATTCAGATGGACCAGTGCATGTTTCCTGTACCCTTGGACCTCCACATTGACCATGAAACACAGTAATGGCATCGGGATTGAATACAAAAGGCACATTGGCAACTTAAGGACAATTAGAGCGAATCCTCCAAGAGTTTGTGCTTTGAGCAGCCCCTGGGAAACCAGTATTAGATTCCGATGCACCAATGCCGGTTTACTGTATCCCTTGGACCTTCACATTGATCATGAAACACAGCAATTGCATCGGGATTCAATACAAAAGGCACAATGCCGACTTAAGTAAATGAATAGTGGATCTACTAAGAGTTTGTGCTTTGAGCGGCTCCTGGGAGACCAGTATTAGATTCCGATGAACCAGTGCAGGTTTACTGTATCCCTTGGACATTTACATTGAGCATGAAAAACAGAAATTGCATTGGATTGAATACAAAAGGGACAATGCCGACTTAAGTACAAGAAGAGTGAATCTTCTTAGAGTTTGTGATTTGAGCGGCTCCTGCGAGAACAGTATCAGATTCCGAAGCACCAGTGCAGGTTTACTGTATCCCTTGGACCCTTACATTGACCATGAAAACAGAAATGGCATCGGACTGAATACAAAAGGGACAATGCCGACCTAAGTACAAGAAGAGTGAATCTTCTAAGTGATTGTGGTTTGAGCGGCTTCTGCGAGTCCAGTATTCGATTCCGATGCACCAGTGCTGGTTTACTGTATCCCTTGGACTTCCACATTGACCATGAAACACAGAAATTGCATCGGGATTGAATAGTAAAGGCACAATGCCGGCTGAAGTACAAGAAGAGTGAATCTTGTAAGAGTTTGTGGTTTGAGCGTCTCCTGGGAAACCAGTATTAGATTCCGATGCACCAGTGCCGGTTTACTGTATCCCTTGCACCTTTACATTGACCATGAAAAACAGAAATCGCATCGGATTGAATAGAAAAGGACAATGCCGGCTTAAGTACAAGCAGAGTGAATCTTCCATGTGTTTGTGGTTTGAGGGGCTCCTGGTAGACCAGTAATGAATTTCCGATGCACCACTGCAGGTTTACTGTATCCCTTGGACCTTCACATTGTCCATGAAACACAGATATCGAATCGGGATTGAATACAAAAGGCACAATGCCATCTAAAGTACAAGAAGAGAGAATCTGCTAAGAGTTTCTACTTTGAGCGGCTCCTGGGTGTCCAGTATTAAATTCCGATGCACCAGTGCAATTTTACTGTATCCCTTGGACCTCCACATTGACCATGAAACACAGAAATGAGATCGGGACTGAATACAAAAGGGACAATGCCGACTTAGGTACAAGAAGAGTGAATCTTCTAAGCGTTTGTTGTTTGAACTGTTCCTGGGAAACCAGTATGAGATTCCGATGCACCAGTGCAAGTTTACTGTATTCCTTGGACCTTCACATTGACCATGACACACAGCAATCGCATCGGGATTGAATTACAAAAGGCAAAGTGCCAACTTAATGACAAGAAGAGTGAATCTTCTTAGCGTTTGTTTTTTGAACTGTTCCTGGGAAACCAGTATGAGATTCCGATGCACCAGTGCAAGTTTACTGTATCCCTTGGGCCTTCACATTGACCATGAAACACAGCAATCGCATCGGGATTGAATACAAAAGGTACAATGCTGGCTGAAGTACAAGCAGAGTAAATCTTCTAAGAGTTTCTGGTTTGAGCGGCTCCTGGGAATACAGTATTAGATTCCGATGTACCAGTGCAGGTTTACTGTATCCCTTGGACCTTTACATTGACCATGAAACACAGCAATAACATCGGGATTGAATACAAAAGGGACAATGCCAATTTAAGTACAAGAAGAGTGAATCGTCTAAGAGTTTGTGGTCCGAGCGGCTCCTGGGAGACCAGTATTAGATTCCGATGCACCAGTGGAGGTTTACTGTATCCCTTGGACCTTCACATTGACCATGACACACAGATATTGCTTCAGGATTGAATACAAAATGGCAATGCCGACTTAAGTACAAGAAGAGTGAATCTTCTAAGAGATTGTGGTTTGAACTGTTCCTGGGAAACCAGAATTAGATTCCGTTGCACCAGTGCAGGTTTACTGCATCCGTTGGACCTTCACATTGTCCATGAAACACAGATATCGAATCTGGATTGAATACAAAATGCACAATGCCAACTTAAGTACAAGAAGAGTGAATCTCCTATGTGTTTGTGATTTGAGGTTCTCTGGAGTGACCAGTATTAGATTCTGATGCACCGGTGCAGGTTTAGAGTATCCCTTGGACCTTCACATTGACCATGAAACACAGAATTTGCATCGGGATTGAATACAAGGTTGACAAACCCGACTTAAGTACAAGAAGAGTGAATCTTCTAAGAGTTTGTGGTTTGATCTGCTCCTGGAAGACCAGTATTAGTTTCCGATGCACCAGTGAAGGTTTACTGCATCCCTTGGACCTTAACAGTGGCCATGAATTACAGAAATTGCATCGGGATTGAATACAAAAGGCACAATGCCGACTTAAGTACAAGAAGAGTGAATCTTCTAAGAGTTTGTGGTATGAGCGGCTCCTGGGAGACCAGTATTAGATTCCGATGAACCAGTGCAGGTATACTGTATCCCTTGGACGTTCAAATTGACCATGAAACACAGTAATTACATCGGGACTGAATACAAAAGCGACAATGCCGACTTAATTAAAAGATGAGTAATCTTCTAAGTGTCTGTGATTTTCGCGGCTCCTGGCAGAACAGTACTAGATTCCGACCAACCAGTGCAGGTTAACTGCATCCCTTGGACCATCACATTGACCATTAAAAACACAAACTGCGTCGGATTGAATACAAAAGGGACAATGCCGACTTAAGTACGAGAAGAGTGAATCTTCTAAGAGGTTGTGGTTTGATCGGCTCCAGGGAGAACAGTATTAGATTCCGATGAACCAGTGCAGGTTTGCTGTATCCCTTGGACCTCCACATTATCCATGAGGCCAAGATATCGCATCGGGATTGAATAGATATGGCACAATGCCCACTTAAGTACAAGAAGAGTGGATCTTTTAAGAGTTTGTGCGTTGAGCGGCACCTGGGAAACCAGTATTATTTTCCTATGCACCAGTGCAGGTTAACTGTATCCCTTGGACCCTAGCATTGACCATGAACCACAGACATTGCATCGGGACTGAATACAAAAGGGACAATGCAGACTTAAGTACAAGAAGAGTGAATCTTCAAAGAGAATGTGATTTGAACTTCTCCTGGGAAACCTGTATTAGATTCCGATGCACCAGTGCAGGTTTACTGTACACTTGGACCTTCACATTGACCATGAAACACAGAAATTGCATCGGGACTGAATACAAAAGGGACAATGCCGACTTAAGTACAAGAAAATTGAATCTTGTATGAGTTTGTGGCTCCTGGAAGACCAGTATTAGTTTCCGATGCACCAGTGAAGGCTTACTGTATCCCTTGACCTTCACATTGACCATGAAACACAGAAATTGCATCGCGATTGAATACAAAGGGAACAATGCCGACTTAAGTACAAGAAAAGTGAATCTTCTAAGAGTTTGTGGTGTGAGCGGCTCCTGGGAGACCAGAATTAGATTCCGATGAACCAGTGCAGGTTTCTGTATCCCTTGGACCTTCACATTGACCATGAAACACAGAAATTGCATCGCGATTGAATACAAAGGGAACAATGCCGACTTAAGTACAAGAAAAGTGAATCTTCTAAGAGTTTGTCGTTTAATCGTCTCCTGAGGGACAAGTATCAGATTCCGATGCACCAGTGCAGGTTTGCCGCATCCCTTGGACCTTCACCTTGTCCATGAAACACAGAAATCACATCGGGATTGAATACAAAAGGCACAATGCCGATTTAAGTTCAGGAAGAGTGAATCTTCTAAGAGTTTGTGGTTTTAGCGGCTCCTGGAAATCCAGTATTAGATTCAGATGCACCAGTGCATGTTTACTGTACCCTTGGACCTTCACATTGACCATGAAACACAGCAATGGCATCGGGATTGAATACAAAAGGCACATTGGCAACTTAAGGACAATTAGACCGAATCCTCCAAGAGTTTGTGTTTTGAGCAGCCCCTGGGAAACCAGTATTAGATTCCGATGCACCAGTGCAGGTTTACTGTATCCCTTGGACCTTCACATTGACCATGAAACACAGCAATTGCATCGGGATTCAATACAAATTGCACAATGCCGACTTAAGTAAAAGAAGAGTGGATCTTCTAAGAGTTTGTGCTTTCAGCGGCTCCTGGGAGACCAGTATTAGATTCCGATGAACCAGTACAGGTTTACTGTATCCCTTGGACCTTCACATTGAGCATGAAAAACAGAAATTGCATCGGATTGAATACAAAAGGGACAATGCCGACTTATGTACAAGAAGAGTGAATCTTCTAAGTGTTTGCGGTTTGAACGGCTCCTGGGAGAGCAGTATTGGATTCCGATGCACCAGTGAAGCGTTATTTGTATCGTTTGGACCTTCACATTGAAAATAAAACACAGAAATTGCATCGGGAATGAATACAAACGGGACAATGCCGACTTAGGTACAAGAAGAGTGAATCTTCTTAGAGTTTGTGATCTGAGAGACTCCTGCGAGAACAGTAATAGATTCCGATGCACCAGTGCAGGTTTACTGTATCCCTTGGACCCTTACGTTGACCC
Organism: Schistocerca serialis cubense; assembly: GCF_023864345.2. Classification (NCBI taxonomy): domain Eukaryota; kingdom Metazoa; phylum Arthropoda; class Insecta; order Orthoptera; family Acrididae; genus Schistocerca; species Schistocerca serialis. The sequence continues at coordinate 541,459,374 of NC_064646.1, forward strand.
TGAAAACAGAAAGGGCATCGGACTGAGTACAAAGTGGACAAGGTCGACCTAAGTACAAGAAGAGTGAATCTTCTAAGTGATTGTGGTTTGAGCGGCTTCTGGGAGTCCAGTATTAGATTTCGATGCACCAGTGCTGGTTTACTGTATCCCTTGGACTTTCACATTGACCATGAAACACAGAAATTGCATCGGGATTGAATAGTTAAGGCACAATGCCAGCTGATGTACAAGAAGAGTGAATGTTGTAAGAGTTTGTGGTTTGAGCGGCTCCTGGGAAACCAGTACTAGATTCCGATGCACCAGTGCCGGTTAACTCTATCCTTTGGACCTTTACATTGACCATGAAACACAGCAATTGTATCGGGATTGAATATAAAAGGCACAATGCCAACTGAAGTACAGGAAGAGTGGATCTTCTAAGAGTTTGTGCTTTGAGCGGCTCCTGGGAGACCAATATTAGATTTCGATGCACCAAAGAAGGTTTACTGTATCCCTTGGACAATCACAAGACCTTGAAACACAGCAATAGAATCGGGATTGAATACAAAAGTCTCAATGCCAACTTAAGTACAAGAAGAGTGGATCCTCTAAGAATTTGTGGTTTGAGCAGCTCCTGGGAGACCAGTATTAGATTCCGATGCACCAGTGCAGGTTTACTGTATACCTCGGACCTTTACATTGACCATGAAACACAGAAATCGCACTGTAATTGAATACAAAAGGCAGAATGCCGGTTGAAGTACAAGAAGAGTGAATCTTGTAAGAGTTTCTGGTTTGAGCGGCTCCTCGGAAACCAGTATTAGATTCGGATGCACCAGTGCAGGATGACTGTACCCTTGAAAGTTCAGATTGACCATGAAGCACTGCAAATGCTTCGGGATTGAATTACAAAAGGCACAATGCCAACTTAATGACAAGAAGAGTGAACCTTTTAAGAGATTGTGTTTTGAGCAGCTCCTGGGAGACCAGTATTAGTATCCGTTGCACCACTGCAGGTTTACTGTATCCCTTGGACCTTCACTTTGACCATGAAACACAGCAATTGCATCGGGATTGAATACAAAAGGCACAATGCCGACTAAAGTACATGAAGAGTAGATCTAAGGGTTTGTGGTTTGAGCGGCTCCTGGGATACCACTATTAGATACCGATGAACCAGTGCTGGTTTACTGCATCCCTTGGACCTTCACATTGACCATGAAAAACAGAAATTTCATTGGATTGAATACAAAGGGGACTATGCCGACTTAAGTACCACAAGAGTGAATATTCTAAGTGTTTGTGGTTTGAGCGGCTCCTGGGTGACCAGTATTAGATTCCGATGCACCGGTGAAAGGTTAGCTGTATCCCTTTGACCTTCACAATGAAAATGAAACACAGAAGTTGCTTCAGGATTGAATACAAAGGGGACAATGCCGACTTACGTACAAGAAGAATGAATCTTCTTAAAGTTTGTCTTTTAATCGTCTCCTGAGGGACAAGTATTAGATTCCGATTCACCAGTGCAGGTTTACTGTATCCCTTGAACCCTTACATTGACCCTGAAAACAGAACTGGCATCGGACTGAATACAAAATGGATAAGGCCGACCTAAGTACAAGAAGAGTGAATCTTCTAAGTGATTGTGGTTTGAGCGGCTTCTGGGAGTCCAGTATTAGATTACGATGCACCAGTGCTGGTTTACTGTATCCCTTGGACCTTCACATTGACCATGAAACACAGCAATTGCATCGGGATTCAATACAAAAGGCGCAATGCCGACTTAAGTAAAAGAAGAGTGGATCTTCTAAGAGTTTGTGCTTTAAGCGGCTCCTGGGAGACCAGTATTAGATTCCTATGCACCAGTGCGGCTTTATTGTGTCACTGGGACCTTTACATTGCCCATGAAACAGAGAACTTGCATTGGGATTGAATACAAAAGGCACATTGCCGACTTAAGTACAAGAAGAGTGAATCTTCTAAGAGTTTACATCTACATCTACATCAATACTCCGAGAGCCACCTTACAGTGTGTGGCGGAGGGTACTTATTGTACCACTATCTGATCCCCCCTTCCCTGTTCCATTCACGAATTGTGCGTGGGAAGAACGACTTATTGTAAGTCTCAGTATTTGCTCTAATTTCTCGGATCTTTCGTTGTGATCATTACGCGAGATATATGTGGGCGGTAGTAATATGTTGCCCATCTCTTCCCGGAATGTGCTCTCTCGTAATTTGTGGTTTGAGCGGCTCCTGGGAAACCAGTATTAGATTGCGATGCACCAGTGCCGGTTTACTGTATCCATTGGACCTTTACATTGACCATGAAACACAGCAGTGGTATCGGGATTGAATATAGAAGGCACAATATCAACTGAAGTACAAGAAGAGTGGAACTCCTAAGAGTTTGTGCTTTGAGCGGCTCCTGGGAGACCAGTATTAGATTTAGATGCACCAAAGAAGGTTTACTGTATCCCTTGGACAATCACATTGACCTTGAAACACAGCAATTGAATCGGGATTGAATACAAAAGTCTCAATGCCAACTAAAGTACAAGAAGAGTGGATCCTCTAAGAATTTGTGGTTTGAGCGGCTCCTGGGAGACCAGTATTAGATTCCGATGAACCAGTGCTGGTTTACTGTATCCTTTGGACCTTCACATTGACCATGAAAACAGAAACTGCATCGGATTGAATACAAAAGCGACAATGCCGACTTAAGTACAAGATGAGTGAATCTTCTAAGTCTTTGTGGTTTGAGCGGCACCTGGCAGACCAGTATTAGTCTCCGATGCACCAGTGCAGGTTTACTGTATCCCTTGGTTCTCAACAATATCCATGAATAACAGAAATTGCATCGGGATTGAATACAAAGGGCACAATGGCGACTTAAGTACAAGAAGAGTGAATCTTCTAAGAGTTTGTGGTATGAGCGGCTCCTGGGAAACAGTATTAGATTCCGATGAACAGTGCAGGTTTACTGTATCCCTTGGACGTTCACATTGACCATGAAACACAGTAATTACATCGGGACTGAACACAAAAGGGACAATGCCGACTTAAGTACAAGAAGAGTGAATCTTCTAAGTGTTTGTGGTTTGAGCGGCTCCTGGGTGACCAGTATTAGATTCCGATGCACCGGTGAATGGTTAACTGTATCCCTTTGACGTCACAATGAACATGAAACACAGAAATTGCTTCAGGATTGAATACAAAGGGGACAATGCCGACTTAAGTACAAGAAGAATGAATCTTCTAAAAGTTTGTCGGTTAATCGTCTCCTGGGGGACAAGTATTAGATTCCGATGCACCAGTGCTGGTTTGCTGCATCCCTTGGACCTTCACATGGTCCATGAAACACAAAAATCACATCGGGATTGAATACAAAAGGCACAATGTCGACTTAAGTACAGGAAGATTGAGTCTTCTAAAAGTTTGTGCTTTGAGCGGCACCTGGGAGACCAGTATTAGATTCCGATGCACCAGTGCAGGTTTACTGTATCCCTTGGACCTTCCCATTGACCATGAAGCACAGAAATCACATCGGGATTGAACACCAAAGGCACAATGCCGGCTGAAGTACAAGAAGAGTGAATTTTCTAAGGGATTGTAGTTTTAGCGGCTCCTGGGAAACCAGTATAAGATTCGGATGCACCAGTGCAGGTTTACTGTACCCTTGGACCTTCAAATTGACCATGAAACACAGCAATTGCATCGGGATTGAATACAAAAGGCACATTAGCAACATAAGGACAATTAGAGCGAATCCTCCAAGAGTTTGTGCTTTGAGCAGCCCCTGGCAAACCAGTATTAGATTCCGATGCACCAGTGCAGGTTTACTGTATCCCTTGGACCTTCACATTGACCATGAAACACAGCAATTGCATCGGGATTCAATACAAAAGGCACAATGCCGACTTAAGTAAAAGAAGTGTGGATCGACTAAGAGTTTGTGCTTTGAGCGGCTCCTGGGAGCCCAGTATTAGATTCCGATGAAGCAGTGCAGGTTTACTGTATGCCTTGGACCTTCACATTGAGCATGAAAAACAGAAATTGTATCGGATTGAATACAAAAGGGACAATGCCGACGTAAGTTCCAGAAGAGTGAATCTTCTAAGTATTTGCGGTTTGAGCGGCTCCTGGAAGAGCAGTATTGGATTCCGTTGCACCAGTGAAGCGTTATTTGTATCGTTTGGACCTTCACATTGAAAATAAATCACAGAAATACCATCGGGATTGAATACAAAGGGGACAATGCCGACTTAAGTACAAGAAGAGTGAATCTTCTAAGAGTTTGTGATATGAGAGGCTCCTCCGAGACCAGTATTAGATTCCGATGCACCAGTGCAGGTTTACTGTATCCCTTGGACCCTTACCTTGATCCTGAAAACAGAAATAGCATCGGACTGAATACATAAGGGACAAGGCCGACCTAAGTACAAGAAGAGTGAATCTTCTAAGAGTTTGTGGTTTGCGCGGCTCCTGGGAGACCAGTATTAGATTCCGATACACCAGTGCAGGTTCACTGTGTCACTTGGACCTTTACATTGCCCAGGAAACAGAGAAATTACATTGGGAATGAATACAAAAGGCACATTGCCGACTTAAGTACAAGAAGAGTGAATCCTCTAAGATTTTGTAGTTTGAGCGGCTCCTGGGATACCAGTATTAGATTCCGATGCACCAGTGCCGGTTTACTTTATCCGTTGGACATTTACATTGACCATGAAACACAGCAATTGTATCGGGATTGATTATAAAAGGCACAATGCCAACTGAAGTACAAGAAGAGTGGATCTTCTAAGAGTTTGTGCTTTGAGCGGCTCCTGGGAGACCAGTATTAGATTTCGATGCACCAAAGTAGGTTTACTGTATCCCTTGGACAATCACATTGACCTTGAAACACAGCAATTGAATCGGGATTGAATACAAAAGTCTCAATGCCAACTTAAGTAAAAGAAGAGTGGATCCTCTAAGAATTTTTGGTTTGGGCGGCTCCTGGGAGACCAGTATTAGATTCCGATGAACCAGTGCAGGTTTACTGTATCCCTTGGACGTTCACATTGACCATGAAACACAGTAATTACATCGGGACTGAATACAAAAGGACAATGCCGACTTAAGTACAAGAAGAGTGAATCTTCTAAGAGATTGTGGTTTGAACGGTTTCTGGGAAACCAGTATCAGATTTCGATGAACCAGTGCATGTTCACTGTATCCCGTGGAACCTCACATTGACCATTAAAAACAGAAATTACTTCGGATTGAACACAAAAGGGGCAAGCCAGCTTTAGTACAAGAAGAGTGAATCTTCTAAGTGTTTGTGATTTGAGTGGCTCCTGGGAGACCAGTTTTAGATTCCGATGAAATGGTGAAGGTTTAACTGTATACCTTTGACCTTCACAATGACCGTGAAACACAGAAATTGCTTCAGGATTGAATACAAAGGGGACAATGCCGACTTAAGTACAAGAAGAATGAATCTTCTAAGAGTTTGTGGTTTGATCGTCTCCTGGGGGACAAGTATTAGAATCCGTTGCACCAGTGCAGGTTTACTGCATCCGTTGGACCTTCACATTGTCCATGAAACACAGATATCGAATCGGGATTGAATACAAAAGGCACAATGCCGACTTAAGTACAAGAAGAGTGAATCTCCTATGTGTTTGTGATTTGAGGGGCTCCTGGGTGACCAGTATTAGATTCCGATGCACTGGTGCAGGTTTACTGTATCCCTTGGTCCTTCACATTGAACACGAAACACAGAATTTGCATCGAGATTGAATACAAGGTTGACAAACCCGACTTAAGTACAAGAAGAGTGAATCTTCTACGTTTTTGTATTTTGAGTTGTTCCTGGGTGACCAGTATTAGATTCCGATGCACTGATGCAGGTTTACTGTATCCCTTGGACCTTAACATTGACTATGAAACACAGAATTTGCATCGAGATTGAATACAAAGGGGACGATGCCGACTTAAGTACAAGATGAGTGAATCTTCTAAGAATTTGTGGTTTGATCTGCTCCTGGAAGACCAGTATTAGTTTCCGATGCACCAGTGAAGGTTTACTGTATCCCTTGGACCTTCACTTTGACCATGAAACACAGAAATCGCACTGGGATTGAATACAAAATGCAGAATGCCGGTTGATGTACAAGAAGAGTGAATCTATTAAGAGATTCTGGTTTGAGCGGCTCCTAGGAAACCAGTATTACATTAGGATGCACCAGTGCAGGTTTACTGTACCCTTGCAAGTTCACATTGACCATGAAACACTGCAAATGCATCGGGATTGAATTACAAAAGGCACAATGCCAACTTAATGACAAGAATAATGAATCTTTTAAGAGTTTGTGTTTTGAGCGGCTCCGGGGAGACCAGTATTAGAATCCGTTGCACCACTGCAGGTTTATTGTATCCCTTGGACCTTCACATTAAACATGAAACACAGCAATTGCATCGGGATTGAATACAAAAGGCACAATGCCGACTAAAGTACAAGAAGAGTAGATCTTCTAAGAGTTTGTGATTTGAGCGGTTCCTGGGATATCACTATTAGATTCCGATGAACCAGTGCTGGTTTACTGCATCCCTTGGACCTTCGAATTGACCATGAAACACAGAAATCGCATCGGGATTGAAAACCAAAGGCACAATGCCGGCTAAAGTACAAGAAGAGTGAATCTTCTAAGAGTTTGTGGTTTGAGTGGCTCCTGGGAGACCAGTATTGGATTCCGATGCACCAGTGAAGGGTTAACTGTATCCCTTGGACCTTCACATTGACCATGAAACACAGAAATTGCATCGGGATTGAATACGAATGGGACAATGCCGACGTAAGTACAAGTAGAGTGAATCCTCTAAGAGTTTGTGGTGTGTGCGGCTCCTGGAAGACCAGTATTAGATTCCGATGAACCAGTGCAAGTTTACTGTATCCCTTGGCCTTTCACATTGACCATAAAACACAGATATCGCATCGGGATTGAATACAAAAGGCACAATACCGACTTCAGTACAAGAAGAGTGAATCTTACAAGAGTATGTGGTTTGATCTGCTCCTGGCAGACCAGAATTAGTTTCCGATGCACCAGTGCAAGTTTACTGTATCTCCTGGACCTTCCTATTGACCATGAAACACAGCAATTGCATCTGGATTGAATACAAAATGCACAATGCCAACTTAAGTACAAGAAGAATGAATCTTCTAAGAGTTTGTGATTTTAGCGGCTCCTGAGATGACCATTTTTAGATTCCGATGCACCAGTGAAGGGTTAACTGTATTCCATGGACCTTCACATTGACCATGAAACACAGATATTCCTTCGGGATTGAATACAAAGGGGAGAATGCCGACCTAAGTACGAGAAGAATGAATCTTCTAAGAGTTTGTGGTTTGAGCGGCTCTTGGGAGACCATTATTAGATTCTGATGAACCAGTGCAGGTTTACTACACCCCTTGGACCTTCACATTGACCATGAAAAACAAAAATCGCATCAGATTGAATACAAAAGGGACAATGCCGACTTAAGTACAAGAAGAGTGAATCTTCTAAGAGTTTCTGGAATGAGCGGTTTCTAGGAAACCAGTATTAGAATCGGATGCACCAGTGCAGGTTTACTGTACACTTGCAACTTCACATTGACTATGAAACACAGCAAATGCATCGGGATTGAATTACAAAAGGCACAATGCAAACTTAATGACAAGGGGAGTGAATCTTTTAAGAGTTTGTGCTTTGAGCGGCTCCTGGGAAACCAGTATTAGATTCTGTTGCCCCACTGCAGGTTTACTGTATCCCTTGGACCTTCACATTGACCATGAAACACAGCAATTGCTTCGGGATTGAATACAAAAGGCACAATGCCGACTAAAGTACAAGAAGAGTAGATCTTCTAAGAGATTGTATTATGAGCGGCTCCTGGGATACCACTATTAGATTGCGATGAACCAGTGCTGGTTTAGTGCATCCCTTGGACCTTCACATTGACCATGAAAAACAGAAATTTCATCGGATTGAATACAAAGGGACTATGCCGACTTCAGTACAAGAAGAATGAATCTTCTAAAATTTTGTCGTTTAATAGTCTCCTGGGGGACAAGTATTAGATTCCGATGCACCAGTGCAGGTTTACTGCATCCCTTTGCCCTTCACATTGTCCATGAAACACAGAAATCACATTGGGATTGAATACAAAAGTCACAATGCCGACTTAAGTACAAGAAGAGTGAATCTTCCAAGAATTTGTGGTTTGATCTGCTCCTGGGAGACCAGAATTACTTTCCGATGCACTAGTGCAGGTTTACTGTATCCCTTGGACCTTCACTTTGACCATGAAACACAGAAAGTGGATTTGGACGGAATACAAAAGGGACATTGCCGACTTAACTACAAGAAGAGTGAATCTTCTAAGAGTTTGTGGTTTGGGCGGCTCCTGGGAAACCAGTATTAGATTCTGATGCACCAGTGAAGCGTTATTTGTATCCTTTGGACGTTCACATTGAAAATAAAACACAGAAATTGCATCTGGATTGAAAACAAAGGGGACAATGCCGACTTAAGTACGAGAAGAGTGAATCTTCTAAGAATTTGTGTTTTTTAGCGGCTCCTGCGAGACCAGTATTAGATTCCGATGCAAAAGTGCAGGTTTACTGTATCCCTTGGACCTTAACACTGACCGTGAAAACAGAAATGGCATGAGACTGAATACAAAAGGGACAAGGCCGACCTAACTACAAGAAGAGTGAATCTTCTAAGTGATTGTGTTTTGAGCGGCTTCTGGGAGACCAGTTTCAGAATCCGATGCACTGGTGCAGGTTTACAGTATCACTTGGACCTTCACATTGACCATGAAACACAGAATTTGCATCGAGATTGAATACAAAGGGGACAAACCAGACTTAAGTACAAGAAGAGTAAATCTTCTAAGTGTTTGTTTTTTGACTGGCTCCTGGGTGACCAGTATAAGATTCCGATGCACCAGTGAAGTATTACTGTATCCCTTGGACCTTCACTTTGACCATGAAACACAGAAATCGCACTGGGATTGAATGCAGAAGCAGAAAGCCGGTTGAAGTACAAGAAGAGTGAATCTTCTAATAGTTTCTGGTTTGACCGGCTCCTAGGAACCAGTATTAAATTCCGATGCACCAGTGCAGGTTTACGGTACCCTTGCACCTTCACATTGACCATGAAACACAGCAAATGCATCGGGATTGAATTACATAAGGCACAATGACTACTTAATGACAACAAGAGTGAATCTTCCAAGAGTATGTGGTTTGATCTGCTCCTGGGAGACCAGTATTGAATTCCGATGCACCATTTAAGGGTTAACTGTATCCCTTGGACCTTCACATTGACCATGTAACACAGAAATTGCATAGGGATTGAATACGAAGGGGACAATACCGACTTAAGTACAAGAAGAGTGAATCTTCTAAGAGTTTGTGGTGTGAGCGGCTATTGGGAGACCAGTATTAGATACCAATGAGCCAGTGCAGGTTTACTGTATCCCTTGGACCTTCACATTGACCATGAGAAACAAAAATCGCATCGGATTGAATACAAAAGGGACAATGCCGACTTAAGTACAAGAAGAGTGAATCTTCTAAGAGTTTGTGGTTTGAGCGGCTCCTAGGGGACCAGCATTATGTTCCGATGTACCAGTGCAGGTTTGCTGTAATTCTTGGACCTTCACATTGACCATGAAACCCAGAAATTGCATCGAGATTGAATACAAAAGGGACAATGACGACTTAAGTACAAGGAGAGTGAATCTTCTAAGAGTTTGTGGTTTGAGCTGCTCCTGCGAGACCAGTATCAGATTCCGATGCACCAGTGCAGGTTTACTGTATCCCTTGGACCTTTACATTGACTGTGAAAACAGAAATAGCATCGGACTGAATACAAAAGGGACAAGGCCGACCTATGTACAAGAAGAGTGAATCTTCTAAGTGATTGTGTTTTGAGCGTCTTCTGGGAGACCAGTATCAGATTCCGATGCACCGGTGCAGGTTTACAGTATCCCTTGGACCTTCACATTGACCACGAAACACAGAATTTGCATCGAGATTGAATACAATGGGGACAAACCCGACTTAAGTACAAGAAGAGTGAATCTTCTATGTGTTTGTGGTTTGAGTGGCCCCTGGGTGACCGGTATTAGATTCCGATGCACCAGTGAAGGTTTACTGTAACCCTTGGACCTTCACTTTGACCATGAAACACAGAAATCGCACTTTGATTGAATACAAAAGCAGAATGCCGGTTGAGGTACAAGAAGAGTGAATCTTCTAAGAGGTTCTGGTTTGAGCGGCTCCTGGGAGACCAGTATTAGATTCCAATGAACCAGTGCAGGTTTACTGTATTACTTGGACCTTCACATTGACCATGAAACACAGAAATTGCATCGCGATTGAATAAAAAGGCACAATACCGACATAAGTACAAGAAGAGTAAATCTTACAAGATTTTGTGGTTTGATCTGCACCTGGGAGACCAGAATTAGTTTCCGATGCACCAGTGCAGGTTTACTGTATCCCTTGGACCTTCCTATTGACCATGAAACACAGCAATTGCATCTGTATTGAATATAAAATGCACAATGCCAACTTAAGTACAAGAAGAATGAATCTTCTAAGAGTTTGTGGTTTGAGCGGCTCTTGTATTTAACGTAAATTAATTATACGTTTGTGCATTCGTAGACGGATAGCTAATGTTAGTTAACATTGAAATTTAAACAGTTTGGTTCTTTCAAAATATCTTAAATGTGTAATGAAGTAGGTTTGATCAGTGATAAATGTCGGCTTGGCAATAATTAAAACATTTTCTGCTAATAGAGGTAATCTTGTGTTCTATGGCTAGTGCCGGGATAAAATTCAGTAAAAATATTTAACAAAAAACCCACTGCATCTGGAAAGTGTATGCCAAGGCCGAATGATTTAAAGGACTCAATTCTCAACCTAATATTCTTAACCAGTTCATATGAGTTCACGTAAATATTATTTTTTCTTTAAATGTACGTAATTAATAAGAAAGTAAAAATTTTTATTACCACACGAAAATAAGAGAGTGGTTCTACAACAAAGTTCGCAAGAAAGAAAATTAACTTAAAAGCAAAAGATAAAATTTATTATTCTTCTTTAACGAAATTTCAAATCAATCCCATTCATTTCGACGATTTCGTTAAATTGGCGCCCAACGTGGGGCTCGAATATGCAGTGGCCACTAAATACCCGTGAGATAACTAGGGAATTAATATAGTCGAACTTTGTTGGAGAACATTTAATAATTTTTCTATGTATTGTATGTATTGCATAACCAATATTGTGTGGTAATACCTGTGAATGATTTTTTGCATGAGAACACTATGTACCCAGAGGCAAGCTGAAGAAGAGAGCTCAATATTTCGAAAAATTAATTACCTACCACAATATCAGGGGGCAGCTGCACCCAAGATAGATCACCAAAAGGTAAAGCTACAGTGTAGTTGTCCTGTGGGTAGTAAAGTAGCCTCAGTGCAGTGTTCTCGGATCATTAGTGGTGTGCTTGTTGTTAGTACTTTGTTTTAAAATAACAGGACATTTAGGTAGTTAGTCATTGTAGTATATAGTAAGTGTGTATTAGTTAATGTCCATTTCTTGTGTGATTGTGTCATTGAAACCTGAGTGTTAGGATATTTAGTTCAGATTTTATTTCTTTTGTTTACTATGGTTAGAAAGCGTAGTCAGAAAGATATCAACATGGATAATGAGCAACAGTCAGTAAGTAGTGATACCGAGTTGGAAAGTGGGACACAAAGTAATGTTAGTGACGTACTTCAGGAAGTACAATGTGAGAATCTGGGGGCAGAAGGACAAGAAATGTTGCCACTGCCACCCAGTGATTCAGTTGATAGCGGGAATACTGTGCCATCCGCAAGCACTGGACACGGACCAGACAGTGGTGTGATGTCAGAAGTGCAATCATTAAGAGTTATGTTCGAGCGCATGCTCAATTTCCAAGCTGAATTTTTACATATGCAAGCCGAGCGTGACCAGAGATTGGTAGCTGAATTTGCATGCAAACAAGCAGAACGCGATAAAGAACGTGATGCTAAACAAGCAGAGCGTGATAAAGAACGTGATGCTAAACAAGCAGAGCGTGACCGACGCCTGCATGAGAGGGACTTGCAGTTGATGCAAACTTTAGAAGTTATGCAAAGTGAGCTTGTTAGTTTGAAACAAAAATATGAAACCATACCCAAAACAGTGCATGAAATAAGCGAAAGAGTAGACAGTATTCAAGTGGCTAACGCCAATATCGTAGAGGAAATTAGTGTCCTGACTAACAGAGTCGAGCAATTGGAAATTGACACAACTCAAGTAATTGAGAACAAAGTGATCGAACAAGTGCACAAAGTAGAAAATGAAGTCATAAAAGAAATAGATCAGAAAGTGCACGCCGCAATTGAGGCCAGAGATGTGGGCTCAAGTGCGGATGTGCAGGATCTAAAAAAGATAGTGCACAAAGACATTCCGCTGTGGCAGCGGAGTGTGGACCGTCGTCTTGCCGAAATGGAGCTTAGCTTGCGGCATGAAGTCATAAAAGAAATAGATCAGAAAGTGCACGCCGCAATTGAGGCCAGAGATGTGGGCTCAAGTGCGGATGTGCAGGATCTAAAAAAGATAGTGCACAAAGACATTCCGCTGTGGCAGCGGAGTGTGGACCGTCGTCTTGCCGAAATGGAGCTTAGCTTGCGGCATGACGAGGCACAGGCGTATGTCACGCCAGCCAGGCCCAACAATGATAGGCATATAAATACTGCAGTAAAAAATTGCGACTGCGAGACAGAACAGGCAACCAATGTAAGCGAAACAAATAAATGTCATTCCAAAGTAATGATTGAAGAAAGCTTGATTAGGAACCGACAGTTTCAGATCTTTACAACGGAGAAGAAATCTGTTCACACTGTAGTGTTTATCAAGGGATTTAGAAACATTTTGCCTAGCGTTTGGAGTCATACCCAGAAAATACAGTTCGTTATGTCCTACATACAAGGAGATGCTGCATTATGGGCAACCGAAGCAGCTGATAGTTGCGATACATATGAGCAATTTGAAAAAGCATTCTTGGCCAAATATTGGTCAACATGTATCCAGGAGAGATTACGGAAGGAGGTATATAATCCAGAGCCGTATTCTCCACGGCTAGGCAATTTGCGAAAATATTTCGAGAAGTACATTAATAAGACCCGTTACTGGGACGAACAGATTTCATCCCGGGATTTGATCAGACTTTTGAAATCACACTTGCCGATACATGTAACGGAAAATCTTATACACGTGCCTGAAAATGATATGGAACATTTCTTGTCTGTTCTGGACTCAATTGACCTGATTCAGGAGGACGTTAAGGCAGCCTCTGAACAGGCTAGAAGTAACGGAAATGGTTATAGAAATGGTAGAATTAACACGCCTCCACCAAGTAACGGAAACGGCGGAGGTAATAATAGGAGACGAGATTATGCACAAAACGGAAATAGAGGTAGAGACCGGAACGGCAATAGTCCGCCGGTGAATAATGACCGGAAAAGGAGGTTCGATGACCGGTATGAGACAGGCCCACCAAGCAATAATAGATGGAAAAATGCCAGGGGGCCGAGCAACACTAATACTTATAATGATGCAGACCGAACTTGGCCGCAGAACCAGAGGCCCAGTCCGGACCGGCAAAACAGTGATAGATATGACAATAACCGACCGCCACCACAAAATGCGCCAATTGCGCAACCGTGGCGGCCGACGCAACACAACGTGCACATAGTGGAGGTCAGTGACACAGAGCAGCCACGCCCATCCACTAGCAATAATTCAACAAACTAGATGCAGCCGAGATACGCTCTCCATCGTCGGCTGAGGTTTGGAGTGAGAGCAGCCCGACACAGAACAAAACACCGAACAACATCTGTATCCTTAGGTATAATGACGGGGTACAGATGGGAGATGAATTAATAACTGAACCATCCACGTGCATAAAGGAGTACAAAGACAAAGTACAAGCGATAATAGAGATCAAAATTAACAATATTGATGTGCAAGCGGTCGTAGATACAGGTGCTACTGTCAGTGTTATGAGTATGGACTTATTCAAAGTACTGGGAAAGGAAAGGCGTATGCTGACTTTTCCCGTGAATAATTGTAAAGTCACTGGAGCCATAAGTGCACAGCGACAAATAATTAAACTCCAAGTGCGGGTAGAGATGTATTTAGGGGATGAAGCCATAGCGTGCTCATTCCTGGTAGTAAAGGGTTTAAAGGTAGCCTGCATTTTGGGGGTAGATTTTTTAAGAGAAAGGGACGCAATAATCGACCTTTCTCGGAGAAAATTAAGCTAGATGAATGCTGGTAGGAGAATAGAATTGTCCATGCTCAGATCTGAAGAGGTACCTGTACCTAATTGTAATGATATTAACATAAATTGTAGGAATCAGTCGATACTACATTTATACAATCATTGTCTAGGACAGAATCTCTATTATCCTGACGTACAAGGTGATCAATTAAAAGCAAATGTGGACGCACTTGTGAACAAAGTATCACAGTCCGAGAATTTGAACGCTATGCAACAGCAGGAGTTGGTACAGTTATTATTTAATTGTGCCGATGTATTTTCAGAACGACCAGGAACTGTTAAGGGATATCAGTACAATATCGAGGTGAAGCCTCACAAAACTTACTGTCGAGCCTCATACTCCATTCCTTGGCCCAAGAAGAAAAAAGTTTTTTTTTACGAACATTTGGAGAGTTAAATAAATTTTTCAGGTTATACATTGCATATAAACACACAAGATGGCCAGATTTGATACCTAAGTTTGTAGAAGTTCACAACGCAACCCCGCATGCTTCTACGGGGTATCCACCAAACGAGATTATAATGAATAATAATAGAGTTTTGAATGAGTGGCTGGCACCTTTGCCTAAGGTCCCAGTCATTCCTGAGCCTAAGGAAGAGAAGATAAGAAAAGCAGGGTGCAACCTTACCAGGTGCGCTCAGGAAAGGAAAGAAAAATATAATCGACATGTGACGAATAACCAAAAGTTTAGTGTTGGGGACTTGGTACTCTTACGCAATCATCCTAAGTCCTCGGCATCCTTGAAACAGAATAGCAAGTGGCAATTGGTGTACAATGGACCTTTTAGAGTAGTAAGTGTGCCACATGAGTGTAGCTATCTCTTAGCAGATCCCCACTCAGGAAGAGTACGGGGACTGTATCCGCGTAAGGATGTAAAAGCATTCCTACAGTAAAAGACTAATAGTCCTATGTGGACACCATTCTTTTGTAAATAATGAACATTAATGATGTGTGATCTTTAGAGATAATGTACTAGTGTAGAAGTGTTTAGTTATAAGAATATGATTGACTTTCTCATGTGTATGGATATTTGTGTTATGTACTCTTTTAATTTGTGTTATCTAGAACATGCTCTAAATGTTTGCACAGATAATCTGATTAGTGCAATTATTTGTAGTGTTAAGCTGTGACAGAGTTCAATCAAAAAGAACATTTTAGTAATGATTAGTTAGTGTACTACATATTTTCTATGTGCCCAAATTTGAAATATTTCTTGGCACAATCTTTTCTATTATGTGTATGTATGTATATAAGTGTAGTTGTCAGATTGACAGATTCGAACCCAGAATAATATCAATAATATGAGGCCCTGAGAACTTTATTATCTCACCAACGTTATTAGAGAAAATAATGCACCCAGTAGTGACCCGGGGGCACCACGGGAGGCAAACTTGTTGCAAATTTATGTAATGCAAAGTTACGCACAAAGAAGCTTCAATTGAAGCATGTGCAGATTCAAACAGTAAAAAAGAGCTAGCCAGATACAGTCCAAGTCAATTTTTGCCTACAGAGACTGCACTGTAGTTACGTAGGACGTTGATAGTAAAGTGTGACATGAGTTCAAAGGAGTTATTGAACAATATACCTGAATCCGGCTGGAATGCACAAATAAAATCTACTCGAACACGAATATAGATGACTTTTGGGCAAACTAATACCAAATTTTAATATTTTGTTACCATGTACGCAAATATCACACCTTGGTAAAGAGTTACGAATGTGCTATTAAAAAAAAAAAAAATTGCACAGCCGACATTGTAAATAAAAATAAAGGAACTTAAACAAAAGTGCAGTATTGTGCGGCAGAGACAGAAAGTGACTGTTAAACCTGCAGCAATACGTCACGGAGTAGTTGAGTATAAGTAATAAAAAACTGTATCATCGCCGTGTGTGCAAGTGAACAAGGAACTAGCACGACACGAACAGTGAACCGATAACGGACGGTGGATCAAGCTAGTGTCAAACTTTAACTCTTTGTGTGTCAAGGGACGCTAGGAAAGCGCATTGACTACAGAGATACATTTTGTCCAAAGGTGAAAACTTGCGTGTGACTAATGACAAGTCATGACATGGTGAAAAATATTGTATGCCCATAAAACGTGTTACTGTGACAACGAAACATTGTGCAAACCAGACTAGTGAAGGCCTACTGAGTAATAACTGCCACTAACTGTGTGCGTTCTTTCCCACAGCAGGAAAAATGCCTATAAGGATAGTACACTGTTTCTGAACTTGTTGCATGTTTCCTGGAGCACTGCAAGAAGACGTCGCACGGGCGAGCGGATATCCAACGCGCATCCGGCTACATCAGCTATGCAGCGGCCGCAGCAGCCCGTAGCAGACCAGACAGACAGCCACGCCCCTCCGCGCCGTAGCTGTCAACGCCGGGGGCGGTGACCTACACGGAGTCAGCGCGCCGCGCCGAGCGCCGCTCAACAATCACTCCGCACCGCTCACCAAATACAGCATTATTGATTTTTTCTTTATGTTCACATAAACTGAATAACATGTCAATGACTTCATTTCGATAAACATTGAACATTTACTACGTAGGACAAGTGACCTTGTAGTGTATCACAAGAATAATAGTATCACACACAAAAAACTTCAGTCGAACTGTATGTGACTGTGATATTGTGTAATTGTGTAACCGTTTGTGACGAACTGCATTTAATTCAAATGAATAACTGCTAAAGAGACAATATTGACCATGAACAAACTGGGATGGCTGGACTCCGGCACAGTTTTGCCCAGGTTTCCTGTTAGCCTACGCCCAAATGGGGGAGCCATGAACTTATATAACCCTGGGACTAAATAAAAGAGCCATTCCGTAAAATATACAAGTGTAAAGAACGTTACTGGCACCATTGTGTCAAAGTGTAAAAACTCTTTGCCAAATGCTGCCAGGGGGCAATGTAACGTTCCCTGGCAAACTCACGTTATTAAAGAACAAGAGTTTATTTGTACCATATACGCCGCTCTGGGCAAGTTGTATATATCGTAATTATTGAACAAAAATATCACTGAATGTGGTGTAAAAGACATTTGTTATTCTCCTTATATTTTTTGTTGTAATATTTCTCTGTATTTAGGATAGGAATTTTTCTGTATTCATTATGTGATTGTAAAATGTGTCAGTATTTGCGATAGCAGAGATATGTTGCCAGAAGAGAATAATATCGTCAATTTGCAAAGAAATGTTAATAGTCAGCAATACTATTTAAGCACAATGCATTATGTATTCTTTGGTCTTCTCTGTTCAGAAGTCATTTCGGTAGGACACTGTGAAAGAGTTTTTTACGAATGGGTAGACTTCTTTTGTCTCTGTCTGGACTTAGCCGCCATTAGACGATGCGTTACGAATTAATGTGAGTTGTATTGTTGTTTGATCTAAATATATTAGAGTTTATCAAAAGTGTGAATTATTTATGTAAATTAGCTTGCCCACGTCATCTATAAAATTTCTTTAAGAATTTTTCAGCATTTTTTTAGCGGTGTTGCTGGGCTGTGCCGCGACCAACAATAGCAAACCCGTAAATCGGGAACAGATGCATAAAAATCAATGGTGAATTAAGAAATTGTTCTTCTTTTTCAGTGATCCTGTGGCTGATAAAATTTGAATTAATTATACGTTTGTGCATTCGTAGACGGATAGCTAATGTTAGTTAACATTGAAATTTAAACAGTTTGGTTCATTCAAAATATCTTAAATGTGTAATGAAGTAGGTTTGATCAGTGATAAATGTCGGCTTGGCAATAATTAAAACATTTTCTACTAATAGAGGTAATCTTGTGATCTATGGCTAGTGCCGGGATAAAATTCAGTAAAAATATTTAACAAAAAACCCACTGCATTAGGAAAGTGTATGCCAAGGCCGAATGATTTAAAGGACTCAATTCTCAACCTAATATTCTTAACCAGTTCGTATGAGTTCACGTAAATATTATTTTTTCTTTAAATGTGCGTAATAAATAAGAAAGTAAAAATTTTTATTACCACACGAAAATAAGAGAGTGGTTCTACAACAAAGTTCGCAAGAAAGAAAATTAACTTAAAAGCAAAAGATAAAATTTATTATTCTTCTTTAACGAAATTTCAAATCAATCCCATTCATTTCGACGATTTCGTTAAAGAATCTAATAGTGGTGTCCCAGGAGCCGCTCAAACCACAAACTCTTAGAAGATCTACTCTTCTTGTCATTAAGTTGGCATTGTGCCTTTTGTAATTCAACCCCGATGCATTTGCTGTGGTTCATAGTCAATGTGAAGGTGCAAGGGTACAGTAAACCTGCACTGGTGCATCGGAATCTAATACTGGTTTCCTAGGAGCCGCTCAAACAAGAAACTCTTAGAAGATTCACTCTTCTTGTACTTGAACCGGCATTTTGCTTTTGTATTCAATCCCAGTGCGATTTCTGTGTTTCATGGTCAAAGTGAAGGTCCAAGGGATACAGTAAACCTTCACTGGTGCATCGGAATCTAATACTGGTCACCCAGGAACAACTGAAACCACAAACACATAAAAGATTTACTCTTCTTGTACTTAAGTCGCGTTTGTCCCCTTTGTATTCAATCTCGATGCAAATTCTGTGTTTCGTGGTCAATGTGAAGGTCCAAGGAATACTGTAAACCTGCACCGGTTCATCGGAATCTGATACTGGTCTCGCAGGAGCCGCTCAAACCACAAACTTTTAGAAGATTCACTCTTCTTGTACTTAAATCGGCATTGTCCCTTTTGTATTCAATCCCGATGCAATATCTGGGTTTCATGGTCAATGTGAAGGTCCAAGAAATACAGTAAACCTACACTGGTGCATCGGAACATAATACTGGTCCCCTAGGAGCCGCTCAAACCACAAACTCTTTTGAAGATTCACTCTTCTTGTACTTAGGTCGGCCTTGTCCCTTTTGTATTCAGTCCGATGCCATTTCTGTTTTCACAGTCAATGTGAAGGTCCAAGGGATACAGTAAACCTGCACTGGTGCATCGCAATCTAATACTGGTCTCGCAGGAGCCGCTCAAACCACAAACTCTTAGAAGATTCGCTCTTCTTGTACTTAAGTCGGCATTGTCCCTTTTGTATTCAATCCCGATGCAATAACTGGGTTTCATGGTCAATGTGAAGTTCCAAGAAATACAGTAAACCTACACTGGTGCATCGGAACATAATACTGGTCCCCTAGGAGCCGCTCAAACCACAAACTCTTAGAAGATTCACTCTTCTTGTACTTAAGTCGGCATTGTCCCTTTTGTATTCAATCCGATGCGATTTTTGTTTTTCATGGTCAATGTGAAGGTCCAAGGGATACAGTAAACCTGCACTGCTTCATCGGAATCTAATAATGGTCTCCCAAGAGCCGCTCAAACCACAAATTCTTAGAAGATTCATTCTTCTTGTACTTAGGTCGGTATTCTCCGCTTTGTATTCAATCCCGATGGAATATCTGTGTTTCATAGTCAATGTGAAGGTCCATGGGATACAGTTAACCCTTCACTGGTGCATCGTAATTTAAAAATGGACTCCCAGGAGCCGCTAAAATCACAAACTCTTAGAAGATTCACTCTTCTTGTACTTAAGTTGGGATTGTGCTTTTTGTATTCAATCCCGATGCAATTGCTGTGTTTCATGGCCAATGTGATGGTCCAAGTGATACATTAAACCTGCACTGGTGCTTCGGAATCTAATACTGGATTCCCAGCAACCGTTCAACCCACAAACTCTTAGAAGATTCACTCTTCTTGTACTTCAGCTGGCATTGTGCCTTTTGTATTCAATCCCGATGCGATATCTGTGTTTCATGGACAATGTGAAGTTCCAAGGAATGCAGTCAACCTGCATTGGTGCAACGGAATCTAATACTGGTCTCCCAGGAGCCGATCAAACCACAGTCTCTTAGAAGATTCACTTTTCTTGTACTTAAGTAAGCATTGTTACCTTTTTATTCAATCGCGATGCAATTTCTGTGTTTCATGGTCAATGTGAAGGTCCAAGGAATACAGTAAACCTGCACTGGTTCATCGGAATTTAATACTGGTCTCCCAGGAGCCGCTCAAACCAGAAACTCTTAGAAGATTCACTCTTCTTGTACTTCAACCGGCATTCTGCTTTTGTATTCAATCCCAGTGCGATTTCTGTGTTTCATGGTCAAAGTGAAGGTCCAAGGAATACAGTAAACCTTCACTGGTGCATCGAAATCTAATACTGGTCACCCAGGGCCACTCGAACCATGAACACATAGAAGATTCACTCTTCTTGTACTTATGTCGGGTGTGTCCCCTTTGTATTGAATCTCGATGCAAATTCTGTGTTTCGTGGTCAATGTGAATGTCCAAGGGATACTGTATCCCTGCACTGGTTCATCGGAATCTAATACTGACTTCCCAGGAGCAGCTCAAACCACAAACTCTTAGAAGATTCACTCTTCTTGTACATAAGTTGGGATTGTGCTTTTTGTATTTAATCCCGATGCAATTGCTGTGTTTCTTGATCATTGTGAAGGTCCAAGGGATACAGTATGCCTGCACTGGTGCACTGGAATCTAATACTGGTATCCCTAAAACCGCTCAAACCACAAACTTATAGAAGATTCACTCTTCTTGTACTTAAGTCGGCATTGTCCCTTTTGTATTCAATCCGATGCGACTTTTGTTTTTCATGGTCAATGTGAAGGTCCAAGGGATGCAATAGACCTGCACTGGTTCATCAGAATCTAACAACGGTCTCCCAGGAGCCACTCAAACCACAAACTCTTAGAAGATTCATTCTTCTTGTACTTAGGCCGGCATTCCCAGTTTGTATTCACTCCCGATGGAATATCTGTGTTTCATGGTCAATGTGAAGGTCCATGGGATACAGTTAACCCTTCACTGGTGCATCGGAATCAAAAATGGTCTCCCAGGAGCCGCTAAAATCATAAACTCTTAGAAGATTCACTCTTCTTGTACTTAAGTTGGGATTGTGCATTTTGTATTCAATCCCGATGCAATTGCTGTGTTTCATGGTCAATGTGATGGTCCAAGGGATACATTAAACCGGCACTAGTGCATCGGAATCTAATACTGGATTCCCAGCAACTGTCAACCCACAACTTCTTAGTAGATTCACTATTCTTGTACTTCAGCTGGCATTGTGACTTTTGTATTCAATCCCGATGCGATTTCTGTGTTTCATGGTCAATGTGAAGGTCCAAGGGATACAGTAAACCTGCACTGGTTCATCGGAATCTAATACTTGTCTCCCAGGAGCCGCACACACCACAAACTCTTAGAAGATTCACTCTTCTTGTACTTAAGTCGGCATTGTCCCCTTCGTATTCAATCAAAACGCAATTTCTGTGTTTCATGGTCAATGCGATGGTCCAAGGGATACTGTTAACCCTTCACTGGTGCATCGGAATGGAATACTGGTCTCCCAGGAGCCGCTCAAACCACAAAAACTTAGAAGATTCACTCTTCTTGTAATTAAGTCTGCATTGCCCCTTTTGTATTCAATCCGATGCAATTTTTGTTTTTCATGGTCAATGTGAAGGTCTAAGCGATGCAGTAAACCAGCACTGGTTCATCGGAATCTAATAGTGGAATCTCAGGAGCCGCTCAAACCACAAACTCTTAGAAGATCTACTCTTCTTGTCATTAAGTTGGCATTGTGCCTTTTGTAATTCAACCCCGATGCATTTGCTGTGTTTCATAGTCAATGTGAAGGTGCAAGGGTACAGTAAACCTGCACTGGTGCATCGGAATCTAATACTGGTTTCCTAGGAGCCGCTCAAACAAGAAACTCTTAGAAGATTCACTCCTCTTGTACTTCAACCGGCATTCTGCTTTTGTATTCAATCCCAGTGCGATTTCTGTGTTTCATGGTCAAAGTGAAGGTCCAAGGGATACAGTAAACCTTCACTGGTGCATCGGAATCTAATACTGGTCACCCAGGAGCCACTGAAACCACAAAAACATAGAAGATTTACTCTTCTTGTACTTAAGTCGCGTTTGTCCCCTTTGTATTCAATCTCGATGCAAATTCTGTGTTTCGTGGTCAATGTGAAGGTCCAAGGAATACTGTAAACCTGCACCGGTGCATCGGAATCTGATACTGGTCTCGCAGGAGCCGCTCAAACCACAAATTTTTAGAAGATTCACTCTTCTTGTACTGAAGTCGGCATTGTCCCTTTTGTATTCAATCCCGATGCAATATCTGGGTTTCATGGTCAATGTGAAGGTCCAAGAAATACAGTAAACCTACACTGGTGCATCGGAACATAATACTGGTTCCCTAGGAGCCGCTCAAACCACAAACTCTTATTAGATTTACTCTTCCTGTACTTAGGTCGGCCTTGTCCCTTTTATATTCAGTCCGATGCCATTTCTGTTTTCACAGTCAATGTGAAGGTCCAAGGGATACAGTAAACCTGCACTGGTGCATCGGAATCTAATACTGGTCTCGCAGGAGCCGCTCAACCAACAAACTCTTAGAAGATTCACTCTTCTTGTACTTAATTCGGCATTGTCCCTTTTGTATTCAATCCCGATGCAATATCTGGGTTTCATGGTCAATGTGAAGGTCCAAGAAATACAGTAAACCTACGCTGGTGCATCGGAACATAATACTGGTCCCCTAGGAGCCGCTCAAACCACAAACTCCTAGAAGATTCACTCTTCTTGTACTTAAGTCTGCATTGTCCCTTTTGTATTCAATCCGATGCGATTTTTGTTTTTCATGGTCAATGTGAAGGTCCAAGGGATACAGTAAAACAGCACTGGTTCATCGGAATCTAATAATGGTCTCCCAAGAGCCGCTCAAACCACAAATTCTTAGAAGATTCATTCTTCTTGTACTTAGGTCGGCATTCTCCCCTTTGTATTCAATCCCGATGGAATATCTGTGTTTCATGGTCAATGTGAAGGTCCATGGGATACAGTTAACCCTTCACTGGTGCATCGGAATTTAAAAATGGTCTCTCAGGAGCCGCTAAAATCACAAACTCTTAGAAGATTCACTCTTCTTGTACTTAAGTTGGGATTGTGCTTTTTGTATTCAATCCCGATGCAATTGCTGTGTTTCATGGCCAATGTGATGGTCCAAGTGATACATTAAACCTGCACTGGTGCATCGGAATCTAATACTGGATTCCCAGCAACCGTTCAACCCACAAACTCTTAGAAGATTCACTCTTCTTGTACTTCAGCTGGCATTGTGCCTTTTGTATTCAGTCCCGATGCGATATCTGTGTTTCTTGGACAATGTGAAGTTCCAAGGAATGCAGTCAACCTGCACTGGTTCATCAGAATCTAATTCTGGTCTCCCAGGAGCCGCTCAAACCAGAAACTCTTAGAAGATTCACTCTTCTTGTACTTCAACAGGCATTCTGCTTTTGTATTCAATCCCAGTGCGATTTCTGTGTTTCATGGTCAAAGTGAAGGTCCAAGGAATACAGTAAACCTTCACGGTGCATCGAAATCTAATACTGGTCACCCAGGGGCCACTCAAACCTCGAACACATAGAAGATTCACTTTTCTTGTACTTAAGTCGGGTTTGTGCCCTTTGTATTCAATCTCGATGCAAATTCTGTGCTTTGTGGTCCATGTGAAGGTCCAAGGGATACTGTAAATCTGCACCGGTGCATCGGAATCTGATACTGTTCTCCCAGAAGCCGCTCAAAGCACAATCACTTAGAAGAATCACTCTTCTTGTACTTAGGTCGGCCTTGTCCCTTTTGTATTCAGTCCGATGCCATTTCTGTTTTCACGGTCAATGTGAAGGTCCAAGGGATACAGTAAACCTGCACTGGTGCATCGGAATCTAATACTGGTCTCGCAAGCGCCGCTCAAACCACAAACTCTTAGAAGATTCACTCTTCTTGCACTTAAGTCGGCATTGTCCATTTTGTATTCAATCCCGATGCTATTCCTGGGTTTCATGGTCAATGTGAAGGTCCAAGAAATACAGTAAACCTACACTGGTACATGGGAACATAATACTGGTCCCCTAGGAGCCGCTCAAACCACAAACTCTTAGAAGATTCACTCCTCTTGTACTTACGGCGGCATTGTCTCTTTTGTATTCAAGCCGATGCGATTTTTTTTTTCATGGACAATGTGAAGTTCCAAGGAATGCAGTAAACCTGAATTGGTGGAACGGAATCTAATACTGGTCTCCCAGGAGCCGATCAAACCACAATCTCTTAGAAGATTCACTTTTCTTGTACTTAAGTCGGCATTGTTACTTTTTTATTCAATCGCGATGCACTTTCTGTGTTTCATGGTCAATGTGAAGGTCCAAGGAATACAGTAAACCTGCACTGGTTCATCGGTATCTAATACTGGTCTCCCAGGAGCCGCTCACACCACAAACTCTTAGAAGATTCACTCTTCTTGTACTTAAGTCGCCATTGTCCCCTTCGTATTCAATCCCTATGCAATTTCTGTGTTTCATGGCCAATGTGAAGGTCCCAGGGATACAGTTAACCCATCACTGGTGCATCGGAATCCGATACTGGTCTCCCACGAGCAGATCAAACCACAAACCCTTGGAAGATTCACTCTTCTTGTCTTTAAATAGGCATTGTGCCTTCTGTAATTCAATCCCGATGCATTTGCTGTGTTTCATGGTCAATGTGAAGGTGCAAGGGTACAGTAAACCTGCACTGGTGCATCGGAATCTAATACTGGTTCCTAGGAGCCGGTCAAACCAGACACTCTTAGAAGATTCACTCTTCTTGTACTTCAACCGGCTTTCTGCTTCTGTATTCAATCCCAGTGCTATTTCTGCGTTTCATGGTCAAAGTGAAGGTCCAAGCGATACAGTAATACTCCACTGGTGCATCGGAATCTTATACTGGTCACCCAGGAGCCACTCAAAAAAAAAAAAAAAAACACTTAGAAGATTCACTCTTCTTGTACTTAAGTCTGGTTTGTCCCCTTTGTATTCAAACTCGATGCAAATTCTGTGTTCAATGGTCAATGTGAAGGTCCAAGGGATACTGTAAACCTGCACCGGTGCATGGGATTCTGATACTGGTGTCCCAGAAGCCGCTCAAAACACAATCACTTAGAAGATTCACTCTTCTTGTACATAGGTCGGACTTGTCCCTTTTGTATTCAGTCCGATGCCATTTCTGTTTTCACGGTCAATGTGAAGATGCAAGGGATACAGTAAACCTGCACTTTTGTATCGGAATCTATTACTGGTCTCGCAGGAGCCGCTCAAAACACAAATTCTTAGAAGATTCACTCTTCTTGTACTTAAGTCCGCATTGTCCCCTTTGTTTTTAATGCCCATGCAATTTCCGTGTTTTATTTTCAATGTGAACTTCCAAAGGATACAACTAACGCTTCACTGGTGCATCGGAATCTAATACTGGTCTCCCAGGAGCCGTTCAAACCACAAACTCTTGGAAGATTCACTCTTCTTGTAGTTAAGTCGGCATTGTCCCCTTTGTATTCCGTCCAAATTCAATTTCTGTGTTTCATGGTCAATGTGTAGGTCCAAGTGATACAGTAAACCTGCACTGGTGCATTGGGGTCTAATACTGGTCTCCTAAGAGCCTCTCAAAGCACAAACTCTTAGAAGATCCACTCTTCTTCTACGTAAGTCGGCATTGTGCCTTTCGTATTCAATCCCGATGCAATTGCTGTGTTTCATGGTCAATGCGAAGGTCCAAGGGTACAGTAAACCTGCACTGGTGCATCGGAATCTTATACTGGTTTCCCAGGAGCCGCTAAAACCACAAACTCTTAGAAGATTCACTCTTCTTGTACTTCAGCCGGCATTGTGCCTTTGGTTTTCAATCCCGATGCGATTTCTGTGTTTCATGGTCAATGTGAAGGTCCAAGGGATACAGTAAACCTGCACTGGTGCATCGGAATCTAATACTGGTCTCCCAGGTGCCGCTCAAAGCACAAACTTTTAGAAGACTCACTCTACCTCTACTTAAGTCGGCATTGTGCTTTTTGTATTCAATCCCATTGCGACATCTGTGCACCATGGACAATGTAAAGGTCCAAGTGATACAGTAAACCTGCAATAGTGCATCGGAAACTAATTCTGGTCTCCCAGGAGCAGATCAAACCACAAATTCTTGGAAGATTCACTCTTCTTGTACTTAAGTCGGTATTGTGCCTTTTGTATTCAATGCCGATGTGATTTCTGTGTTTCATGGACAATGTGAAGGGCCAAGGGATGCAGTAAACCTGCACTGGTGCATCGGAATCTAATACTTGTCCCCCAGGAGACGATTAAACGACAAACTTTTCGAAGATTCATTCTTCTTGTACTTAAGTCGGACTTGTCCCCTTTGTATTCAATCCTGAAGCAATTTCTGTGTTTCATGGTCATTGTGAAGGTCAAAGGGATACCGTTAACCCTTCGCCGGTGCATCGGAATCTAATACTGGTCTCCCAGGAGCCGCTCAAACCACAAACACTTAGAAGATTCACACTTATTGTACTTAAGTCGGCATAGTCCCTTTTATATTCAATCCGATGAAATTTCTGTTTTTCATGGTCAATGTGAAGGTCCAAGGGATGCACTAAACCTGCACTGGTTCATCGGGATCTAATAGCGGTATCCCAGGAGCCGCTTAAAATACATACTCTTAGAAGATCTACTCTTCTTGTACTTTAGTCGGCATTGTGCCTTTTGTTTTCAATCCCGATGCAATTGCTGTGTTTCATGGTCAATGTGAAGGTCCAAGGGATCCAGTAAACCTGCAGTGGTGCAACGGAATCTAATACTGGTTTCCCAGGAGCCGCTCAAAGCACAAACTCTTAAAAGATTCACTCTCCTGGTCATTAAGTTTGCATTGTTCCTTTTGTAATTCAATCCCGATGCATTTGCTGTGTTTCATGGTCAATGTGAAGTTGCAAGGTTACAGTAAACCTGCACTGGTGCATCCGAATCTAATACTGGTTTCCTAGAAGCCGCTCATACCGGAAACTCTTAGAAGATTCACTCTTCTTGTACTTAAGTCGGCATTGTCCCTTTTGTATTCAATCTGATGCGATTTTTGTTTTTCGTGGTCAATGTGAAGGTCCAAGGGGTGCAATAAACCTGCACTGGTTCATCGGAATCTAATAATGGTCTCCCAAGAGCCGCTCAAACCACAAACTCTTAGAAGATTCATTCTTCTCGTACTTAGGTCGGCATTCTCCACTTTGTATGCAATCCCGATGGAATATCTGTGTTTCATGGTCAATGTGAAGGTCCATGGAATACAGTTAACCCTTCACTGGTACATCGGAATCTAAAAATGGTCATCTCAGGTGCCGCTAAAATCACAAACTCTTAGAAGATTCATTCTTCTTGTACTTAAGTTGGCATTGTGCATTTTGTATTCAATACAGATGCAATTGCTGTGTTTCATGGTCAATGTGAAGGTCCAAGTAATACAGTAAACCTGCACTGGTTCATTGGATTCTAATACTGGTCTCCCAGGAGCCGCTCAAACCAGAACTTCTTAGAAGATTCACTCTTCTTGTACCTCAACCGGCATTCCGCTTTTGTATTCAATCCCAGTGCGATTTCTGTGTTTCATGGTCAAAGTGAAGGTCCAAGGGTTACAGTAAACCTTCACTGGTGCATCGGAATCTAATACTGGTCACCCAGGGGCCACTCAAACCACAAACACATAGAAGATTCACTCTTCTTGTACTTAAGTCGGGTTTGTCCCCTTTGTATTCAATCTCGATGCAAATTCTGTGTTTCGTGGTCAATGTGAAGGTCCAAGGGATACTGTAAAACTGCACCGGTGCATTGGAATCTGATACTGGTCTCCCAGAAGACGCTCAGAACACAATCACTTAGAAGATTCACTCTTCTTGTACATAGGTCGGCGTTGTCCCTTTTGTATTCAGTCCGATGCTATTTCTGTTTTCACGGTCAATGTAAAGATCCAAGGGATACAGTAAACCTGCACTGGTGCATCGGAATCTGAAACTGGTCTCGCAGGAGCCGCTCAAACCACAAACTCTTTGAAGATTCACTCTCCTTGTACTTAAGTCGGCATTGTCCCTTTTGTATTCAATCCCGATGCAATTTCTGGGTTTCATGGTCAATGTGAAGGTCCAAGAATTACAGCAAACCTGCACTGGTACATCGGAACATAATACTGGTCCCCTAGGAGCCGCTCAAACCACAAACTCTTAGAAGATTCACTCTTCTTGTACTTAAGTCGGCATTGTCCCTTTTGTATTCAATCCGATGCGATTTTTGTTTCTCATGGTCAATGTGAAGGTCCAAGGGATACAGTAAACCTGCACTGATTCATCGGAATCTAATAATGGTCTCCCAAGAGCCGCTCAAACCACAATCTCTTAGAAGATTTACTTTTCTTGTACTTATGTCGGCATTGTTACCTTTGTTTTCAATCGCGATGCAACTTCTGTGTTTCATGGTCAATGTGAAGGTCCAAGGGATACAGTAAACCTGCACTGGTTCATCGGTATCTAATACTGGTCCGCCAATAGCCGCTCACACCACAAACTCTTAGAAGATTCACTCTTCTTGTACTTAAGTCGGTATTGTCCCCTTCGTATTCAATCCCTATGCAATTTCTGTGTTACATGGTCAATGTGAAGGTCCAAGGGATCCAGTTAACCCTTCACTGGTGCATCGGAATTCAATACTGGTCTCCCAGGAGCAGATCAAACCACATACTCTTGGAAGATTCACTCTTGTTGTCATTAAGTAGTCATTGTGCCTTATGTAATTCAATCCGGATGCATTTGCTGTGTTTCATGGTCAATGTGAAGGTGCAAAGGTACCGTAAACCTGCACTGGTGCATCGGAATTTAATACTGGTTCCTAGGAGCCGGTCAAACCAGAAACTATTAGAAGATTCACTCTTCTTGTACCTCAACCGGCTTTCTGCTTCTGTATTCAATCCCAGTGCGATTTCTGTGTTTCATGGTCAAAGTGAAGGTCCAAGGGATACAGTAATACTTCACTGGTGCATCGGAATCTTATACTGGTCACCCAGGAGCATCTCAAAAAACAAACACTTAGAAGATTCACTCTTCTTGTACTTAAGTCTGGTTTGTCCCCTTTGTACTCAATCTCGATGCACATTCTATGTTTCATGGTTAATGTGAAGGTCCAAGTGATACTGTAAACCTGCACCAGTGCATCGGATTCTGACACTGGTCTCCCAGAAGCCGCTCAAAACACAATCACTTAGAAGATTCACTCTTCTTGTAGTTAGGTCGGCCTTGTCCCTTTTGTATTCAGTCTGATGCCATTTCTGTTTTCACGGTCAATGTGAAGGTCCAAGGGATACAGTAAACCTGCACTTTTGCATCGGAATCAAATACTGGTCTCCCAAGAGCCGCCCAAACCACAAACTCTTAGAAGATTCACTCTTCTTGTACTTAGGTCGGCAATGTCCCTTTTGTATTCCGTCCAAATGCACTTTCTGTGTTTCATGGTCAATGTGAAGGTCCAAGGGATACAGTAAAACTGCACTAGTGCATCGGAAAGTAATTCTGGTCTCCCAGGAGCAGATCAAACCACAAATTCTTGGAAGATTCACTCTTCTTGTACTTAAGTCGGCATAGTCCCTTTTGTATTCAATCCGATGAAATTTCTGTTTTTCATGGTCAATGTGAAGGTCCAAGGGATGCACTAAACCAGCACTGGTTCATCGGAATCTAATAGTGGTATCCCAGGAGCCGCTCATAATACAAACTCTTAGAAGATCTACTCTTCTTGTACTTTAGTCGGCATTGTGCCTTTTGTATTCAATCCTGATGCAATTGCTGTGTTTCATGGTCAATGTGAAGGTCCAAGGGATACAGTAAACCTGCAGTGGGGCAACAGAATCTAATACTGGTTTCCCAGGAGCCGCTCAAAGCACAAACTCTTAAAAGATTCACTCCCCTTGTCATTAAGTTTGCATTGTGCCTTTTGTAATTCAATCCCGATGCATTTGCTGTGTTTCATAGTCAATGTGAAGTTGCAAGTGCACAGTAAACCTACACTGGTGCATCCGAATCTAATACTGGTTTCCTAGAAACCGCTCATTCCAGAAACTCTTAGAAGATTCACTCTTCTTGTACTTAAGTCGGCATTGTCCCTTTTGTATTCAATCCGATGCGATTTTAGTTTTTCATGGTCAATGTGAAGGTCCAAGGGGTGTAGTAAACCTGCACTGGTTCATCGGAATCTAATAATGGTCTCCCAAGAGCCGCTCAAACGACAAATTCTTAGAAGATTCATTCTTCTCGTACTTAGGTCGGCATTCTCCCCTTTGTAATCAATCCCGATGGAATATCTGTGTTTCATGGTCAATGTGAAGGTCCATGGAATACAGATAACGCTTCACTGGTGCATCGGAATCTAAAAATGGTCATCTCAGGAGCCGCTAAAATCACAAACTCTTAGAAGATTCATTCTTCTTGTACTTAAGTTG
Source organism: Schistocerca serialis cubense (assembly GCF_023864345.2). Lineage (NCBI taxonomy): Eukaryota > Metazoa > Arthropoda > Insecta > Orthoptera > Acrididae > Schistocerca > Schistocerca serialis. The sequence goes on from NC_064646.1 coordinate 541,490,153, forward strand.
GCATTGTGCATTTTGTATTCAATCCAGATGCAATTGCTGTGTTTCATGGTCAATAGGAAGGTCCAAGGGATACAGTAAACCTGCACTGGTGCATCGGAAACTAATTCTGGTCTCCCAGGAGCACATCAAACCACATACTCTTGTAAGATTCACTCTTCTTGTACTTAAGTCGGTATTGGGCATTTTGTATTCAATCCCGATGCGATATCTGTGTTTTATGGTCAATGTGAAAGTCCAAGGGATACAGTAAACTTCCACTGGTTCATCGGAATCTAATACTGGTCTTCCAGGAGCCGCACACACCACAAACTCTTAGTGGATTCACTCTTCTTGTACTTAAGTCGGCATTGTCCCATTCGTATTCAATCCCGATGCAATTTCTGTGTTTCAAGGTCAATGTGAAGGTCCAAGGGATACAGTTAACCCTTCACTGGTGCATCGGAATCCAATACTGGTCTCCCAGGAGCCACTCAACCACAAACTCTTAGAAGATTCACTCTTCTTGTACTTTAGCCGGCATTGTGCCTTTGGTTTTCAATCCCGATGCGATTTCTGTGTTTCATGGTCAATTCGAAGGTCCAAGGGATGCAGTAAACCAGCACTGGTTCATCGGAATCTAATAGTGATATCCCAGGAGCCGCTCAAATCACAAACTCTTAGAAGATCTACTCTTCTTGTACTTTAGTCGGCATTGTGCCTTTTGTATTCAATCCCGATGCAATTGCTGTGTTTCATGGTCAATGTGAAGGTCCAATGGATACAGTAAACCTGCAGTGGTGCAACGGATTCTAATACTGGTCTCCCAGGAGCCGCTCAAAACACAAACTCTTAAAAGATTCACTCTTCTTGTAATTAAGTTGGCATTGTGCCTTTTGTAATTCAATCCCGATGCATTTGCAGTGTTTCATGGTCAATGTGAACTTGCAAGGGTACAGTAAACCTGCACTGGTGCATCCTAATGTAATACTGGTTTCCTAGAAGCCGCTCAAACCAGAATCTCTTAATAGATTCACTCTTCTTGTACTTCAACCGGCATTCTGCATTTTGTATTCAATCCCAGTGAGATTTCTGTGTTTCATGGTCAAAGTGAAGGTCCAAGGGATACAGTAAACCTTCACTGGTGCATCGGAAACTAATACTGGTCTTCCAGGAGCAGATCAAACCACAAACTCTTAGAAGATTCACTCATCTTGTACTTAAGTCGGCATCGTCCCGTTTGTATTCAATCTCGATGCAAATTCTGTGTTTCATAGTCAATGTTAAGGTCCAAGGGATACAGTAAACCTGCACCGGTGCATCGGAATCTAATACTGGTCACCCAGGAGCAACTCAAAATACAAAAACGTAGAAGATTCACTCTTCTTGTACTTTAGTCGGGTTTGTCAACCTTGTATTCAATCTTGATGCAAATTCTGTGTTTCATGTTCAATGTGAAGGACCAAGGGATACAGTGAACCTGCACCAGTGCAACGGAATCTAATACTGGTCACCCAGGAGCCCCTCAAATCACAAACACATAGGAGATTCACTCCTCTTGTACTTAAGTCGGCATTGTGCCTTTTGTATTCAATCCCGATTCGATATCTGTGTTTCATGGACAATGTGAAGGTCCAACGGATGCAGTAAACCTGCCCTGGTGCAACGGATTCTAATACTTGTCCCCCAGGAGACGATCAAACCACAAACTCTTAGAAGATTCATTCTTCTTGTACTTAAGTCGGCATTGTCCCCTTTGTATTCAATCCAGAAGCAATTTCTGTGTTTCACGGTCATTGTGAAGGTCAAAGGTATACAGTTAAACCTTCACCGTTTCATCGGAATCTAAAACTGGCCTCCCAGGAGCCACTCAAATCACAAACACTTAGAAGATTCACTCTTCTTGTACTAAAGCTGGCATTGCCCCTTTTGTGTTCAATCCGAAGTATTTTCTGTTTTTAATGGTCAATGTGAGGTTCCACGGGATACAGTAAACATGCACTAGTTCATCGAAATCTGATACTGGTTTCCCAGGAACAGTTCAAACCACAATCTCTTAGAAGATTCACTCTTCTTGTACTTAAGTCGGCATTGTCCCTTTTGTATTCAGTCCCGATGCTATGTCTGTGTTTCATGGTCAATGCTAGGGTCCAAGGGATACAGTTAACCTGCACTGGTGCATCGGAAAATAATACTGGTCTCCCAGGAGCCGCTCAACGCACATAGGATTTTCATGGTCAATGTGAAGGTCCAAGGGATGCAGTTAACCTGCACTGGTTCGTCGGAATCTAATACTGTTCTCCCAGGAGCCGCGAAAACAACAAACACTTAGAAGATTACTCTTCTTTTACTTAAGTCAGCATTGTCTTTTTTTTTCAGTCCCGATGTAATTGCTGTGTTTCATGGTCAATGTAAATGTCCAACGGATAAAGTAAACTGGCACTGGTGCATCGGAATCTAATACTGGTTTCCCAGGAGCCGCTCAAACTACAAAATCTTAGAGGATTCACTCTTCTTGTACTTAAGTCGGCAATGTGCCTTTTGTATTCATTCCCAATGCAATTTCTCTGTTTCCTGGGCAATGTAAAGGTCCAAGTGACACAGTGAACCTGCACTGGTGTATCGGAATCTAATACTGGTCTCCCAGGAGCCGCTCAAACCACAAACTCTTAGAAGATTCACTCTTCTTGTACTTCAGCCGGCTTTGTGCCTTTACTATTGAATCCCGATGCAATTTCTGTGTTTCGTGGTCAATGTGAAAGTCCAAGGGATACACCAAACCAGCACTGGTGCATCGGAATCTAATACTGGACTCCCAGAAGCCGCTCAAACCACAATCACTTAGAACATTCACTCTTCTTGTACTTAGGTCGGCCTTGTCCCTTAGGTATTCAGTCCGATGCCATTTCTGTTTTCAGGATCAAGGTAAGGGTCCAAGGGATACAGTAAACCTGCACTGGTGCATCGGAATCTAATACTGGTCTCGCAGGAGCCTCTCATATCACAAACTCTTAGAAGATTCACTCTTCTTGTACTTAAGCCGGCATTGTCCCCTTTGTATTCAATCCCGATGCTATATCTGTGTTTTATTTTCAATGTGAAGGTCCATACGATACAAATAACGCTGCACTGGTGCATCGGAATCCAATACTGCTCTCCCAGGAGCCGCTCAAACCGCAAACACTTAGAAGATTCACTCTTCTAGAACTTACGTCGGCATTGTCCCTTTTGTATTCAATCCGATACAATTTCTGTTTTTCATGTTCAATGTGAAGGTCCAAGGGATACAGTAAACCTGCACTGCTTCATCGGAATCTAATACTGGGCTCCCAGGAGCCGCTCAAAGCAAAACTCTTAGTCGATCCACTCTTCTTTTACTTAAGTCGGCATTGTGCCTTTTGTATTGAATCCTGATGCAATTGCTGTGATTCATGGTCAATGTGAAGGTCCAAGGGATACAGTAAACCTGCACTGGTGCATCGGAATCTAATACTGGTTTCCCAGGGGCTGCTCAAAGCACAAACTCTTGGAGGATTCGCTCTAATTGTCCTTATGTTGCCAATGTGCCTTTTGTATTCAATCCCGATGCAATTGGTGTGTTTCATGGTCAATTTGAAGGTCCAAGGGTACAGTAAACCTGCACTGGTGCATCCGAATCTTATACTGGTTTCCCAGGAGTCGCTAAAACTACAAACTCTTAGAAAATTCACTCTTCTTGTACTTCAGCCGGCATTGTGCCTTTGGTGTTCAATCCCGATGTGATTTCTGTGCTTCATGGTCAATGGGAAGGTCCAAGGGATACAGTAAACCTGCACTGGTGCATCGGAATCTAATACTGGTCTCCCAGGTGCCGCTCAAAGCACAAACTTTTAGAAGACTCAATCTTACTGTACTTAAGTCGGCATTGTGAATTTTGTATTCAATCCCGATGCGATATCTGTGCATCATGTACAATGTAAAGGTCCGAGGGATGCAGTAAACCTGCACTGGTGCATCGGAAACTAATTCTGGTCTCCCAGGGGCAGATCCAACCACAAATTCTTGGAAGATTCACTCTTCTTGTACTTAAGTCGACATTGTGCCTTTTGTATTCAATCCCGATGTGATTTTTGTGTTTCATGGACAATGTGAATGTCCAAGGGATGCAGCAAACCTGCACTGGTGCATCGGAATCTAATACTTGTCCCCCAGGAGACGATTAAACGACAAACTTTTAGAAGATTCATTTTTCTTGTACTTAAGTCGGCATTGTCCCCTTTGTATTCAATCCTGAAGCAAGTTCTGTGTTTCATGTTCATTGTGACGTCAAAGGGATGCAGTTAACCATTCACCGGTGCATCGGAATCTAATACTGGTCACCCAGGAGCCGCTCAAACCACAAACACTTAGATGATTCACTCTTCTTGTACTTAAGTCGGCATTGTCCCTTTTGTATTCAGTCCCGATGTAATTACTTTGTTTCATGGTCAATGTGAACGTCCAAGGGATACAGTAAACCTGCACTGTTCATCGGAATCTAATACTGTTCTCCCAGGAGCCGCTCATACCACAAACTCTTAGAAGATACACTCTTCTTGTACTTAAGTCGCCATTGTGCCCTTTGTATTCAATCTCGATGCAATTTCTGTAATTCATGGCCACTGTTGAGAACCAAGGGATACAGTAAACCTGCACTGGTGCATCGGATACTAATACTGGTCTGCCAGGTGCCGCTCAAACCACAAAGACTTAGAAGATTCACTCATCTTGTACTTAAGTCGGCATTGTCGCTTTTGTATTCAATTCGATGCAGTTTCTGTTTTCATGGTCAATGTGAAGGTCCAAAGGATACAGTAAACCAGCATTGGTTCATCGGAATCTAATACTGGTCTCCCAGGAGCCGCTCAAACCACCAATTCTTAGAGGATCCACTCTTCTTGTACTTAAGTTGGCATTGAGACTTTTGTATTCAATCCCGATTCAATTGCTGTGTTTCAAGGTCAATGTGATTGTCCAAGGGATACAGTAAACCTTCTTTGGTGCATCTAAATCTAATACTGGTCTCCCAGGAGCCGCTCAAAGCACAAACTCTTAGGAGTTCTACTCTTCTTGTACTTCAGTTGATATTGTGCCTTTTATATTCAATCCCGATACCACTCCTGTGTTTCATGTTCAATGTAAAGGTCCAATGGATACAGTAAACCGGCACTGGTGCATCGCAATCTAATACTGGTTTCCCAGGAGCCGCTCAAACCACAAATTACGAGAGAGCACGTTCCGGGAAGAGATGGGCAACATATTACTACCGCCCACATATATCTCGCGTAATGATCACAACGAAAAGATCCGAGAAATTAGAGCAAATACTGAGACTTACAAGCAGTCGTTCTTCCCATGCACAATTCGTGAATGGAACAGGGAAGGGGGGATCAGATAGTGGTACAGTAAGTACCCTCCGCCACACACCGTAAGGTGGCTCTCGGAGTATTGATGTAGATGTATATGTAAACTCTTAGAAGATCCACTCTTCTTGTACTTAAGTCGGCAATGTGCCTTTTGTATTCAATCGCAATGCAATTTCTCTGTTTCATGGGCAATGTAAAGGTCCAAGTGACACAATAAAGCCGCACTAGTGCGTCGGAATCTAATACTGGTCTCCCAGGAGCCGCTTAAAGCACAATCTCTTAGAAGATCCACTCTTCTTTTACTTTAGTCGGCATTGTGCCTTTTGTATTGAATCCCGATGCAATTGCTGTGTTTCATGGTCAATGTGAAGGTCCAAGGGATACAGTAAACCAGCACTGGTGCATCGTAATCTAATACTGGACTCCCAGAAGCCGCTCAAACCACAATCACTTAGAAGATTCACTCTTCTTGTACTTAGGTCGGCCTTATCCATTTTGTATTCAGTCCGATGCCATTTCTGTTTTCAGGGTCAATGTAAGGGTTCAAGGGATACAGTAAACCTGCACTGGTGAATCGGAATCTAATACTTGTCCCCCAGGAGACGATTAAACGACAAACTTTAAGAAGATTCATTCTTCTTGTACTTAAGTCGGCATTGTCCAATTTGTATTCAATCCTGAAGCAATTTCTGTGTTTCATTTTCATTGTGAAGGTCAAAGGGATACAGCTAACCTTTCACCGGTGCATCGGAATCTAATACTGGTATCCCAGGAGCAGCTCAAACCACAAACCCTTAGATCTACTCTTCTTGTACTTTAGTCGGCATTGTGCCTTTTGTATTCAATCCCGATGCAATTGCTGTGTTTCATGGTCAAAGTGAAGGTCCAAGGGATACAGTAAACCTGCAGTGGTGCAACGGATACTAATACTCGTCTCCCAGGAGCCGCTCAAAACACAATCTCTTAAAAGGTTCACTCTTCTTGTCATTAAGTTGGCATTGTGCCTTTTGTAATTCAATCCCGAAGCATTTGCAGTGCTTCATGGTCAATCTGAACTTTCAAGGGTACAGTCATCCTGCACTGGTGCATCCGAATCTAATACTGGTTTCCTAGGAGCCGCTCAAACCAGAAACTCTTACAAGATTCACTCTTCTTGTACTTCAGCCGCCATTGTGCCTTTACTATTCAATCCCGATGCAATTTCTGTGTTTCATGGTCAATGTGGAAGACCAAGGGATACAGTAAACCAGCACTGGTGCATCGGAATCTAATACTGGACTCGCAGAAGCCGCCCAAACCACAATCACTTAGAAGATTCACTCTTCTTGTACTTAGGTCGGCGTTGTCCCTTTTGTATTCAGTCCGATGCCATTTCTGTTTTCATGGTCAATGTAAGGGTCCAAGGGATACAGTAAACCTGCACTGGTGCTTCGGAATCTAATACTGTTCTCGCAGGAGCCGCTCAAATCACAAACTCTAAGAAGATTTACTCTTCTTCTACTTAAGTCGGCATTGTCCCCTTTGTATTCAATCCCGATGCAGTTCCGTGTTTTATTTTCAATGTGAAGGTCCAAACGATACAAATAACGCTTCACTGGTGCATCGGAATCCAATACTGCTCTCCCAGGAGCCGCTCAAACCGCAAACACTTAGAAGATTCACTCTTCTTGTACTTAAGTCGGCATTGTCCCTTTTGAATTCAATCCAATGCAATTTCTGTTTTTCATGCTCAATGTAAATGTCCAAGGGATACAGTAAACCTGCACTGGTTCATCGGAATCTAATACTGCTCTCCCAGGAGCCGCTCAAAGCACAAACTCTTAGAAGATCCACTATTCATTTACTTTAGTCGGCATTGTGCCTTTTGTATTCAATCCCGATGTGATATCTGTGTTTCATGGACTAGGTGAAGGTCCAAAGGATGCAGTAAACCTGCACTGGTGCATCGGAATCTGATACTTGTCCCCCAGGAGACGATTAAACGTCAAACTCTTAGAAGATTCACTTTTCTTGTACTTAAGTCGGCATTTTTCTCTATGTATTCAATCGCGATGCAATATCTGTGTATCATGGTCAATGTGAAGGTCCAAGGGATACAGTTAACCCTTCACTGGTGCATCGGAATTTGATACTGGTCTCCCAGGAGCCGCTCAAACCACAAACACTTAGAAGATTCACTCTTCTTGTACTTAAGTCGGCATTGTCCCTTTTGTATTCAATCCGATTCAATTTCTGTTTTTCATGGACAATGTGAAGGTCCAAGGGATGCATTGAACCAGCACTGGTTCATCGGAATCCAATAGTGGTATCCCAGCAGCCGCTCAAACCACAAACTCTTAGAAGATCTACTCTTCTTCTACTTAAGTCGGCATTGTACCTTTTGTATTCAATCCCGATGCAATTGCTGTGTTTCATGGTCAAAGTGAAGGTCCAAGGGATACAGTAAACCTGCAGTGGTGCAACGGATACTAATACTCGTCTCCCAGGAGCCGCTCAAAACACAATCTCTTAAAAGGTTCACTCTTCTTGTCATTAAGTTGGCATTGTGCCTTTTGTAATTCAATCCCGAAGCATTTGCAGTGCTTCATGGTCAATCTGAACTTTCAAGGGTACAGTCATCCTGCACTGGTGCATCCGAATCTAATACTGGTTTCCTAGGAGCCGCTCAAACCAGAAACTCTTACAAGATTCACTCTTCTTGTACTTCAGCCGCCATTGTGCCTTTACTATTCAATCCCGATGCAATTTCTGTGTTTCATGGTCAATGTGGAAGACCAAGGGATACAGTAAACCAGCACTGGTGCATCGGAATCTAATACTGGACTCGCAGAAGCCGCCCAAACCACAATCACTTAGAAGATTCACTCTTCTTGTACTTAGGTCGGCGTTGTCCCTTTTGTATTCAGTCCGATGCCATTTCTGTTTTCATGGTCAATGTAAGGGTCCAAGGGATACAGTAAACCTGCACTGGTGCTTCGGAATCTAATACTGTTCTCGCAGGAGCCGCTCAAATCACAAACTCTAAGAAGATTTACTCTTCTTCTACTTAAGTCGGCATTGTCCCCTTTGTATTCAATCCCGATGCAGTTCCGTGTTTTATTTTCAATGTGAAGGTCCAAACGATACAAATAACGCTTCACTGGTGCATCGGAATCCAATACTGCTCTCCCAGGAGCCGCTCAAACCGCAAACACTTAGAAGATTCACTCTTCTTGTACTTAAGTCGGCATTGTCCCTTTTGAATTCAATCCAATGCAATTTCTGTTTTTCATGCTCAATGTAAATGTCCAAGGGATACAGTAAACCTGCACTGGTTCATCGGAATCTAATACTGCTCTCCCAGGAGCCGCTCAAAGCACAAACTCTTAGAAGATCCACTATTCATTTACTTTAGTCGGCATTGTGCCTTTTGTATTCAATCCCGATGTGATATCTGTGTTTCATGGACTAGGTGAAGGTCCAAAGGATGCAGTAAACCTGCACTGGTGCATCGGAATCTGATACTTGTCCCCCAGGAGACGATTAAACGTCAAACTCTTAGAAGATTCACTTTTCTTGTACTTAAGTCGGCATTTTTCTCTATGTATTCAATCGCGATGCAATATCTGTGTATCATGGTCAATGTGAAGGTCCAAGGGATACAGTTAACCCTTCACTGGTGCATCGGAATTTGATACTGGTCTCCCAGGAGCCGCTCAAACCACAAACACTTAGAAGATTCACTCTTCTTGTACTTAAGTCGGCATTGTCCCTTTTGTATTCAATCCGATTCAATTTCTGTTTTTCATGGACAATGTGAAGGTCCAAGGGATGCATTGAACCAGCACTGGTTCATCGGAATCCAATAGTGGTATCCCAGCAGCCGCTCAAACCACAAACTCTTAGAAGATCTACTCTTCTTCTACTTAAGTCGGCATTGTACCTTTTGTATTCAATCCCGATGCAATTGCTGTGTTTCATGGTCAATGTGAAGGTCCACGGGATACAGTAAACCTGCAGTGGTGCAACGGAAACTAATACTGGTTTCCCAGGAGCCGCTCAAAGCACAAAGTCTTGGAAAATTCACTCTTCTTGCCATTAAGTTGGCATTGTGCCTTTTGTAATTCAATCCCGATGCATTTGCTGTGTTTCATGGTCAATGTGAAGGTGCAAGGGTACAGCAAACCTGCACTGCTGCATCGGAATCTAATACTGGTTTCCTAGGAGCCGTTCAAATCAGAAACTCTCAGAAGATTCACTCTTCTTGTACTTCAACCGGCATTCTGAATTTTTTTTTTCAATCCCAGTGCGATTTCTGTGTTTCATGTTCAAAGTGACGGTCCAAGGGATACAGTAAACCTTCACTGGTGCTTCGAAAACTAAAACTGGTTTTCCAGGAGCAGATCAAACCACAAACTCTTAGAAGATTCACTTTTCTTGTACTTAAGTCTGCATTGTCCCTTTTGTATTCAATCCCAATGCAATTTCTGTGTTTCATGGTCAATGTGAAGGTCCAAGGGATACAGCAAACCTTCACTGGAGCATCGGAATCTAATACTGGGCTCCAAGGAGCCGCTCAAACCACAAACACATAGAAGATTCACTCTTCTTGTACTTAAGTCAGGTTTGTCCCCTTTGTATTCAATCTCGATGCAAATTCTGTGTTTCATGGTCAATGTGACGGTCCAAGGGATACTGTAAAGCTGCACCGGTGCATCGAAATCTAATACTGGTTACCCAGGAGCCGCTCAAATCACATACACATAGAAGATTTACACTTCTTGTACATAATGCGGCATTGTGCCTTTTCAATTCAATCCCGATGCGATATCTGTCTTTCATGGACAATGTGAAAGTCCAACGGATGCAGTAAACCTGCACAGGAGCATCGGAATCTAATACTTGTCCACCAGGAGACGATCAAACCACAAACCCTTAGAAGATTCATTCTTCTTTTACTTAAGTCAGCATTGTCCCCTTTGTATTCAATCCTGATGCAGTTTCTGTGTTTCATGATCATTGTGAAGGTCAATGGGATACAGTTAACCCTTCACTGGTGCATTGGAATCTAAAACTGGTCTCCCAGAAGCCACTCAAATCACAAACAATTAGAAAATTCACTCTTCTTGTACTGAAGCTGGCATTGCCGCTTTTGTGTTCAATCCGAAGTATTTTCTGTTTTTGATGGTCAATGTGAGGTTCCACGGGATACAGTAAACCTGCACTGGTTCATCGGAATCTGATACTGGTCTCCCAGGAGCCGCTCTAACCACAAACTATTAGATGATTCATCCTTCTTGTACTTAAGTCGGCATTGTCCATTTTGTATTCAATCCCGATGTAATTTCTTTGTTTTATGGTCAATGTGAAGGTCCAAGGGATACAGTAAACCTGCACTTTTGCATCGGAATCTAATACTGGTCTCCCAGGAGCCGCTCAAACCAGAAACTCTTAGAATATTTACTCTGCTTGTACTTCAGCCAGCATTGTGCCTTTTGTATTCAATCCCGATGCGATTGCTGTGTTTCATGGTCAATGTGAAGGTCCAAGGGATAGAGTAAACTTGCACTGGTGCATCGGAATCTCATACTGGTTTCCCAGGAACAGTTCAAACAACAAACGCTTAGAAGATTCACTATTCTTGTACTTAAGTCGGCATTGTCCCTTTTGTATTCAGTCCCGATGCAAAGTCTGTGTTTCATGGTCAATGCTAAGGTCCAAGGGATACAGTAAACCTGCACTGGTGCATCGGAAACTAATACTGGTCTCCCAGGACCCCCACAACGCACAAACTCTTAGATAATCCCCTCTTCTTGTACTTAAGTTGACATTGTGCCTTTTGTATTCAATTCCGATTTGATTTCTGTGTTTCATGGTCAATGCGAAGGTCCAAGGGATACCGTAAACCGAAACTGGTGCATCGCAATCTAATACTGGTCTCCCAGGAGCCGTTCAAAGCACAAATCCTTAGAAGTTTCACTCTTCTTGTACTTAAGTCGGCATTGTGCCTATTCTATTCAATCCCGATGCGATATCTCTGTTTCATGCACAGTGTGGGGGTCCAAGGGATACAGGTAACCTTCTCTGGTGCATCGAAATCGAATACTTGTCTCCCAGGAGCTGCTCAAAGCTCAAACTCTTAGAAGATTCCCTCTTCTTGTACTTAAGTCGGCATTGTGCATTTTGTATTCAATCCCGATGAGATATCTGGGCCTCATTGGCAATGTAGAGGTCCAAGGGATACAGCAAACCTGTTCAGGTTCAGCAGAATCTAATACTGGTCTCCCCGGAGCCGATCAGACCACAATCTCTTAGAAGATTCACTCTTCTTGTACTTAAGTCGGCATTGTTACTTTTGTATTCAATCCGATGCAATTTCTGTTTTTCATGGTCAATGTGAAGGTCCAAGGGATGCTGTTAACCTGCACTAGTTCGTCGGAATTTAATCCTGGTCCCCCAGGAGCCGCGCAAACCATAATCTCATAGAAGATTCATCTTCTTGTACTTAGGTCGGCATTGTCCCTTTTGTAACCAATCCCGATCTCATTTCTGTATTTCATGGTCAATGTGGAAGTCCAAGGGTTACAGTAAACTTGCACTGGTGCATCGGAATTTAATACTGGACTCCCAGAAGCCGCTCAAAGTAGAAACTCTTAGGAGATTCTCTCTTCTTGTACGTTAGATGGCATTGTGCCTTTTGTATTCAATCCCGATTCGATATCCGTGTTTCATGGACAATGTAAAGGTCCAAGGGATACAGTAAACCTGCATTGGTGCATCGGAATATAATACTGGTCTCCCAAGAGCCGCTCAAACCTCAAACTCTGATAACATTCACTCTTCTTGTACTTAAGTCGGCAGTGTCCCATTTGAATTAAATCCCGATCTAAATTCTGTAATTCATGGTCAATGTGAAGTTCTAAGGGATTCAGTAAACTTGCACTGGTGTATCGGAATTGTATACTGGTCTTCCAGGAGCCGCTCAAAGTAGAAACTCTTAGCAGATTCTTTCTTCTTGTACTTCAGTTGGCATTGTGCCTTTTGTATTCAATCCCGATTCGATATCTGTGCTTCATGGACAATGTGAAAGTCCAACGGATACAGTAAACTTGCACTGGTGCATCGGAATCTCATACTGGTTTCCCAGGAACAGTTCAAACAACAAACGCTTAGAAGATTCACTATTCTTGTACTTAAGTCGGCATTGTCCCTTTTGTATTCAGTCCCGATGCAAAGTCTGTGTTTCATGGTCAATGCTAAGGTCCAAGGGATACAGTAAACCTGCACTGGTGCATCGGAAACTAATACTGGTCTCCCAGGACCCCCACAACGCACAAACTCTTAGATAATCCCCTCTTCTTGTACTTAAGTTGACATTGTGCCTTTTGTATTCAATTCCGATTTGATTTCTGTGTTTCATGGTCAATGCGAAGGTCCAAGGGATACCGTAAACCGAAACTGGTGCATCGCAATCTAATACTGGTCTCCCAGGAGCCGTTCAAAGCACAAATCCTTAGAAGTTTCACTCTTCTTGTACTTAAGTCGGCATTGTGCCTATTCTATTCAATCCCGATGCGATATCTCTGTTTCATGCACAGTGTGGGGGTCCAAGGGATACAGGTAACCTTCTCTGGTGCATCGAAATCGAATACTTGTCTCCCAGGAGCTGCTCAAAGCTCAAACTCTTAGAAGATTCCCTCTTCTTGTACTTAAGTCGGCATTGTGCATTTTGTATTCAATCCCGATGAGATATCTGGGCCTCATTGGCAATGTAGAGGTCCAAGGGATACAGCAAACCTGTTCAGGTTCAGCAGAATCTAATACTGGTCTCCCCGGAGCCGATCAGACCACAATCTCTTAGAAGATTCACTCTTCTTGTACTTAAGTCGGCATTGTTACTTTTGTATTCAATCCGATGCAATTTCTGTTTTTCATGGTCAATGTGAAGGTCCAAGGGATGCTGTTAACCTGCACTAGTTCGTCGGAATTTAATCCTGGTCCCCCAGGAGCCGCGCAAACCATAATCTCATAGAAGATTCATCTTCTTGTACTTAGGTCGGCATTGTCCCTTTTGTAACCAATCCCGATCTCATTTCTGTATTTCATGGTCAATGTGGAAGTCCAAGGGTTACAGTAAACTTGCACTGGTGCATCGGAATTTAATACTGGACTCCCAGAAGCCGCTCAAAGTAGAAACTCTTAGGAGATTCTCTCTTCTTGTACGTTAGATGGCATTGTGCCTTTTGTATTCAATCCCGATTCGATATCCGTGTTTCATGGACAATGTAAAGGTCCAAGGGATACAGTAAACCTGCATTGGTGCATCGGAATATAATACTGGTCTCCCAAGAGCCGCTCAAACCTCAAACTCTGATAACATTCACTCTTCTTGTACTTAAGTCGGCAGTGTCCCATTTGAATTAAATCCCGATCTAAATTCTGTAATTCATGGTCAATGTGAAGTTCTAAGGGATTCAGTAAACTTGCACTGGTGTATCGGAATTGTATACTGGTCTTCCAGGAGCCGCTCAAAGTAGAAACTCTTAGCAGATTCTTTCTTCTTGTACTTCAGTTGGCATTGTGCCTTTTGTATTCAATCCCGATTCGATATCTGTGCTTCATGGACAATGTGAAAGTCCAACGGATACAGTAAACTTGCACTGGTGCATCGGAATCTCATACTGGTTTCCCAGGAACAGTTCAAACAACAAACGCTTAGAAGATTCACTATTCTTGTACTTAAGTCGGCATTGTCCCTTTTGTATTCAGTCCCGATGCAAAGTCTGTGTTTCATGGTCAATGCTAAGGTCCAAGGGATACAGTAAACCTGCACTGGTGCATCGGAAACTAATACTGGTCTCCCAGGAGCCGCACAACGCACAAACTCTTAGATAATCCCCTCTTCTTGTACTTAAGTTGACATTGTGCCTTTTGTATTCAATTCCGATGCGATTTCTGTGTTTCATGGTCAATGCGAAGGTCCGAGGGATACCGTAAACCGAAACTGGTGCATCGCAATCTAATACTGGTCTCCCAGGAGCCGTTCAAAGCACAAATCCTTAGAAGTTTCACTCTTCTTGTACTTAAGTCGGCATTGTGCCTATTCTATTCAATCCCGATGCGATATCTCTGTTTCATGCACAGTGTGAAGGTACAAGGGATACAGGTAACCTTCTCTGGTGCATCGAAATCGAATACTTGTCTCCCAGGAGCCGCTCAAAGCTCAAACTCTTAGAAGATTCCCTCTTCTTGTACTTAAGTCGGCATTGTTACTTTTGTATTCAATCCGATGCAATTTCTGTTTTTCATGGTCAATGTGAAGGTCCAAGGGATGCTGTTAACCTGCACTAGTTCGTCGGAATTTAATACTGGTCTCCCAGGAGCCGCGCAAACCATAATCTCATAGAAGATTCATCTTCTTGTACTTAGGTCGGCATTGTCCCTTTTGTATTCAATCCCGATCTCATTTCTGTATTTCATGGTCAATGTGGAAGTCCAAGGGTTACAGTAAACTTGCACTGGTGCATCGGAATTTAATACTGGACTCCCAGAAGCCGCTCAAAGTAGAAACTCTTAGCAGATTCTCTCTTCTTGTACGTTAGATGGCATTGTGCCTTTTGTATTCAATCCCGATTCGATATCTGTGTTTCATGGACAATTTAAAGGTCCAAGGGATACAGTAAACCTGCACTGGTGCATCGGAATATAATACTGGTCCCCCAGGAGCCGGTCATACACAAACTCTTAGTAGATTCACTCTTCTTGTACTTAAGTTGGGCATGTCCCTTTTGTATTGAATCCCGATGCAAATTCTGTGTTTCATGGTCAATGTGAAGGTCCAAGGGATACAGTAAACCTTCTCTGGGCATCGTAATCTAATACTGCTTTCCCAGGAGCCGCTCAAACCACAAACTCTTAGAAGATTCACTCCTCTTGTACTTCAGCCGCTATTGTGCCTTTTGTATTCAATCCCGATGCGATTTATGTGTTTCATGGTCAATGTGAAGGTCCAAGGGATACAGTAAACCTGCACTGGCCCATCGGAATCTAATACTGGTCTCCCAGGAGCCGATCACAGCATAAACTCTTAGCAGATTCACTCTTCTTGTACTTAAGTCGTAATTGTCCCCTTTGTATTCCATCCCGATGCAGTTTCTGTGGTTCATTGTCAATGTGAAGGTCCAAGGAATACAGTAAACCAGCACTGGTGCATCGGAATCTACTGCTGGTCTCCCAGGACCCGCTCAAACCACAAACTCTTTGTTGATTCACTCTTCTTGTACTTAAGTCAGCATTGTGCCTTTTGTATTCAATCCCGATGCGATATCTGTGTTTCATGGAGAATGTGAAGTTCCAAGGGATACAGTAAACCTGCACTGGTGCATCGGAGTCTAATATTTGTCTCCCAGGAGCCTATCAAACCACAAACTCTAAGATAATTCGCTCTTCGTGTACTTATGTCGGTATAGTCCCCATTGTATTCAATCCCGATGCAATTTCTGAGTTTCATGGACAATGTAACGGTCCAAGGGATACAGTTAACCTGCACTGGTACTTTGGAATGTAATACTGGTCTCCCAGGATCCGATCAAAGCACAATTTCTTAGAAGATCCTCTCGTCTTGAACTTAAGTTGGCATTGTGTCTGTTGTATTCAATCCCGATGCAATTGCTGTATTTCATGGTCAATGTGAAGGTCCAAGGGATACAGTATACTTGCACGGGTGCATCGGAATCTAATACTCGTTTCCCAGGAGCCGCTCCAACCACAAACTCTTAGAACATTCACTCTTCTTGTACTTCAGCCGGCCATGTGCCTTTTGTTTTCAATCCCAATGCGATTTTTGTGATTCATAGTCAATGTGATGGACCAAGGGATACAGTAAACCTGCACTGATGGATCAGAATCTAATAGTGGTCTCCCTGGACCCGTTAAAACCACAATCTCTTAGAAGATTCATTCTCCTTGTACTTAAGTCCGCATTGTGCCTTTTGTATTCAATCCCGATGCGATTTCTGTGTTTCATAGTAAATGTGAAGGTCCAAGGGATAAATTAATCCTGCACTGGTGTATCGGAATCTAATACTGGTCTCCACGGTGCCGCTCAAGCTACAACCTCTTAGAAGATTCACTCTTCTTGTACTTAACTCGTCATTGTCCTTTTGTATTCAATCCCTATGTAATTTCTGTTTTTCATGGTCAATGTGAAGGTCCAAGGGATACAGTAAACCTGCACTGGTGCATCGGAATCTAATACTGGTCTCCCAGGAGCCGCACAAATCACAAACTCTTAGAAGATTCACTTTTCTTGTACATAAATTGGCATTGTTCACGTTGTATTCAATCTCGATGCAATATCTGCGTTTCATGGTCAATATGAAGGCCCAAGGGATACAGTAAATCTACACTGGTGCATCGGAATCTAATACTGGTCTCCCAGGAGCCGCTCAAATCACAGACTCTTAGAAGACTCACTCTTCTTGTACTTAAGTCGGCATTGTGCTTTTGTATTCAATCCCGAAGAATTTGCTGTGTTTCATGGTCAATGTAAAGGTCCAAGGTATACAGTAAACCTTCTCTGGGCATCGGAATCTAATACTGCTTTCCCAGGAGCCGCTCAAACCACAAACACTTAGAAGATTCACTCCTCTTGTACTTCAGCCGGCATTGTGCCTGTTGTATTCAATCCCGATGCGTTTTATGTGTTTCATGTTCAATGTGAAGGTCCAAGGGATACAGTAAACCTGCACTGGCCCATCGGAATCTAATACTGGTCTCCCAGGAGCAGATCACAGCACTAACTCTTAGCAGATTCACTCTTCTTCTACTTATGTCGGAAGTGTCCCCTTTGTATTCTATCCCAATGCAATTCCTGTGTTTCATGGTCAATGTGAAGGTCCAAGGGATACAGTAAACCTGCGCTGGTGCATCGGAATCTAATGCTGGTCTCCCAAGACCCGCTCAAACCACATACTCTTAGTTGATTCACCCTTCTTGTACTTAAGTCAGCATTGTGCCTTTTGTATTCAATCCCGATGCGATATCTGTGTTTCATGGAGAATGTTAAGGTCCAAGGAATACAGTAAACTTGCACTGGTGCATAGGAGTCTAATACTTGTCTCCCAGGAGCCGATCAAACCACAAAATCAAATATGATTCGCTCTTCGTGTACTTATGTCGGCAAATTCCACATTGTATTCAATACCGATGCAATTTCTGAGTTTTATGGACAATGTGACGGTCCAAGGCATACAGTAAACGTGCATTGGTGCGTCGGAATGTAATACTGGTCTCCCAAGAGCCGCTCAAACCACAAACACTTAGAAGATTCACTCTTCAGTACTTAAGTCGCCATTGTCCCTTTTGTATTCAATCCAATGCAATGTCTGTTTTTCATGGTCAATGTGAAGATCCAAAGAATACAGTAAACCTGCACTGGGCATCAGAATCTAATACTGGTTTCCCAGCAGCCGGTCAAACCACAACCTCTTAGAAGATTCACTCCTCTTGTACTTCAGTTGGCATTGCGCCTTTTTTATTCAATCCCGATGCAATTGCTGTGTTTCATGGTCAATGTGAAGGTCCAAGGGATTCAGTTACCCTGCACTGGTACATCGGAATCTAATACTGGTCTCCCAGGAGCCGCCCAAAGCACAATCTCTAAGAAGATCCTCTTGGCTTTTTCTTAAGTTGGCATTGTGCCTGTTGTATTCAATCCCGATGCAATTGCTGTATTTCATGGTCAATGTTAAGGTTCAAGGGATACAGTAGACTTGCACGGGTGCATCGGAATCTAATACTCTTTTCCCAGGAGCCGCTCAAACCACAAAGTCTTAGAAGATTCACTCTTCTTGTACTTCAGCCGGCAATGTGCCTTTTGTTTTCAATACCGATGCGACTTCTGTGATTCATAGTCAATGTGATGGACCAAGGGATACAGTAAACCTGCTCTGGTGCATCGGAATCTAATACTGGTCTCCCAGGAGGCGCTCAAAGAAACAACTCTTAGAAGATTCAGTCTTCTTGTACTTCACTTGGCATTGTTCCTTTTGTATCCAATCCCGATGCAATTGCAGTGCTTCATGGTCAATGTGAAGGTCCAAGGGATACAGTAAACCTGCACTGATATATCGGAATCTAATACTGGTCTCCCAGGACCCGTTAAAACCACAAACTCTTAGTAGATTCATTACTCTTGTACTTAAGTCCACATTGTGCCTTTTGTATTCAATCGTGATGCGATTTCTGTGTTTCATGGTCAATGTGAAGGTCCAAGGGATACAGTAAACCTGCACTGGTGTATCGGAATCTCATACTGCTCTCCCCGGTGCCGCTCAAGCTACAACCTCTTAGAAGATTCACTCTTCTTCTACTTATGTCGGAATTGTCCCCTTTGTATTCTATCCCAATGCAATTTCTGTGTTTCATGGTCAATGTGAAGGTCCAAGGGATACAGTAAACCTGCACTGGTGCATCGGAATCTAATACCGGACTCCCAGGAGCCGCACAAACCACAAACTCTTAAAAGATTCACTCGTCTTGTACTTAAGTTGGCATTGTCCCATTTCTATTCAATCCCGATATAATTTCAGTGTTTCAAGGTCAATGTGCATGTCCAAGGGGTACAGTAAACCTACACTGGTGCATCGGAATCTAACACTGGTCGCCCAGCAGCCGCCCAAACCTCTAAGTCTTAGAAGATTCACTCTTCTTGTACCTAAGTCGGCATTGTCCCTTTTGTATCCAATCCCGATGCAATTTCTCTTTTAATGGTCAATCTGAAGTTCCAGAGGATGCTGTAAAACCGCACTGGTGCATCGGAATTTAATACTGGTGTCCCAGGAGCCGCTCAAACCACAAACTCAAGGATGAATCACTCTCCTTGTACTTAAGTTGGCTTTGTCCCTTTTGTATTCAATGACGATGCAAATTCGGTGTTTCATGGTCATTGTGAAGGTCCGGGGGATACAGTAAACCTGGAGTGCTGCATCGGAATGTAATACAGGTCTCCCAGGAGACGTTCAAACCACAAACTCTTACAAGATTCACTTTTCTTGTACTTAAGTTGGCATTGTGCCATTTGTATTCAATCCTGATGCCATTTCTGTGTTTCATGGTCAATGTTGAGGTCCAAGGGATAGAGCGAACCTGCACTGGGGCATCGGAATATAATACTGGTCCCCCAGGAGCCGGTCATACACAAACTCTTAGTAGATTCAATCTTCTTGTACTTAAGTCGGCCATGTCCCTTTTGTATTCAATCCCGATGCAAATTCTGTGTTTCATGGTCAATGTGAAGGTCCAAAGGATACAGCAAACATGCACTGTTGCTTCGGAATCTAATTCTGGTCTCCCAGGAGCCGCTCAAAGCACAAACTCTTAGAAGATTCACTCCTCTTGTACTTAAGTCGGCATTGTGCTTTTGTATTCAATCCCGATGCGAATAATGTGTTTCATGGTCAATGTGATGGTCCAAGGGATACAGTAAACCTGCACTGGCGCATCGGAATCTAATGCTGGTCTCCCAGGACCCTCTCAAACCACAAACTCTTAGCTGATTCACTCTTCTTGTACTTAAGTCAGCATTGTGCCTTTTGTATTCAATCCCGATGCGATATCTGTGTTACATGGAGAATGTGAAGGTCCAAGGGATACAGTAAACCTGCTCTGGTGCATCGGAGTCTAATATTTGTCTCCCAGGAGCCTATCAAACCACAGACTCTAAGATGATTCGCTCTTCGTGTAATTATGTCGGCATAGTCCCCATTGTATTCAATCCCGATGTAATTGCAGTGCTTCATGGTCAATGTGAAGGTCCAAGGGATACAGTTAACCTGCACTGGTACATGGAAATCTAATACTGGTCTCCCAGGAGCCGCCCAAAGCACAAACTCTTAGAAGATCCTCTTGGCTTGTACTTAAGATGGCATTGTGCCTGTTGTATTCAATCCCGATGCAATTGCTGTATTTAATGGTCAATTTGAAGGTTCAAGGGATACAGTAGACTTGCACGGGTGCATTGGAATCTAATACTCGTTTCCCAGGAGCCACTCAAACCACAAACACTTAGAAGATTCACTCTTCTTGTACTTCAGCCGGCAATGTTCCTTTTGTTTCCAATCCCGATGCGATTTCTGTGATTCATAGTCAATGTGATTTACCAAGGGATACAGTAAACCTGCACTGGTGCATCGGAATCTAATACTGGTCTCCCAGGAGCCGCTCAAAGAAACAACTCTTAGAAGATTCAGTCTTCTTGCACTTCAGTTGGCATTGTGCCTTTTGTATCCAATCCCGATGCAATTGCGGTTCTTCCTGGTCAATGTGAAGGTCCAAGGGATACAGTAAATCTGCACTGGTATATCGGAATCTAATACTGGTCTCCCAGGACCCGCTAAAACCACAAACTCATAGAAGATTCATTCATCTTGTACTTAAGTCCGCATTGTGCCTTTTGTATTCAATCGCGAAGCGATTTCTGTGTTTCATGGTCAATGTGAAGGTCCAAGGGATACAGTAAACCAGCACTGGTATATCGGAATCTAATACTGGTCTCCCCGGTGCCGCGCAAGCTACAACCTCTTAGAAGATTCACTCTTCTTGTACTTCAGCCGGCATTGTGCCTTTTGTATTCAATCGCGATGCGATTTCTTTGATTCATGATCAATGTGAAGGTCCAAGAGATACAGTAAACCTGCACTGGTTCATCGGAATCTAATACTGGTCTCTCAGGAGGCGCTCAAACCACAAAATCTTAGAAGATTCACCCTTCTTGTACTTATGTCGGCATTGTCCCTTTTGTATTAACTCCAGATGAAATTTCTGTGTTCCATGGTCAATGTGAAAGTCCAACGGATACAGTAAACCTGCACTGGTGCATCGGAATATAATACTAGTCTCCCAGGAGTCGCTCAAACCACAAACTCTTAGAAGATTCACTCGTCTTGAACTGAAGCCGGCATTGTCCCAATTTGTATTCAATACCGATGCTAATTGTGTGTTTCATGGTCAATGTGAAGGTCCAAGGGATACAGTAAACCTGCACTGGTGCTTAGGAATCTAATACTGATCTCCCAGGAGCCGCTCAAACCACAAAGTCTTAGAAGATTCACTCTTCTTGTACCTCAGTCGGCATTGTCCATTTTGTATTCAATCCCGATGTAATTTCTTTGTTTCATGGTCAATGTTAAGGTCCAAGGAATATAGTAAACCTGCACTGGTGCATTGGAATCTAATACTGGTCTCCCAGGACCGCTCAACGCACTAACTCTTAGAAGATTCGCTCTTCCTGTACTGAAGTCGGCATTTGCCTTTTGTATTCACACCCGATGCTAATTCTGTTTTTCATGGTCATTGTGAAGGTCCAAAAGATACAGTAAACCTTCACTGGTGCTTCGGAATCTAATACTGGATTCCCAGGAGCCGCTCAAATCACAAACTCTTACAAGATTCACTCTTCTTTTACTTAAGTCGGCATTATCCCTTTTCTATTCAATCCCAATGCAAATTCTGTATTTCATGGTTAATCTGAAGGTCCAAGGGATACAGTAAACCTGCACTGGTGCATCTGACTCTAATACTGGTCTCCCAGGGCCTTACAAAGCACAAACACTTAGAAGATTCACTCTTCTTGTAGTTAAGTCGGCATAGTCCCTTTTGTATTCCATCCTGATGCTAATTCTGTGTTTCATGGTCACTGTGAAGGTCCAAGGTATAGAGTAAATCTGCACTGGTGCATCCGAATGTAATACTGGTCTCCCAGGAGCCGCTCAAACAACAAACTCTTAGAAGATACACTCTTGTTGTACTTAAGTCGGCATTGTCCGTTTTGTATTCAATCCCGATGCAATTTCTCTGTTTCATGATCAATGTGAAGGTCCAAGGGATACAGTAAACCTGCACTGGAGCATCGGAATCTAATACTGGTCTCCCAGGAGGTGCTCGAACAAAATCTCTTAGAAGATACACTTTCTTGTACTTAAGGTGGAATGGTCCCTTTTGTATTCAATCCCAATGCAATTTCGATGTGTCATGTTCAATTTGAAGTTCCAAGGGATACAGTAAACCTGCATTGGTGCATCGGAATCTCATACAGGTCTACCAGGACCCGCTCAAACCAAAAAACTCTTAGAAGATTCTCTCTTTTTGTACTTACGTCGGCATTGTCCGTTTTGTATTCATTCCCGATGCTAATTCTGTGTGTCATGGTCATTGTGAAGGTTCATGGGATACAGTAAACCTGCACTGGTGCATCGGAAACAAATACTGGTCACCCAGGAGCCGCTCAAACCACAAACCCTTAGAAGATTCATTCTTCTAGTACTTTGTTTGGCATTGTGCCTTTTGTATTCAATCCCGATGCATTTTCTGTGTTTCATGTTAAAAGTGAAGGACCAAGGGATACGGTAAACCTGCACTGGTGAATCGGAATCTAATACTCGTCTCCCAGAAGCCGCTCAAAGCAGAAAAGCTTAGAAGATTCACTCTTCTTGTATCTAAGTCGGCATTGTGATTTTTGTATTCAATCCCGATGCGATTTCTGTGCGTCGTGGCCAATGTGAAGGTCCAATTGATATAGCAAACCTGCACTGGTGCATTGCAATCTAATACAGGTACCCAGGATTCGCTGACAGCACTAACTCTTAGAAGATTCACTCTTCTTATACTTAAGCCGGCATTGTGCCTTTTGTATTCAATACCGATGCATTTGCAGTGTTTCATGGTCAATGTGAAGGCCCAAGGGATACAGTAAATCTGCACTGGTGCATCGTAATCTAACAATGGTCTCCCTGGAACCGCTCAAAACACAAACTCATAGAAGATTCACACTTCTTGTATTAACATCCGGCATTGTGAATTTTGTATTCAATTCCGATGCGATTTGTGTGTTTCATGGTCAATGTGAAGAACCCACAGATACAGTAAACCTTCACTGGTGCATCGGAACCTAGTACTGGTCTCCCAGAAGCCGCTCAAACCACAAAGTCTTAGAAGGCTCACTCTTCTTGTACTTAAGTTGGCATTGTGCTTTTTGTATTCATCCCCCATGCAATTGCTGTGTTTCATGGTCAATGTAAAGGTCAAAGGGATACAGTAAACCTGCACTGGTGCATCCGAATATAATACTGGTCTCCCAGGGGCCGCACAAGACCCAAACTCTTAGAAGATTAACTCTTCATGTACTTAAGTCTGCATTGTGCCTTTTGAATTCAATACCGATGGGAGTTCTGTGTTCCATGCACAATGTGAAGGTCCAAGGGATACAGTAAACCTGCATTGGTGCATCGGAATCTAATACTGGTCACCCAGGAGCCGAACAGACCACAAAATCTTACAAGATTCACTCTTATTGTAATTAAGTCTGCATTGTCCCTTTTGTATTCAATCCCCATTTGATTTCTGTGTTTCATGATCAATGTGAAGGTCCACGGGATGCAGTTAACCTGCACTGGTGCAACGGAATCTAATACTCGTTTCCCAGGAGCCGCTCAAAGCACAAACTCTTAGAAGACGCACCCTTCTTGTACTTATGTCGGCATCGTGCTTTTTGTAATCAATCCCGATGCGATATCAGTGTTTCATGGACAATGTGAAGGTCCAACGGATACAGTAAACCTGCACTGGTGCATCAGAATGTAATACTGGTTTCCCAAGAGCCGATCAGAGCACAAACTCTTAGAAGACTCACTCTGCTTTTACTTAAGTCGGAATTGTCCACTTTGTATTCACTCTCGATGCAATTTCGGTGTCTCATGGTCAATGTGAATGTTCAAGGGATACAGTAAACCTGCACTGGCGCATCGGAATCTTATACTGGTCTCCCAGGAGCCGCTCTAAGCACAAACTCTTAGGAGATTCACTCTTCTTGTACTTAAGTTGGCATTGTGCCTTTTGTATTCAATCCCGATGCAATAGCTGTGTTTCATGGTCAATGTGAAGCTCCAAGGGATTCAGTAAACCTGCACTGGTGCAGCGGAATGTTATACTGGCTCCCAGGAGCCGTCCAATCCACAAACTCTTAGAAAATTTACTCTTCTTGTACTTAAGTCGGCATTGTCCCTTTTGTATTCAGTCCCAATCCAATTTCTCTGTTTCATGGTCAATGTGAAATTCCAAGGGATACAGTAAACCTACACTGGTGCATCGGAATGTAATACTGGTCTCCCAGGAGCCGCTCAAAGCACAAACACTTTGAAGATTCACTCTTCTAGAACTTAAGTTGTTATTGTGCCTTTTGTATTCAATCCTGATGCCATTGCTGTGTTTCATGGTCAATGTGAAGATCCAAGGGATACAGTAAACCTGCACTGGTGCATCGTAATTTAATAATTGTCTCCCTGGAGCCGCTCAAAGCATATAGTGTTAGAAGATTCACACTTCTAGTACTAACAGCCGGCATTTTCCCTTTTGTATTCAATCATGACGCGATTTCTGTGTTTCATGGTCAATGTGAATTCCGAACGGATACAGTAAACTTGCACTGGTGCATCGGAACCTAATACTGGTCTCCCAGGAGACGCTCAAACCACAAACTCTGAAAAGACTCACTTTTCTTTTACTTAAGTTGGCATTGTGCTTTTTATATTCATTTCCTATGCAATTGCTGTGTTTAATGCTCAATGTAAATGTCAAAGGGATACAGTAAACCTGCACTGGTGCATCGGAATATAACACTGGTCTCCCAGGGGCCGCTCAAATCTCAAACTCTTTGAAGATTCACTACTCTTGTACTTAAATCAGCATTTGCCTTTTGTATTCAATCCCGATGCTAATTCTGTGTTTCTTGGTCAATGTGAAGGTCGAAGGGATACAGTAAACCTGCACTGGTGCTTCAGAAACTAATACTGGTCTCCCAGGAGCCGCTCTAACCACAAACCCTTAGTAGAATCACTCTTCTTGTACTTAAGTTGTCATTGCGTCTTTTGTATTCAATACCGATGCTATTGCTGTGTTTCATGGTCAATGTGAAGGTCCAAGGGATGTAGTTAACCTGCACTGTTGCAACAGAATATAATACTCGTCTCCCAGGAGCCGCTCAAAGCATAGACTCTTAGAACACTCACTCTCCTTGAACTTATGTCGGCATTGTGCTTTTTGTATTCAATCCCGATGCGATTTCTGTGCTTCGTGGTCAATGTGAAGGTCCAATTGATATAGTAAAGCAGCACTGGTGCATTGTTATCTAATACGGGTACTCAGGAATCGCTCAAAGCACTAATTCTTAGAAGATTCACTCTTCTTATATTGAAGTCGGCATTGTCCCTTTTGTATTCAATCCCGAATCAATTTCTGTGTTTCATGGTCAATGTGCAGGTCCAAGGGATACACTAAACCTGCACTGGTGCATCGGAATCTAATACTGCTCTTTCAGGAGCCACTTAAACCAGAAACTCTTAGAAGATTCACTTTTCTTGTACTCAAGTCGGTGTTATCCCTTTAGTATTCAATCCCTGTGTAATTTCTGTGTTTCATGGACAATGTGAAGGTCCAAGGGATACAGTAAACCTGCACTGGTGCATGGGAATCTAATACTGGTCTCCCAGGACCGCTTAAAGCACTAACTCTTAGAAGATTCACTCTTCTAGTACTTAAGTCGGCATTTGCCTTTTGTATTCAATCCCGATTCCAAATCGGTGTTTCATATTCAATGTTAATTTCCAATGGATACAGTAAACGTACACTGGTTCATCGGGATGTAATACTGATCTCCCAGGAGCCGCTCAAACCACAAACTCCTAAAAGATTCACTCTTCTTGTACTTAAGTCACCATTGTATATATTGTATTCAATCCCGATATAATTTCTGTGTTTCATGGTCAATCTGATGGTACAAGGGATACCGTGAACCTGCACTGGTGCATCGGAATCTAATACTGGTCTCCCAGGAGGCGCTCAAAGCACAAATTCTTAGAAGATTCAATCTTCTTGTACTTACGTCGGCATTGTCCCTTTTGTATTCAATCACCATCCTAATTCTGTGTTTCGTGGTCAATGTGAAGGTCCAAGGGATAGAGTAAACCTGCACTGGTGCATCGGAATGTTATACTGGTCTCCCAGGAGCCGCTCATACCACAAACTCTTAGAAGATTCACTCTTCTTGTACTTAAGTCGCCATTGTCCCTTTTGTATTCAATCCCAATAGAATTTCTCTGTTTCTTGGTCAATGTTAATGCCAAGGGATACAGTAAACCTACACTGGTGCATCGGAATCTAATACTGGTCTCCCTGGAGCCGCTCAAAACACAAACACTTTGAAGATTCATTCTTCCAGTACTTAAGATGGCATTGTGCCTTTTGTATTCATTCCCTATGCCATTGCTGTGTTTCATGGTCAATGTGAAGGTCGAAGGGATACAGTAAATCTGTACTGGTGCATCATAATCTTATAATGGTCTCCCAGGAGCCGCTCAAAACACATACTCTTAGAAGATTCACACTTCTTGTATTAACAGCCGGCATTGTGAATTTTGTATTCAATCGCTTTGCGATTTCTGTGTTTCATGGTCAATGTGAAGGCCGAACGGAAACAGTAAACCTTCACTGGTGCATTGGAACCTAGTACTGGTCTCCCAGGAGTCGCTCAAACCACAAACTCTTAGGAGACTCGCTCTTCTTCCACTTAAGCTGGCATTGTGCCTTTTGTATTCATTCCCCATGCAATTGCTGTGTTTCATGGTCAATGTGAAGGTCAAAGGGATACAATAAACCTGCAGCGGTGCTTCGGAATTTAATACAGGCCTCCAAGGGGCCGCTCAAAGCACAAACTCTTAGAAGATTAACTCTTCTTGTACTGAAGTCTGCATTGCGCAGTTTGTATTCAATACCGATGGGATTTCTGTGTTTCATGGATAATGTGAAGGTCCAAGCGATACAGTAAACATGCACTGGTGCATCGGAATCAAATACTGGTCTCCCAGTCGCCGCTCAAACAACAACCTCTTAGAAGATTCACTCTTCTTGTACATAAGTTGGCATTGTGCATTTTGTATTCAATCCCGATGCAATTGCTGTGTTCATGGTCAATATGAAGGTCCAAGAGATACAGTAAACTTGCACTGGTTCATCGGAATCTAATACTGGTCTCCTAGGAGCCGCTCATACCACAAACTCTTAGAAGATTCACTCTTCTTGTATTTAACTCGGCATTGTCCCTTTTGTATTTATTCCCGATGCGATTTCTGTGTTTCATGGTCAACGTGAAGGTCCAAGGGATACAGTTAACCTGCACTGGTGCATCGTAATCAAATAATGGTCTCCCAGGAGCCGCTCAAACCACAAACACTTAGAAGATTCACTCTTCTTGTACTTAAGTCGGCATTGTCCCTTTTGTATTCATTCCGATGCATTTTCTGTTTTTCATGGTCAATGTGAAGGTCCAAGGGATACAGTAAACCAGCACTGGTGCATCGGAATCTAATACTGGTCTCCCAGGACCCGCTCAAACCACAAAATCTTAGTAGATTCACTCTTCTTATACTTATTTTGGAAATGTGTCTTTTGCATTCAAACCGATGCTATTGCTGTGTTTCATGGTCAATGTGAAGGTCCAAGGGATGCCGTTAACCTGCACTGGTGCAACGGAATCTAATACTGTACTTCCAGGAGCCGCTCAAAGCACAAACTCTTAGAAGACTCACTCTTCCTGTACTTATAACGGCATTGCGCGTTTCCTATTCAATCCCGATGCGATATCTGTGTTTCATGGACAATGTGAAGGTCCAACGAATACAGTAAACATGCACTGGTGCATCAGAATCTAATACTGGTCTCCCAGGAGCCGATCAAAGCACAAACTCTTAGAAGACTCACTCTTCTTGTAATTAAGTCGGAATTGTCCACATTGTATTCAATCCCGATGCAATTTCTGTGTTTCATGGTCAATGTGAATCTCCAAGGGATCAGTAAACCTGCACTGGTTAATCGGAATCTAATACTGGTCTCCCAGGAGCCGCTCAACCCACAAACACTTAGAAGATTCACTCTTCTTGTACTTAAGTTGGCATAGTGCCTATTGTATTCAATCCCGATGCAATTGCTGTGTTTCATGGTCAATGTGAAGGTCCAAGGAATACCGTAAACCTTCGCTAGTGCATCGTAATCTAATTCTGGGTTCCCAGTAGCCGCCTAAACCACAAACTCTTTGAAGATTCACTCTTCTTGTACTTCAGCCGGCATTGTGCGCTTTGTTTTCAATCCCGATGCGATTTATGTGTTTCATGGTCAATGTGAAGGTCCAAGGGATACAGTAAACCTGCATTGGTGCATCGTAATCTAATACTGGTCTCCCAGGAGCCGCTCAAAGCACAACCTCTTAGGAGATTCACTCTTCTTGTACTTCAGTTGGCATTGACATTTTTGTAGTCAATCCCGATTCAATTGCGGTGTTTCATGGACAAAGTGAAGGTCCAAATGAACCAGTAAACGTGCACTAGTGCATCGGAATCTAATACTGACCTCCCAAGAGCTGCTCCAACCACAAACTCTAAGAAGATTCACTCTTCTTTAAAGTAAGTCGGCATTGACACTTTTGTATTCAATCCCGATGTAATATCTGTGTTTCATGGTGAATGTGAAGGTCCAAGGGATACAGTAAACCTGCACTGGTGCATCAGAATCTAATACTGGTCTCCCAGGAACCGCTCAAAGCACAAACTCTTAGAATATTCACTCTTCTTGTCCTTAAATTGGCATTGTGCCCCTTGTATTCAATCCCGTTGCAATTGTTGTGTTTCATGGTCAATGTGAAGCTCCAAGGGACACAGTAAACCTGCACTGATGCATCGGAATCTAATACTGGTCTCCCAGGAGCCGCTCAAAACGCAAACACTTAGAAGATTCACTCTTCTAGTACTTGAGTCGGCATTGTGCATTTTGTATTCAATACCTATGCGATATGGTGTATCATGGTCAATGTGAAGGTCCGAGGGATACAGTAAACCTGCACTGGTGCATCGGAATCTAATACTGGTTTCCCTGGAGCCAATCAAATCGCAAACTCTTAAAAGGTTCACTCTTATTGTACTTAAGTCATCATTGTCCATTTTGTCTTCAATCCCGATGCGATTTCTGTGTTTCATGGTCAATGTGAAGGCCCAAGGGATACAGTAAACCTGCACTGGTGCATCGGAGTCTAATACTGGTCTAACAGGAGCTGCTCACCACAATCTCTTAGAAGATTCACTCTTCTTGTACTTATGTAGGCATTGTGCCTTTTGTATTCATTACCGATGCAATTGCTGTATTTCATGGTCAATGTGAAGTTCCAATGGATACAGCAAACTTGCACTGGTGGATCGGAATCTAATACTGGTCACGAAGAAGCCGCTCAAACCACAATCTCTCACAAGATTTACTCTTCTCGTACTGAAGTCGGCATTCAGCACTTTTTGTTCAATGTCGATGCAATTTTTGTGTTTCATGGACAATGTGAAGGTTCAAGGGATACAGTAAACCTGCACTGGTGCATCGGAATCTAATACTGGTCTCCCAGGAGCCGCTCATACCACGAACTCTTAGAAGATTCGCTCTTCTTTTACTTAATTCGGCAATGTGGCTTTGTATTCAATCCCGATGCAATTTCTCTGTTTCATGGTCAATGGGAAGGTCCAAGTGATACACTAAACCAGCACAAGTGCATCGGAATCAAATACTGCTCTCCCAGTAGCCGCACAAACCACAATGTCTTAGAGGATTCACTCTTCTTGTACTTAAGTCGGCATTGTCAATTTTGTATTCAATCCCGATATAATTTCTTTGTTTCATGGTCAATGTGCAGGTCCAAGGGATACAGTGAACCTGCACTGGTGCCAACGGAATCTAAAAATGATCTTCCAGGAGCCGCTCAAACCACAAATCCTTAGAAGATTCACTCTCCTTGTTCTTAAGTCGGCAATGTCACTTTTGTATTCAACTCCGATGCAATTTCTGAGTTTCATGGTCAATGTGAAGGTCCAAGTGATAGATTAAACCTGCACTGGTGCATCGGAATCTAATACTGGTCTCCCAGGAGCCGCTCAAACCACAACTTCGTAGAAGATTCACTCTCCTTGTACTTAAGTCGGCATTGTGCCTTTTCTATTCAATCCCGTTGCAATTGCTTTGTTTCTTGATCAATGTGAAGGTCCAAGGGATACAGTAAACCTGCACTGGTGCATCGGAATCTAATACTGGTTCCGCAGGAGCCGCTCAGAGCACAAACTCTTAGATGATTCACTCTTCTTTTACTTCAGCCGGCATTGTGCATTTTGTATTCAATCCCGTTGCAATTGCTGTGTTTCATGGTCAATGTGAAGGTTTAAGGGAAACAGTAAACCTGCAGTGGTGCATCGGAATCTAATACTGATCTCCCAAGAGCCGCAAAAACCACAAACTCTTAGAGGATTCACTCTTCTTGTACATAAGTTGGCATTTTGCCCTTTGTATTCAATCCCGATGCATCTGCTGTGTTTCATGGTCAATGTGAAGGTCCCAGGGATACAGTAAACCTGCACTGGTGCATCGGAATCTAGTACTGATCTCCCAGGATCCGCTGAAAGCGCAAACACTTAGAAGATTCACTCTTCTAGTACTTAAGTCGGCATTGTGCCTTTTGTATTCAATACCGATGCGATTTTGTGTATCATGGACATTGTGAAGGTTCAGGGATACAGTACACCTGCACTGGTGCATCGGAACCTAATACTGGTCTCCCTGGAGCCGATCAAACCACCAAATCTTAAAAGATTCACTCTTATTACACTTAAGTTGGCATTGTCCATTTTGTATTCAATCCCGATGCAATTTTTGTGTTTCATGGTCAATGTAAAGGCCCAAGGGATACAGTAAACCTGCACTGGTGCATCAGAGTCTAATACTGGTCTCCCAGGAGCTGCTCACCACAAACTCTTAGAAGAATCCCTCTTCTTGTACATATGTAGGCATTGTGAATTTTGTATTCATACCCGATGCAATTGCTGTGTTTCATGGTCAATGTGAAGGTCCAAGAGATACAGTAAACTTCCACTGGTGCATCGGAATCTAATACTGGTCTCCTAGGAGCCGCTCAAAGCACAAACTCTTAAAATATTCACTCTTCTTATTCTTAAATTGGCATTGTGCCCCTTGTATACAATGCCATTGCAATTGTTGTGTTTCATGGTCAATGTGAAGCTCCAAGGGACACAGAAAACCTGCACTGATGCATCGGAATCTAATACTGGTCTCCCAGGAGCCGCTCAAAGCGCAAACACTTAGAAGATTCACTCTTCTAGTACTTAAGTCGGCATTGTGCATTTTGTATTCAATACCGATGCGATATATTGTATCATGGTCAATGTGAAGGTCCGAGGGATACAGTAAACCTGCACTGGTGCATCGGAAACTAATATTGGTCTCCCTGGAGACAATCAAACGACAAACTCTTAAAAGGTTCACTCTTATTGTACTTAAGTCGGCATTGTCCATTTTGTCTTCAATCCCGATACCATTTCTGTGTTTCATGGTCAATGTGAAGGCCCAAGGGATACAGTAAACCTGCACTGGTGCATCGGAGTCTAATACCGGTCTAACAGGAGCTGCTCACCACAAACTCTTAGAAGATTCACTCTTCTTGTACTTATGTAGGCATTGTGCCTTTTGTATTCATTACCGATGCAATTGCTGTATTTCATTATCAATGTGAAGGTCCAATGGATACAGCAAACCTGCACTGGTGCATCGGAATCTAATACTGGTCACCAAGGAGTCGCTCAAACCACAATCTCTCACAAGATTCACACTTCTCGTACTGAAGTCGCCATTGGGCGTTTTTTTTACAACCTCGATGCGATTTCTGTGTTTCATGGACAATGTGAAGGTCCAAGGGATTCAGTAAATCTCCACTGGTGCATCGGAATCTAATACTGGTCTCCCAGGAGCCGCTCATACCACGATCTCTCAGACGATTCACTCTTCTTTTACTTAATTCGGCAATGTGCCTTTGTATTCAATCCCGATGCAATTTCTCTGTTTCATGGTCAACGTGAAGGTCCAAGTGATACAGTAAACCTGCACAAGTGCATCGGAATCAAATACTGCTCTGCCAGTAGTCGCTCAAACCACAATGTCTTAGAGGATTCCCTCTTCTTGTACTTAAGTCGGCATTGTCCCTTTTGTATTCAATTCCAATGCAATTTCTGAGTTTCATGGTCAATGTGAAGGTCCAAGTGATAGAGTAAACCTGCACTGGTGCAGCGGAATCCAATACTGGTCTCCCAGAAGCCGCTCAAACCACAACTTCTTAGATGATTCACTCTCCTTGTACATAAGTTGGCATTGTGCATTTTGTATTTAATCCCGATGCAATTGCTGTGTTTCATGGTCAATGTTAAGGTCCAAGGGATACAGTAAACATGCACTGGTGCATCGGAATCTAACGCCGGTCTGCCAGGAGCCGCTGAAAGCACTAACTCTTAGTAGATTCACTCTTCTTGTACTAAGTCGGCATTGTGCATTTTGAATTCAATCCCGATGCGATTTCCCTGTTTCACGGTCAATGTGAAGGTCCACGGGATACAGTAAACATGAACCGGTGCATCGGAATCTAATCCAGGTCTCACAGGAGCCGCTCAAACCATAAACTCTTACAAGATTCACTCTTCTGTAATTTAAGTCGGCATTGTCCCTTTTGTATTCAATCCCAATGCAATTTCTGTGTTTCATTGTCAATGTGAAGGTCCAAGGGATACAGTGGACCTGCACTGGTACATCGGAATCTAATAATGGTCTCCCAGGAGCCGCTCAACGCACAAACTCTTTTAAATTCACTTTTCTTGTGCTTAAGTTGGCATTGTGCCTCTTGTATTCATTACCAATGCAATTGCTGCATTTCATGTTCAATGAGTAGGTCCAAGAGATACATCAAACCTGCACTGGTCCAATCGGAAACTAATGCTGTTCTCCCAGGAGCCGCTCAAAGCACAAACTCCCAGACGATTCACTTTTCTTGTACTGAAGTCGCCATTGGGATTTTTTTTTTCAATGCCGATGCGATTTCTGTGTTTCATGGACAATGTAAAGGTCCAAGGGATACAGTAAACCTGCACTGGTTCAACGGAATCTAATACTGGTCTCCCAGGATCCGATCAAACCACAAACTCTTAAAAGATACACTCTTATTGTACTTAAGTCAGCATTGTCCCTTTTGAATTCCATCCCGATGCGATATCTGTGTTTCATGGTCAATATGCAGGCCCAAGGGATACAGATAACCTGCACTAGTGCATCGGAATCTAATACTGTTGCCCCAGGAGCCACTCAAACAACAAACTCTTAGAAGATTCACCCTTCTTGCACTTGAGTCGGTATTGTCCCTTTTGTACTCAATCCCGAAGCAATTTCTGTGTTTCATGGTCAATGTGAAGGTCCAAGGGATACAGTAAACCTGCAATGGTCCATCAGAATATAATACTGGTCTCCCAGGAGCCGCTCAAAGCACAATGTCTTAGAAGATTCACTCTTCTTGTACTTAAGTTGGCATTGTGCCTTTTCTATTCAATCCCGTTGCAATTGCTTTGTTTCTTGATCAATGTGAAGGTCCAAGGGATACAGTAAACCTGCACTGCTGCATCGGAATCTAATACTAGATCCCCAGGAGCCGCTCAGAGCACACTCTTAGATGATTCACACTTCTTTTACTTCAGCCGGCATTGTGCATTTTGAATTCAATCCCGTTGCAATTGCTGTGTTTCATGGTCAATGTGAAGGTCTAAGGGATACAGTAAACCTGCACTGGTACATCGGAATCTAATACTGATCTCCCAGGAGCCGCACAAACCACAAACTCTTAGAGGATTCACTCTTCTTGTACATAAGTTGGCATTTTGCCCTTTGTGTTCAATCCCGATGCAACTGCTGTGTTTCATGGTCAATGTGAAGGTCCCAGGGATACAGTAAACCTGCACTGTTGCATCGGGATCTAATACTTGTTACCCAGGAGCCGCTCAAACCACAATCTCTCAGAAGATTCACTCAACTCGTACTGAAGTCGGCATTGGTTCTTTTTTATTCAATCCCGATGCGATTTCTGTGTTTCGTGGACAATGTGAAGTTCCAAGGGATACACTAACCCTGCACTGGTGCATCGGAATCGAATAGTGGTATCCCAGGAGCCGATCAAACCACAAACTCTTAGAAGATTCACTCTTATTGTACTTAAGTCGCCATTGTCCATTTTGTATTCAATCTCGATGCAATTTCTGTGTTTCGTGGTCAATGTGAAGGTCCAATGGATACAGCAAACCTGCACTGGTGCATCGGAATATAGCACTGGACTGCCGGGACCCGCTCAAAGCACAAACTCTTAGAGGATTCGCTCTTCTAGTACTGAAGTCCGCATTGGGCATTTTTTTTTAATCCCGATGCGCTTTCTGTGTTTCATGGACAATGTGAGGATCCAAGGGATACAGTAAACCTGCACTGGTGTATCAAAATCTAATAGTGGTCTCCCAGGAGCCGATCAAACCACTATTCCTAGAAGTTTCACTCTTATTGCACTTAAGTCGGCATTGTCGTATTTGTATTCAATCCCAACGTAATATCAGTGTTTCATGGTCAACGTGAAGGTCCAAGGGACATAGTACACCTCCACTGGTGCATCTGAATCTAATACTGGGTTGCCAGGAGCCGCTCAAACAACTAACTCTTAGAAGACTCACTCTTCTTGTATTTAAGTTGGCAATGTGCCTTTTGTATTCATTCCTGATGCAATTGCTGTCATTCATGTTCAATGTGAAGGTCAGAGGGATGCACTAAACCTGCACTGTGTGCATCGGATTCTAAAACTGGTCTCCCAGGAGCCGCTCAAAGCACAAACTCTTAGAAGATTCACTCTTCTTGTACTTAAGTCGGCATTGCCCGTTTTGTATTCTATCCCGATGCCATTTCTGTGTTTCATGGTCAATATGCAAGTCCAAGGGGTACAGTAATCCTGCACTGGTGCATCAGAATGTAATACTGGTCTCCCAGGTGCAGCTAAAATCCACAAACTCTTCGAATATTCACTCTTCTTGTACTTAAGTCTTCATTGCTCTATTTGTATTCAATCCCGATTGAATTTCTGTGTTTCTTGGTAAATGTGAAGGTCCAAGGGATACAGCAGTCCTGCACTGTTGGATCGGAGTCTAATACTGGCCTCAAAAAAGCCGCTCAAAACACAAATTCTGAGAAGATTCACTCTTCTTGTACTTAAGGCGGCATTGTGCCTTTTGTATTCAATCCCGATGCGATTTCTGCGTTTCATGGTCAATGTGGAGGTCCAAGGGATACAGCAAACGTGCACTGTAGCTTCGGAATCAAATACTGCTCTCCCAGGAGCCGCTAAAAGCTCAAACTCTTAGTAGTTTCACTGTTTTTGTACTTAAGTCAGCATTGTGCTTGTTGTACTCAATCCCGATGTGATTTTTGTGTTTTTTTTTATGTTCAATGTGAAGGTCCAATTGATACAGTGAACCTGCACTGGTGCATCGGAATCTAATTTGGTCTCCCAGGAGCCGCCCAAAGCACAGACTCGTAGAAGATTCACTCTTCCTGTACTTAAGTCGGCATTGTCCGTTTTGTTTTCAATCCCGATGCCATTTCTGGGTTTCATGGTCAATGTGAATGTCCAAGGGATACACTAAACCTGCACTGGTGCATCGGAATCTAATACTGGTCTCCCAGGAGCCGCTCAAATCACAAACTCTTAGAAGATTCACTCTTCTTTTACTTAAGTCGGCATTGTCCCGTTTGGATTCAATCTCGATGCAATTTCTGTGTTTCATGGTCAATGTGAAGATCCACGGGACACAGTAAAACTGTACCGGTGTATCGGAAACTAATACTGGTGTCGCAGCAGCCGCTCAAAGCACAAACGCTTAGAAGATTCACACATCCTGAACTTAAGTCGGCATTGTCCGTTTTGTATTCAATCCCGATGCCATTTCTGTGTTCCATGGTCAATGTGAAGTTCCAAGGGATACAGTTAACCTGCGCTGGTGCATCGGAATCTAATACTGGTCTCCCAGGAGCCGCACAAAGCACAAACTTTTAGAAGATTCACTCTTCTTGTACTTCTGCCGGCATTGTGCATTTTATATTCAATCCCGATGGGATATCTGTGTTTCATGGTCAATGTGAAGTTCCAAAGAGTACAGTAAGCATGCAGAGGTGCATCGGAATCTAATACTGGTCTCCCAGGAGCCCCTCAAAGCACAAACTCTTAGAAGATTCACTCTTCTTGTACTTAAGACGGCATTGTGCCTTTTGTATTCAATCCCGATGCAATTTCTGTGATTCATGGTCAATATGAAGGTCCAAGGGATACACAAAACCTGCCCTGGTGTATCGGAATCTAATACTGGTCTCCCAGGAGCCGCTCAAAGCACAAACTCTTAGACGATTCACTCTTCTTGTAGTTAAGTCAGCATTGTACCTTTTTAATCAATCCCGATGCGATTTCTGTGTTTCATGGTCAATGTGAAAGTCCAATTGATACAGTAAAGCTGCACTGGTGCATCTGAATCTAATACTGGTCTCCCAGGAGCCGCTCAAAGCACAGAGTCTTAGAAGATTCAATCTTCTTGTATTTATGTCGTCTTTTTCCTTTTGTATTCGATCCCGATCTAATTTCTGTGTTTCATGGTCAATGTGAAGGTCCAAGGAATACAGTGAACCTGCACGGGAGCATTGGATTCTAAAACTGGTCTCCCAGGAGCCGCTCAAAGCACAAACTCTTAGAAGATTCACTCTTCTTGTACTTAAGTCGGCATTGCCCGTTTTGTATTCTATCCCGATGCCATTTCTGTGTTTCATGGTCAATGTGAAGGTCCAAGGGGTACAGTAATCCTGCACTGGTGCATCAGAATGTAATACTGGTCTCATAGGTGCAGCTAAAAATCACAAACTCTTCGAATATTCTCTCTTCTTGTACATAAGTCTTCATTGCTCTATTTGTATTCAATCCCGATGCCATTTCTGAGTTTCATGGTCAATGTGAAGGTCCAAGGGATACAGTAAACCTGCACTGGAGCACCGGAATCTAACTGTGGCCTCCCAGGAGCCGCTCAAAGCACAAACTCTTAGAAGATTCACTCTTATTTTACTTCAGTTGGCATTGTCCCATTTGTATTCAATCCCGATGCAATTTCTGTGTTTCATGGTCAATGTGAAAGTCCAC
This sequence comes from Schistocerca serialis cubense, assembly GCF_023864345.2. Taxonomy (NCBI): domain Eukaryota; kingdom Metazoa; phylum Arthropoda; class Insecta; order Orthoptera; family Acrididae; genus Schistocerca; species Schistocerca serialis. The sequence goes on from NC_064646.1 coordinate 541,527,662, forward strand.
GGGACACAGTAAAACTGCACTGGTGTATTGGAAACTAATACTGGTGTCGCAGGAGCCGCTCAAAGCACAAACGCTTAGAAGATTCACACTTCCTGAACTTAAATCGGCATTGTCCGTTTTGTATTCAATCCCGATGCCATTTCTGTGTTTCATGGTCATTGTGAGGGTCCAAGGGATACAGTTAACCTCCGCTGGTGCATCGGAATCTAATACTGGTCTCCCAGGAGCCGCTCAAAGCACAAACTTTTAGAAGATTCACTCTTCTTGTACTTAAGCCGGAATTGCACCTAATATGTTCAATCCCGATTGAATTTCTGTGTTTCTTGCTAAATGTGAAGGTCCAAGGGATACAGTAGTCCTGCACTGTTGGATCGGAATCTAATACTGGTCTCAAAAGAGCCGCTCAAAACACAAACTCTGGGAAGATTCACTCTTCTTGTACTTAAGTCGGCATTGTCCCTTTTGTATTCAGTCCCGATGCAATTTCTGTGTTTCATGGTCAATGTGATGGTCCAAGGGATACAGTAATCCGGCACTGTTGCATCGGAATTTAATACTGTTCTCCCAGGAGCCGCTCAAAGCACAAAGTCTTAGAAGATTCACTCCTGTTGTACTAATGTCGGAATTGTCCCTTTTGTATTCAATACCGATGGTAATTCGGAGTTTCGTGGTCAATGTGAAGGTCCAAGGGATACAGTAATCCTGCACTGGTGCATCGGAATCTAATACTGGTCGCCCAGGAGCCGCTCAAAATACGAACTCTTAGAAGGTTCACTCTTCTAGTGCTTAGGTTGGCATTGTGACTTTTTTATTCGATCCCGATGTAATTTCTGTGTTTCATGGTCAATGTGAAGGTCCAAGGGATACAGTAAACGTGCACTGGTGCGTCGGAATTTAATACTGGTCTCCCAGGAGCCGCTCAAAGCACAACCTTTTAGAAGATTCACTCTTATTGTACTTAAGTCGGCATTGTCCGTTTTGTATTCAATCCCGATGCCATTTCTGGGTTTCATGGTCAATGCGACTGTCCAAGGGATACACTAAACCTGCACTGGTGCATCGGAATCTAATACTGGTCTCCCAGGAGCCGCTCAAATCACAAACTCTTAGAAGATTCACTCCTCTTTTACTTCAGTCGGCATTGTCCCTTTTGTATTCAATCCCGATGCAATTTCTGTGTTTCATGGTCAATGTGAAGGTCCAAAGGATACAGTTAACCTGCACATGTGCATCGGAATGTAATACTGGTCTCCTAGGAGACGCTCAAAGCACAAACACTTTGAAGATTCACTCTTCTTGTACTTAAGTCGGCATTGACATATTTGTATTCAATCCCGATGCAATATCTGTGTTTCATGGTCAATGTGACTGTCCAAGGGGAACAGTAAATCAGCGCCGGTGATTCGGGATCTAATTCTGGTCACCCAGGAGCCGCTCAAAGCACAACCTCTAGGAAGATTCTCTCTTCTTGTACTTAAGACGGGACTGTAGTTTTTGAATTCAATCCCGGTGCTAAATCTGTGTTTCAAGGTCAATGTGAAAATCCAAGGGATACAGTAAAACTGCACTGGTGCATCGGAATCTAATACTGGTCTCCCAGGAGCCGCACAAAGCACAAACTCTTAGAAGATTCACTCTTGTTGTACTTAAGTCGGCATTGTGCCTTTTGTATTCAATCCCGATGTAATTTCTGTGTTTCATGGTCAATGTGAAGTTCCAAGGGATACAGTAAACCTCCACTGGTGCATTGGAATTTAATACTGGTCTCCCAGCAGCCGCTCAAAACACAAACTCTTAGACGATTAAATGTTATTGTACTTAAGTCGGAATTGTCCCTTTTGTATTCAATCCCGATGCTAATTCTGTGTTTCATGGTCAATATGAAGGTCCAAGGGATACAGGAAACCTGCACTGTAGCATTGGAATCAAATACTGTTCTCCCTGGAGCCGCTAAAAGCTCAAACTCTTAGTAGCTTCACTGTTTTTCTACTTAAGTCGGCATTGTGCTTGTTGTACTCAATCCCGATGTGATTTTTGTGTTTTTTTTATGTTCAATGTGAAGGTCCAATTGAAACATTGAACCTGCACTGGTGCATCGGAATCTAATTTGGTCTCCCAGGAGTCGCTCAATGCACAGACTCGTAGAAGATTCCCTCTTCCTGTACTTAAGTCGGCATTGTCCGTTTTGTTTTCAATCCCAATGCCATTTCTGGGTTTCATGGTCAATGTGAATGTCCAAGGGATACACTAAACCTGCACTGGTGCATCGGAATCTAATACTGGTCTCCCAGGAGCCGCTCAAATCACAATCTCTTAGAAGATTCACTCTTCATTTACTTAAGTTGGCATTGTCCCTTTTGTATTCAATCCCGATGCAATTTCTGTGTTTCATGGTCAATGTGAAGGTCCAAGGGATACAGTTAACTTGCACATGTGCATCGGAATGTAATACTGGTCTCCTAGGAGCCGCTCAAAGCACAAACACTTAGAAGATTCACTCTTCTTGTACTTAAGTCGCAATTGACCTATTTGTATTCAATCCCGATGTAATATCTGTGTTTCATGGTCAATGTGACTGCCCAAGAGATACAGTAAACCTGCGTCGGTGATTCGGAATCTAATTCTGGTCTCCCAGGAGCCGCTCAAAGCACAGCCTCTTGGAAGATTCTCTGTTGTTGTACTTAAGTCGATATCGTCCCTTTGGTATTCAATCCCGATGCAATTTCCGTGTTTCATGGTCAATGTGAAGGTCCACGGGACACAATAAAACTGCACTGGTGTATCAGAATCTAATACTGGTGTCGCAGGAGCCGCTCAAAGCACAAACGCTTTGAAGATTCACACTTCCTGAACTTAAGTCGGCATTGTCCGTTTTGTATTCAATCCCGATGCCATTTCTGTGTTTCATGGTCAATGTGAAGGTCCAAGGGATACAGTTAACCTGCGCTGGTGCATCGGAATCTAATACTGGTCTCCCAGGAGCCGCTCAAAGCACAAACTTTTAGAAGATTCACTCTTCTTGTACTTAAGCCGGCATTGTGCTTTTTATATTCAATCCCGATGCGATATCTGTGTTTCATGGTCAATGTGAAGTTCCAAAGAGTACAGTAAGCATGCAGAGGTGCATCGGAATCTAATACTGGTCTCCCAGGAGCCCCTCAAAGCGCAAACTCTTAGAAGATTCACTCTTCTTGTACTTAGGACGGCATTGTGCCTTTTGTATTCAATCCCGATGCAATTTCTGTGATTCATGGTCAATGTGAATGTCCAAGGGATACACAAAACCTGCCCTGGTGTATCGGAATCTAATACTGGTCTCCCAGGAGCCGCTCAAAGCACAAACTCTTAGAAGATTCACTCTTCTTGTAGTTAAGTCGGCATTGTGCCTTTTTATTCAATCCCGATGCGATTTCTGTGTTTCATGGTCAATGTGAAAGTCCAATTGATACAGTAAAGCTGCACTGGTGCATCTGAATCTAATACTGGCCTCCCAGGAGCCGCTCAAAGCACAGAGTCTTAGAAGATTCAATCTTCTTGTATTTATGTCGTCATTTTCCTTTTATATTCAATCCCGATCTAATTTCTGTGTTTCATGGTCAATGTGAAGGTCCAAGGAATACAGTGAACCTGCACGGGTGCATCGGATTCTAAAACTGGTCTCCCAGGAGCCGCTCAAAGCACAAACTCTTAGAAGATTCACTCTTCTTGTACTTAAGTCGGCATTGCCCGTTTTGTATTCTATCCCGATGCCATTCCTGTGTTTCATGGTCAATGTGAAGGTCCAAGGGGTACAGTAATTCTGCACTGGTGCATCAGAATGTAATACTGGTCTCCCAGGTGCAGCTAAAAAACACAAACTTTTCGAATATTCACTCTTCTTGCACTTAAGTCTTCATTGCTCTATTTGTATTCAATCCCGATGTAATTTCTGAGATTCATGGTCAATGTGAAGGTCCAAGGGATGCAGTAAACCTGCACTGGAGCACCGGAATCTAACTGTGGTCTCATAGGAGCCGCTCAAAGCACAAACTCTTAGAAGATTCACTCTTCTTTTACTTCAGTCGGCATTGTCCCGTTTGTATTCAATCCCGATGCAATTTCTGTGTTTCATGGTCAATGTGAAGGTCCACGAGACACAGTAAAACTGCACTGGTGTATCGGAAACTAACACTGGTGTCGCAGGAGCCGCTCAAAGCACAAACGCTTAGAAGATTCACACTTCCTGGACTTAAGTCGGCATTGTCCGTTTTGTATTCAATCCCGATGCCATTTCTGTGTTTCATGGTCAATGTGAAAGTCCAAGGGATACAGTTAACCTGCGCTGGAGCATCGGAATCTAATACTGGTCTCCCAGGAGCCGCTCAAAGCACAAACTTTTAGAAGATTCACTCTTCTTGTACTTCAGCCGGCATTGTGCATTTTAAATTCAATCCCGATGCGATATCTGTGTTTCATGGTCAATGTGAAGTTCCAAAGAGTACAGTAAGCATGCAGAGGTGCATCGGAATCTAATACTGGTCTCCCAGGAGCCACTCAAAGCACAAACTCTTAGAAGATTCACTCTTCGTGTACTTCAGCCGGCATTGTGCAATGTGTATTCAATCCCCATGCGATTTCTGTGTTTCACGGTCAATGTGATGGTCTACGGGATACAGTAAACCTGCACTGGTGCATCGGAATCTAATACCGGTCTCCCAGTGGCCGATCAAACCACAAACTCTTAGAAGATTCATTCAACTTGTACTTAAGCCGGCATTGCACCTTTTATGTTCAATCCCGATTGAATTTCTGTGTTTCTTGCTAAATGTGAAGGTCCAAGTGATACAGTAGTCCTGCACTGTTGGATCGGAATCTAATACTGGTCTCAAAAGAGCCGCTCAAAACACAAACTCTGAGAAGATTCACTCTTCTTGTACTTAAGTCGGCATTGTCCCTTTTGTATTCAGTACCGATGCAATTTCTGTGTTTCATGGTCAATGTGATGGTCCAAGGGATACAGTAATCCGGCACTGTTTCATCGGAATTTAATACTGGTCTCCCAGGAGCCGCTCAAAGCACAAAGTCTTAGAAGATTCACTCCTATTGTACTAATGTCGGAATTGTCCCTTTTGTATTCAATCCCGATGCCATTTCTGGGCTTCATGGTCAATGTGAATGTCCAAGGGATACACTAAACCTGCACTGGTGCATCGGAATCTAATACTGGTCTCCCAGGAGCCGCTCAAATCACAATCTCTTAGAAGATTCACTCTTCTTTTACTTAAGTTGGCATTGTCCTTTTTGTATTCAATGCCGATGCAATTTCTGTGTTTCATGGTCAATGTGAAGGTCCAAGGGATACAGTTAACTTGCACATGTGCATCGGAATGTAATACTGTTCTCCTAGGAGCCGCTCAAAGCACAAACACTTAGAAGATTCACTCTTCTTGTACTTAAGTCGCAATTGACCTATTTGTATTCAATCCCGATGCAATATCTGTGTTTCATGGTCAATGTGACTGTCCAAGAGATACAGTAAACCTGTGTCGGTGATTCGGAATCTAATTCTGGTCTCCCAGGAGCCGCTCAAAGCACAGCCTCTTGGAAGATTCTCTGTTCTTGTACTTAAGTCGATATCGTCCCTTTGGTATTCAATCCCGATGCAATTTCTGTGTTTCATGGTCAATGTGAAGGTCCACGGGACACAGTAAAACTGCACAGGTGTATCGGAATCTAATACTGGTGTCGCAGGAGCCGCTCAAACACAAACGCGCAGAAGATTGACACTTCACGAACATAAGTCGGCATTGTCCGTTTTGTATTCAATCCCGATACCATTTCTGTGTTTCATGGTCTTTGCGAGGGTCCAAGGGATGCAGTAAACCTGCACTGGCACATCGGAATCTAATACTGGTCTCCCAGGAGCCGCAGAAAGCACAAACTCTTAGAAGATTCACTCTTGTTGTACTTAAGTCGGCATTGTGCCTTTTGTATTCAATCCCGATGCGATTTCTGTGTTTGATGGTGAATGTGAAGGTCCAAGGTATACAGTAAACCGGCACTGGTGCATCGGAATCTATTACTGGTCTCCCAGGAGCCGCTCGAACCACAAACCCTTAGAAGATTCACTCCTCTTGTACTTAAGACGGCATTGTGCCTTTTGTATTCAATCCCGATGCAATTTCTGTGTTTCATGGTCATTGTGAAGTTCCAAGGGATACAGTAAACCTGCACTGGTGCATCGGAATTTGATACTGGTCACCCAGGAGCCGCTCAAAGCACAAACTCTTAGAAGATTCACTGTTATTGTACTTGAGTCGGAATTGTCCCCTTTGTATTCAATCCCGATGCTAATTCTGTGTTTCATGGTCAATATGAAGGTCCAAGGGATACAGTTAACCAGCGCTGGTGCATCGGAATCTATTACTGGTCTCCCAGGAGCCGCTCAAAGCACAAACTCTTAGAAGATTCACTCGTCTTTTACTTAAGTCGGCATTGTGCCATTTGTATACAGTCCCGATGCGATTTCTGTGTCTCATGGTCAATGTGAAAGTCCAGTTGATACAGTAAAGCTGCACTGGTGCATCTGAATCTAATACTGGTCTCCCAGGAGCCGCTGAAAGCACAGAGTCTTAGAAGATTCAGTCTTCTTGTATTTATGTCGGCATTTTCCCTTTGTATTCAATCCCGATCTAATTTCTGTGTTTCATGGTCAATGTGAAGGTCCAAGGAATACAGTGAACCTGCACGGGTGCATCGGATTCTAAAACTGGTCTCCCAGGAGCCGCTCAAAGCACAAACTCTCAGAAGATTCACTCTTCTTGTACTTAGGTCGGCATTGCACGTTTTGTATTCTATCCCGATGCCATTTCTGTGTTTCATGGTCAATGTGAAGGTCCAAGGGATACAGTAATCCTGCACTGGTGCATCAGAATGTAATACTGATCTCCCAGGTGAAGCTAAAAACCACAAACTCTTCGAATATTCACTCTTCTTGTACTTAAGTCTTCATTGCTATATTTGTATTCAATCCCGATGCAATTTTTGAGTTTCATGGTCAATGTGAAGGTCCAAGGGATACAGTAAACCTGCACTGGAGCATCGGAATCTATTTGTGGTCTCCCAGGAGCCGCTCAGAGCACAAACTCTTAGAAGACTCACTCTTCTTGTACCTAAGCCGGCATTGTCCCTTTTGTATTCAATCCCGATGCAATTTCTGTGTTTCATGGTCAATGTGAAGGTCCAAGGAATACAGTGAACCTGCACGGATGCATCGGATTCTAAAACTGGTCTCCCAGGAGCCGCTCAAAGCACAAACTCTTTGAAGATTCACTCTTCTTGTACTTAGGTCGGCATTACCCGTTTTGTATTCTATCCCGATGCCATTTCTGTGTTTCATGGTCAATGTGAAGGTCCAAGGGATAGAGTAAACCTGCACTGGTGCATCGGAATCTAATACTGGTCTCCCAGGAGCCGCTCAAAGTACTGACTCTTAGAAGATTCAATCTTCTTGTATTAATGTCGTCATTTTCCTTTTGTATTCCATCCCGATCTAATTTCTGTGTTTCTTGGTCAATGTGACATTCCTAGGAATACAGTGAATCTGCACGGGTGCATCGGTATCTACAACTGGTCTCCCAGAAGCCGCCCAAAGCACAAACTCTTAGAAGATTCACTCTTCTTGTACTTAAGTCGGCTTTTGCCCGTTTTGTATTCTACCCCGATGCAATTTCTGTGTTTCATGATGAATGTGAAGGTCCAAGGGATACAGTTATCCTGCACTGGTGCATCGGAATGTGATACTGGTCCCCCAGGTGAAGCTAAAAACCACAAACTCTTAGAAGATTCACTCTCCTTGTACTTATGTCGGCATTGTCCCCTTTTATTCAATCCCGATGCATCTTCTGTGTTTCATGGTTCATTTGAAGGTCCAAGGGTTAGGGGAAACCTGCACTGGTGCATCGGAACTAAATACTGGTCTCCCACTAGCCGCTCAAACAACAAACACTTAGAAGATTCACTCTTCTTGTACTTAAGTCGGCACTGTCCTTTTTGAATTCAATCCCGGAGCAATTAATGTTATTCATGGTCAATGTGAAGGTTCAAGGGGTACAGTAAACAAGCACTGGTGCATCGGAATATAATATTGGTTTCCCAGCAGCCGCTCAAAGCACAAACTCTTAGAAGATTAACTCTTCTTGTACTTAAGTCGGCATTGTGCCATCTGTATTCAATCCAGATGCGATTTCTGGGTTTCATGGTCTGTGTGAAGGTCCAAGGGATACAGTAAACCTGCACTGGTGCATTGGAATCTATTCCTGGTCTCCCAGGAGCCGCTCAAAGCACAAAGTCTTAGAAGATTCACTCTTTTTGTTTATAAGTCGGCATTGTGCTTTTGTATTCAATTCCGATGCGATTTCTGTGTGTCATGGTCAATATGATGGTCCAAGGGATAGAGTAAACCTGCACTGGTGCATCGGAATGTAATACTGGTCTCCCAGGAGCCGCTCAAAGTACTGACTCTTAGAAGATTCAATCTTCTTGTATTAATGTCGTCATTTTCCTTTTGTATTCAATCCTGATCTAATTTATGTGTTTCTTGGTCAATGTGAAAGTCCAAGGAATACAGTGAATCTGCACGGGTGCATCGGTATCTAAAACTGGTCTCCCAGGAGCCACCCAAAGCACAAACTCTTAGAAGATTCACTCATCTTGTACTTAAGTCGGCATTGCCCGTTTTGTATTCTACCCCGATGCAATTTCTGTGTTTCATGGTGAATGTGAAGGTCCAAGGGATACAGTTATCCTGCACTGGCGCATCAGAATGTGCTACTGGTCCCCCAGGTGAAGCTAAAAACCACAAACTCTTAGAAGATTCACTCTCCTTGTACTTAAGTCGGCATTGTCCCTTTTGTATTCAATCCCGATGCAATTTCTGTAATTCATGGTCAATGTGAAGGTGCAGTTGATAGAGTAAACCTCCACTGGTGCATCGGAATCTAATACTGGTCTTCCAGGAGCAGCTCAAACCACAAACTTTTAGAAGATTCACTCTTCTTGTACTTAAGTCAGCATTGTCCCTTTTGTATTCAATCCCGATGCAATTTCTGTGTGTCATGGTCAATGTGAAGTTCCATGGGATACAGTAAACCTGCACTGGTGCATCGGAATCTAATACTGGTCACCCAGGAGTCGCTCAAACCACAAATTCTTAGAAGATTCATTCCTCTTGTACTTAAGTCAGCATTGCCCGTTTTGTATTCAATTACAAAGCCAATACTGTGTTTCATGGTCAATGTCAGCGTCCAAGGGATACAGTAAACCTGCGCTGCTGCATCGGAATCTAATACTTGTCTCCCAGGAGCCGCCCAAGCACAACTCTAGGAAGATTAACTCTTCTTGTACTTAAGTCGGCATTGTGCCTTTTGTATTCAATCCAGATACGATTTCTGTGTTTCATGGTGAATTTGAAGGTCCGAGGGATACAGTAAACCTGCAGTGGTGCATCGGAATCAAATACTGGTCTCCCAGGAGCCGCCCAAATCACAAACCCTTAGAAGATTCACTCTTCTTGTACCTAAGAAGGCATTGTGCATTTTGTATTCAATCCCGACGCGATTTCTGTGTTTCATGGTGACTGTGAAGGTCCAAGGGATACAGTAAACCTGCACTGGTGCATCGGAATCTAAACCTGGTCTTCCAGGAGCCGCTCAAACCACAAACTCTTAGAAGATTCACTCTTCTTGTACTTAAGTCAGCATTGTCCTTTTGTATTCAATCCCGATGCAATTTCTGTGTTTCATGGTCAATGTGAAGGTCCAAGGGATACACTAAACCTGCACTGGAGAATCAGAATCAAATTCTGGTCTCCCAGGAGCCGCTCAAACCACAAGCTCTTAGAAGATTCACTCTTATTGTACTTAAGTCGGCATTGTCCCTTTTGATTTTAATCCCGATGCAATTTCTGTGTTTCATGGTCAATGTGAAGGTCCAACGGATACATTAAACATGCAGTGGTGCATCGGAATCTATTACTGGTCTCCTAGGAGCTGCTCATACCACAAACTCTTAGAAGATTCAATCTTCTTGAACTTAAGTCGGCATTGTGCTTTTGCATTCAATCCCGATGCGATCTCTGTGTTTCATGGTCAATGTGAAGGTCCAAGGGACCCAGTAAACCTGCACTGGTGCATCGGAATCTAATAATGGTCTCCCAGGAGCCTCTCAAAGCACAACCTCTTAGAAGATTCACTCCTCTTGTACTTAAGTCGGCATTGTGCCTTTTGTATTCTATCCCGTTGCGATTTCTGTGTTTCATGGTTAATGTGAAGCTCCAAGGGATACAGTGAACCTGCACTGGTGCATCGGAATCTAATACTCGTCTCCCAGGAGCAGCTCAAACCACAATCTCTTAGAAGATTCACTCTTCTTATACTTAAGTCGGCATTGTCCTTTTTGTAATCAATCCCGATGCAACTTATGTGTTTCATGGTCACTGTGAAGGTCCAAGGGATACGGTAAAACTGCCCTGGTGCATCGTAATCTAATTCTGGTCTCCCAGGAGCCGCTCAAAGCACAAACTCTTAGAAGATTCACTCTTCTTTTCCTTTGGTCGGCATGTCCCTTATGTATTCAATCCCGACGCTATTTCTGTATTTCATTGCCAATGTGAAAGTCCAAGGGATACAGTAAACCTGCCTTGGTGCATCGGAATCTAATACTGGTTTCCCAGGCGCCGCTGAAGCACAAACTCTGAGCAGATTCACTCTTCTCCTACTTAAGTCGGCTTTGTGCCCTTTGTATTCAGTCCAGATGCGAATTCTGGGTTTTATGGTCATTGTGAGGATCCAAGGGATACAATAAACCTGATCTGGTACATTGGAATCTAATACTGGTCTCCCATGAACCGCTCAAACAACAAACTCTTAGAAGATTCACTCCTCTTGTACTTAAGTCGTCATTGTGCCTTTTGTATTCTATCCCGTAGCGATTTCTCTGTTTCATGGTTAATGTGAAGCTCCAAGGCATACAGTAGACCTGCACTGGTGCATCGGAATCTAATACTCGTTTCCCAGGAGCAGCTCAAACCACAAACTCTTAGAAGGTTCATTGTTCTTGTACTTAAGTCGGCATTGTCCTTTTTGTAATCAATCCCGATGCATCTTATGTGTTTCATGGCCACTGTGAAGGTTCAAGAGATACGGTAAAAATGCACTGGTGCATCGCAATTTAATTCTGGTCTCCCAGGAGCCGCTCAAACCACAAACTATTAGTAAATTCTCTTTTCTTGTACTTAAGTCGGCATTGTCCCATTTGTATTCAATCCCGATTCAAATTCTGTGTTTCATGGTCATTGTGAAGGTCCAAGGGATACAGTAAACCTGCACTGGAGCATCGGAAAGTGATACTGGTCTTCCAGTAGCCGCTCAAATCACAAACTCTTAGAAGATTCACTCTTCTTGTACTTAAGTCGGCATTGTGCCTTTTGCATTCAATCCCGATGCGATCTCTGTGTTTCACGGTCAACGTGAAGGTCCAATTGATACAGAAAAACCTGCTCTGGTGCATCGGAATCTATTACTGGTCTCCCAGGAGCCGGTCAAAGCACTAATTCTTAGAAGATTCACTCTTCTTGTACTTAATTTGGCATTGCTCCTTTTGTATTCTATCCCATTGCGATTTCTGTGTTTCATGGTCAATCTGAAGCTCCAAGGGATACAGTTTACCTGCGCTGATGCATCGGAATCTAATACTCGTCTCCTAGGAGCCGCTCAAACCACAAACTCTTCGAAGATTCACTCTTCTTGTACTTAAGTCGGCATTGTCCATTTTGTGATCAATCCCGATGCACCATGTCAGCTTCATTTTCACTGTGAAGGTCCAAGGGATACGGTCAAACTGCACTGGTGCATGGGAATCTAATACTGCTCTCCCAGGAGCCACTCAAACCACAAACTCTTAGAAGATTCACTCTTCTTCTACTTAAGTCGGCATTGTGATTTTGCATTCAATCCCGATGCGATCTCTGTGCTTCATAGTCAATGGGAAGATCCAATTGATACAGTAATCCTTGCACTGGTTAATCGGAATCTAATAATGGTCTCCCAGGAGCCGCTCAATGCACAAACTCTTAGAAGATTCACTCCTCTTGTACTTAAGTCGGCATTGTGTCTTTTACATTCAATCCAGATGCGATTTCTGTGTTCCTTGGTCAATGTGAATATCCAAGGGATACAGTAAAACAGTACTGGTGCATCGGAATCTAATACTGGTCTCCCAGGAGCCGCTCAAACCACAAACTCTTAGAAGATTCACTCTTCTTGTACTTATGTCGGATTTGTCCCTTTTGTATACAATCCCGATGTAATTGCGGTGTTTCATGGTGAATGTGAAGGTCCAAGGGATACAGTAAACCTGCACTGGTGCATCGGAATCTAATACTGGTCTGCAGGGAGCCGCTCAAACCACAATCGCTTAGAAGATTCACTCTTCTCATACTTAATTCGGCATTGTGCATTTTGTATTCAATCCCGATGCTATTTCTGTGTTTCATGGTCAATGTGAAGGTCCAAGGGATACAGCAAACCTGCACTGGTGCTTCGGAATCTAATAGTGGTCTACGAGGAGCCGCTCAAATCTCAATCTCTTAGATGATTCAGTATTCCTGTACTTAAGTCGGCATTCTCCATATTGGATTCAATCCCGATGCGATTTCTGTGTTTCACGGTCAATGTGAATGTCCAAGGGATACACGAAACCTGCACTGGTGCATCGGAAGCTATTACTGGTCTCCCAGGAGCCGCTCAAACCACAAACTCTTAGAAGATTCACTCTTCTTGTCTCTAAGTCGGCATTGTGCCTTTTGAAATCTATCCCGTTGCGATTTCTGTGCTTCATGGTCAATGCCCGAAGATCCAAGGGATACAGTACACCATCACTGGTGCATCGGAATCTAATACTGGTCTCCCAGGAGCTGCTCTAAACACAAACTCTAAAGGGATTCACTCTTCTTGTACTTAAGTCGGCATTTCCCCTTTTGAATTGAATCCCGATGCAATTTCTGTGTTTCATGGTCAATGTGTAGGTCCAACGGAAACAGTAAACCGCACTGGTGCATCTAAATCTAATACTGGTCCCCCAGGAGCCGCTCAAACAACAAACTCTTACAAGATTCACTCTTCTTGCCCTTAAGTCGGCCTTGTGTCTTTTGTACTAAATCCCAATGCGTTTTCTGTGTTTCATGGTCACTGTGAAGGTCCAAGGGATACAGTAATCCTGAACTGGTGCATCGGAATCTAATACTGGTCTCCCAGAAGCCGCACAGATCACAAACTCTCAGAAGACTCACACCTGTTGTGCTTAAGTCGGCTTTGTCACTTTTGAATTCAATCCCGATGCAAATTCCGTATTTCATGGTCAATGTGAAGGTTCAAGGGATAGTGTAAACCGGCACTGGTGAATCGTAATCTAGTACTGGTGTCCCAGGACCCGCTCAAAGCACAATCTTAGGAGATTCACTCCTCTTGTACTTAAATCGGCATTGTCCCTTTTGTATTCCGTCCAAATGCAATTTCTGTGTTTCATGGTCAATGTGAAGGTCCAAGGGATACAGTAATCCTGCACTGGTGCATCCGAATCTATTACTGGTCTCCCAGGAGCCGCTCAAAACACAAACTCTTAGAAGACTCACTCTTCTTGTACTTAAGTCGGCATTGTGCCTTTTGCATTCAATCCCGATGCGATCTCTGTGTTTCATGGTCAACGTGAAGGTCCAATTGATACAGTAAACCTGCTGTGGTGCATCGGAATCTATTACTGGTCTCCCAGGAGCCGGTCAATGCACAAACCCTTAGAAGATTCACTCTTCTTGTACTTAATTCGGCATTGAGCATTTTGTATTCTATCCCGATGCGATTTCTGTGTTTCAAGGTCAATGTGAAGCTCCAAGGGATACAGTTAACGTGCGCTGGTGCATCGGAATCTAATACTCGTCTCCCAGGAGCCGCTCAAACCACAAACTCCTCGAAGATTCACTCTTCTTGTACTTAAGTCGGCAATGCCCATTTTGTAATCAATCCCGATGCACCTTATGTGTTTCATGGTCACTGTGAAGGTCCAAGGGATACGGTAAATCTGCACTGGTGCATCGGAATCTAATACTGGTCTCCCAGTAGCCGCTCGAACCACAAACTCTTAGAAGTTTCACTCTTCTTGTACTTAAGTCAGCATTGTGTCTTTTGTATTCAATCCCGATGGGATTTCGGTGTTTCATGGTCAATGTGAAGGTCCAAGGGATATACTAAACCTGCACTGGTGCATCGAAATCTAATACTGGTCTCCCAGGAGCCGGTCAAAGCACTAACTCTTAGAAGATTCACTCTTGTTGTACTTAAGTCGGCATTGTGCCTTTTGTAATCTATCCCATTGCAATATCTGAGTCTCATGATCAATGTGAAGGTCCAAGGGATACAGTAAAACTGCACTGGTGCATGGGAATCTAACAAAGGTCCCCCAGGAGCAGCTCAAACCAAAAACTCTTAGAAGATTCACTCGTCTCGTACTTAAGTCGGCATTGTCCCTTTTGAATTCAATCCCGATGCAATTTCGGTGTTTCATGGTCAATGTGAAGGTCCAAGGGATACAGTAAACCTGCACTGGGGAATCGGAATCTAATACTGGTCTCCCAGGAGCCGCACAAACCACAAACTATTAGAAGATTCACTCTTCTTGTTATTAAGTCGGCATTGACCCTTTTGTATTATATCCCGATGCAATATCTGTGTTTCATCGTCAATGTGAATGTCGAAGGGATACAGGAAACCTGCACTGTGGCATCGCAATCTAATACTGGTCTCCCAGAAGCCGCTCATACCAAAAAACTCTTTGAAGATTCACTCTTCTTGTACTTAAGTCTTCATATTGCCTTGTGTATTCAATCCCGATGCAATTTTAGTGTTTCATGGTAACTGTAAAGTTCCAAGGGATACAATAAACCTGCACTGTTGCATCGGAATCTAATACTAGTCTCCCAGAAGCCGCTTAAAGCACTAACTCTTAGAACATTCACTCTTCTTGTTATTATTTCGGCATGGTGCCTTTTTTATCAATCCCGATGCGATTTCTGTGTTTCATGGTCAATGTGAAGGCCAATGGGGTACATTAAACCTGCACTGGTCAATCTGAATCTGATACTGGTCTCCCAAGAGCCTCTCAAACCACAAACCTTTAGAAGATTCACTCTTCTTGTACTTAAGTGGACATTGTCCATTTTGTATTCATACCCGATGCAATTTCTGTGTTTCATGGACAATGTGAAGGTCCAAGGGATACAGTAAACCTGCACCGGTGCATTGGAATCTATTACTGGTCTCCCAGGAGCCGCTCAAACCACAATCTCTTAGAAGATTCACTCTTCTCGTACTTAAGTCGGCATTGTCCATTTTGTATTCAATCCCGATGCAATTTCTGTGTTTCATGGTCAATGTGAAGGTCCAAGGGATACATTAAAACTGCACTGTTGCATCGGAATCTAATACTAGTCTCCCAGAAGCCGCTTAAAGCACTAACTCTTAGAACATTCACTCTTCTTGTTATTATTTCGGCATGGTGCCTTTTGTTATCAATCCCGATGCGATTTCTGTGTTTCATGGTCAATGTGAAGGCCAATGGGGTACATTAAACCTGCACTGGTCAATCTGAAACTGATACTGGTCTCCCAAGAGCCTCTCAAACCACAAACCTTTAGAAGATTCACTCTTCTTCTACTTAAGTGGACATTGTCCATTTTGTATTCATACCCAATGCAATTTCTGTGTTTCATGGTCAATGTGAAGGTCAAAGGGATACAGTAAACCTGCACTGGTGCATTGGAATCTAATACTGGTCTCCCAGGAGCCGCTCAAACCACAATCTCTTAGAAGATTCACTCTTCTCGTACTTAAGTCGGCATTGTCCATTTTGTATTCAATCCCGATGCAATTTCTGTGTTTCATGGTCAATGTGAAGGTCCAAGGGATACATTAAAACTGCACTGTTGCATCGGAATCTAATACTAGTCTCCCAGAAGCCGCTTAAAGCACTAACTCTTAGAACATTCACTCTTCTTGTTATTATTTCGGCATGGTGCCTTTTGTTATCAATCCCGATGCGATTTCTGTGTTTCATGGTCAATGTGAAGGCCAATGGGGTACATTAAACCTGCACTGGTCAATCTGAATCGGTTACTGGTCTCCCAAGAGCCTCTCAAACCACAAACCTTTAGAAGATTCACTTTTCTTGTACTTAAGTGGACATTGTCCATTTTGTATTCATACCCGATGCAATTTCTGTGTTTCATGGTCAATGTGAAGGTCCAAGGGATACAGTAAACCTGCACTGGTGCATTGGAATCTAATACTGGTCTCCCAGGAGCCACTCAAACCACAATCTCTTAGAAGATTCACTCTTCTCGTACTTAAGTCGGCTTTGTCCATTTTGTATTCAATCCCGATGCAATTTCTGTGTTTCATGGTCAATGTGAAGGTCCAAGGGATACAGGAAACCTGCACTGGTGCATCGGATTCTAATATTGGTCTCCCAGGAGCTGCTCAAATCACAAACTTTTAGAAGCTTCACTCTTCTTGTACTTAAGTCGGCATTGTCCCTTTTGTATTACCCGATGCAATTTCTGTGTTTCATGGTCAATTTGAAGGTCCAAGGGATACAGTAATCCTGCACTGGTGCATCGGAAACTAATACTGGTCTCCCAGGAGCCGCTCAATGCACAAACTCTATGAATATTCACTCTTCTTATAATTAAGTCGGCATTGTCCCTTTTGTAATATATCCCGATGCAATATCTGTATTTCATTGTCAATGTGATGGTCGAAGGGATACAGTAACCCTGCACTGTTGCATCAGAATCTAATACTGGTCTCCCAGGAGCCGCTCAAACAACAATTTATTAGAAGATTTACCCTTCTTATACTTGGGTCGGCATTGTCCCTTTTGTATTATATCCCGATGCAATTTCTGTGTTTCATCGCCAATGTGAATGTCCAGGGGATACAGTAAACGTGCAGTGGTGCATTGGAATCTAATACTGGTCTCCCACGAGCCGCTCAATCCACAAACCCTTAGAAGACTCACTCTTCTTGTGTCTAAGACGGCATTGTCCCATTTGTATTCAATCCCGACGCAAATTCTGTGTTTCTTGGTCAATGTGAATATCCAAGGGATACACTAAACCTGCACTGGTGCATCGGAATCTAATACTGGTCTCCCAGGAACCGCTCAAACCACAAACTCTTAGAGGATTCACTCTCCTTGTACTTAAGGCGCATTGTGCCTTTTGTATTATATCCTGATGCAATTTCTGTAGTTCATGGTCAATGTGAAGGTCCAAGGGACACAGTAAACCTGCACCAGTGCATCGGAATCTAATACTGGTCTCCACGGAGAATCTTAAAACACAAACTCTTATAAGATTCACTCTTCTAGTACTTATGTCAGCATAGTCCATTTTTTTCCAATACCGATGCAATTTCTGTGTTTCATGGACAATGTGAATGTCCAAGGGATACGGAAAACCTGCACTAGTGCATCGGAATCTAATACTGGTTCCCCAGGAGAAGCCTAAAGCACAAACTCTTAGTAGATTCCCTCTTCTTGTACTTATGTCGGCATTGTCCGTTTTGTATTCAATCATGATGCAATTTCTGTGTTTCATGGTCAATGTGAAGGTCCTAGGGGTACAGTAAACCTGAACTGGTGCATCGGAATCTAATATTGGTCTCCCAGGAGCCGCTCAAACCACAATCTCTTAGAAGAATCACTCTTCTCGTACTTAAGCCGGCATTGTCCCTTTTGTATTCAATCCTGATGCGATTTCTGTGTTTCATGGTCAATGTGAAAGACCAAGGGATACAGTAAATTCTGCACTGATGCATCGGAATCTAATACTGGTCTCCCTGGAGCCGCTCAAACCACAAACTCTTAGAAGATTCGCTCTTCTTCTACTTAAGTCGGCATTGTCCCTTTTGTATTACCTGATGCAATTTCTGTGTTTCATCGTCAATGTGCAGGTCCACGAGATACAGTAATCCTGTACTGGTGATGGGAATCTAATACTGGTCTCCCAGGAGACGCTCAAACCACAAACTCTTAGAAGATTCACTCTCCTTGTTCTTAAGTCGGCATTGTTTCTCTTGTATTCAATCCCAATGCAATTTCTGTGTTTCATGGTCAATGTGAAGGTCCAAGGGATACAGTAAACCTGCACTGGTGCATCGGAATCTAATACTGGTCTCCCATGAGCCGCTCAAAGCAGAAATTTTTTGAGGACTCACTATTCTTGTACTTAAGTCGGCATTGTTCCTTTTGTATTATATCCCGATGCAATTTCTGTGTTTCATGGTCAATGTGAAAGACCAAGGGATACAGTAAATTCTGCACTGTTGCATCGGAATCTAATTCTAGTCTCCCAGGAGCCGCTCAAACCACAAAGTCTTAGAAGATTCACTCTTCTTGTACTTAAGTCGGCGTTGTGCCTTGTGTATTCAATCCCGATGCAATTTCTGTGTTTCATGGTAACTGTGAAGGTCCAAGGTATACAGTAAACCTGCACTGTTGCATCGGAATCTAATACTAGTCTCCCAGGAGCCGCTCAAACCACAAACTCTTAGAAGATTCACTCTTCTTGTACTTAAGTCGGCATTGTCCCATTTGTACACAATCCCGATGCAAATTCTGTGTTTCATGGTCAATGTGAAAGTTCACGGAATACAGTAAACCTGCACTGGTGCATCGGAATCTAATACTGGTCTCCGAGGAGCCGCTCAAATCACATTCTCTTAGATGATTCACTCTTCTTGTACTTAAGTCGGCATTGTCCCTATTGCATTCAATCCCGATGCGATTTCTGTGCTTCATGGTCAATGTGAATGTCCAAGGGATACACTAAAACTGCTTTGGTGCATCGGTTTCTAATACTGGTCTCCCAGGAGCCGCTCAAAGCACTAACTCTTAGAAGATTCACTCTTCTTGTCCTTATGTCGGCATGCTCCCTTTTGTATTCAATCCCAATGCGATTTCTGTGTTTCATGGTCAATGTGAAGGTCCAAGGGATACAGTAAACCAGCACTGGGGCAGCGGAATCTAATACTGGTCTCCCAGGAGCCGCTCAAACAACAAATTCTTAGGAGAGTCACTCTTTTTTTACTTAAGTCGGCATTGTCCCATTTGTATTATATCCCGACGCAATTTCTGTGTTACACCGTCAATGTGAAGGTACAAGGGATACAGTAAACCTGCACTGGTGCTTTGGAATCTAATACTGGTCACCCAGGAGCCGCTCAAACCACAAACTCTTAGGCGATTCACTCTTCTTGTACTTAACTCGTGATTGTCCCTTTTGTATACAATCCCTATGTAATTTCTGTGTTTCATCGTCAATGTGAAGGTCCAAGGGATACAGTAAACCTGCACTGGTGCATCGGAATCAAATACTGGTCTCCCAGGAGCCGTTCAAAGCACGAAGTCTTAGAAGATTCACTCTTCTTGTACTTAAGTCGGCATTGTGCCTTCTGTATTCAATCCCGATGCAATTAGTGTGTTTCATGGTAACTGTGAAGGCCCAATTGACCATGAAACACTGAAATTACATCGGGATTGTATACAAAAGGGACAATCACGAGTTAAGTACAAGAAGAGTGAATCTTCAAAGAGTTTGTGATTTGAGCGGCTCCTGGGAGACCAGAATTAGATTCAGATGGACCAGTGCAGGTGTACTGTATCCCTTGGACCTTTCACATTGACCATGAACCACTGAAATTACATCGGGATTGTATACAAAAGGGACAATGACCAGTTATGTACAAGAAGAATGAATCTTCAAAGAATTTGTGATTTGAGCGGCTTATGGGAGACCAGTATAAGATTCAGATGCACCAGTGCAGGTTTACTGTATCCCTTGGACTTTCAAATTCACCATGAAACACCGAAATTACATTGGGATTGTATACAAAAGAGACAATGACGACTTAAGTACAAGAAGAGTGAATCGTCTAGTAGATTGTGGTTTGAGCGATTCCTGGGAGGCCAGTATTAGATTCCGATGCACAACTGCAGGTTTACTGTATCTCTTGCACCTTCACATTGTCCATGTAACACGGAAATGGCAACGGGATAGAAAGGCACAATGCCGACTTATGTACAAGAAGAGTGAATCATCTAAGACAATGTGATTTGAGCGGCTCCTCGGAGACCAGTATTAGATTCCGATGCACCAGTGCAGGTTTACTGTATTCCGTGAACTTTCACATTGACCATGAAACACAGAATTTGCATCGGGATTGAGTACAAATCTGACAAAGCCGACTTAAGTACAAGAAGAGTGAATCTTCTAAGAGTTTGTGGTTTGAGCGGCTCCTGGGAGACCAGTATCAAATTCCGATGCACCAGTGCAGGTTTACTGTATCCCTTGGACCTTCACATTGATGATGAAACAGAGAAATTGCATCGGGATATATTATAAAAGGGACAATGGCGACTTAAGTACAAGAAGAGTGAATCGCCTAAGAGTTTGTGGTTGGAGCGGCTCCTGGGAGACCAGTATTAGATTCCGATGCACCAGTGCAGGTTTATTGCATTCCTTGGACCTTCACATTGACGATGAAACAGAGAAATTGCATCGGAATATATTATAAAAGGGACAATGGCGACTTAAGTACAAGAAGAGTGAATCTCCTAAGAGTTTGTGGTTTCAGCGGCTCCTGGGAGACCAGTATAAGACAAAGGTGCTCCAGTGCAGGTTTACTGTATCCCTTGGACCTTCACATTGACCATAAAACGCTGAAATAACATCGGGATTGTATACAAAAGGGACAATGACCTGTTAAGTACAAGAAGAATGAATCTTCAATGAATTTGTGATTTGAGCGGCTCCTGGGATACCAGTATAAGATTCAGATGCACCAGTGCAGGTTTACTGTATCCCTTGGACTTTCAAATTGACCATGAAACACCGAAATCCCATCGGGATTGAATACAAAAGACACAATGCAGACTTAAGTACAAGAAGAGTGAATCTTCTAAGAGTTTGTGGTTTGAGCGGGTTCTGGGGGAGCAGTATTAGATTCCGATGCACCAGTGCAGGTTTACTGTACCCCATGGACCTTTACATTGACCATGAAACACACAAATCGCATTTGGACTTAATACAAATGGCACAATGCCGAAATAAGGACCAGAACAGTGAAACTTCTAAGAGTTTGTGATTTGAACGGCTCCTAGGAGACTAGTATTAGATTCCGATGCAATTGTGCAGGTATCTACTAGACGATTCACTCTTCTTGTACTTAAGTCGTCATTGTCTCTTTTGTATACAATCCCAATGTAATTTCGGTGTTTCATGGTCAATTTGAAAGTCCAAGGGATACAGTAAACCTGCACTGGTGCATCTGAATCTTATACTGGTCTCCCAGGAGCCGCTCAAATCACAAATTCTTTGAAGATTCATTCTTCTTGTACATAACTGGTCATTGTCCCTTTTGTGTACAATCCCGATGTAATTTCAGTGATTTATGGTCAATGTGAAGGTCCAAGGGATACAGTACACCTGCACTGGTCCATCTGAATCTAATTCTGGTCTCCCAGGAGCCGCTCAAATCACAAACTCTTTGAAGATTCACTCTTCTTGTACTTAACTCGTGATTGTCCCTTTTGTATACAATCCCGATGTAATTTCAGTGTTTCATGGTCAATTTGTAGGTCCAAGGGATACAGTAAACCTGCACTGAAGCATCGGAGTCTAATACTGGTCTCCCAGGAGCTGCTCAAACCACAATCTCTTAGAAGATTCGCTGTTCTCGTACTTAAGTCGGCTTTGTCCCTTTTATATTATATTCCGATGCCATTTCTGTGTTTCATTGTCAATGTGAACGTCCAAGGGATACAGTAAACCTGCACTGGTGCATCGGAATCTAATGCTGGTCTCCCAGGAGCCGCTAAAACCTCAAACTTTTACAAGATTCACCCTACTTGTACATAAGTCGGCATTGTGCCTTTCTATCCCGTTGCGATTTCTGTGTTACATGGTCAATGTGAAGGTGCAAGAGATACAGTAAACCTGCAGTTGTGCATCGGAATCTGATACTGACCTCCCAGGAGCCGCTCAAACCACAATCTACTAGACGATTCACTCTTCTTGTACTTAAGTCGTCATTGTCTCTTTTGTATACAATCCCAATGTAATTTCGGTGTTTCATGGTCAATGTGTAGGTCCAAGGGATACAGTAAACCTGCACTGGTCCATTGAATCTAATACTGGTGTCCCAGGAGCTGCTCAAATCACAAACTCTTTGAAGATTCACTTTTCTTGTACTTAACTCGTGATTGTCCCTTTTGTAAACAATCCCGATGTATCTTCAGTGTTTCATGGTCAATTTGAAGGTCCAAGGGATACAGTAAACCTGCACTGGAGCATCGGAGTCTAATACTGGTCTCCCAGGAGCTGCTCAAACCACAATCTCTTAGAAGATTCACTCTTCTCGTACTTAAGTCGGTATTGTCCCTTTTGTGTTCAATCCCGATGCAATTTCTGTGTTTCGTCGTCAATGTGAAGGTCCAAGGGATACAGTAAAGATGCACTGGTGCATCGGAATCTCGTACTGGTCTCCCAGGAGCCGGTCAAAGCGTAAAAACTTAGAAGATTCACTCTTCTTGTACTTAAGTCGGCATTGTCCCTTTTGTATTATATCCTGATGCAATTGCTGTGTTTCATGGTCAATGTGAAGGTTCAAGGGATACTGTAAACTTGCTCTAGTGCATCGGAATCTAATACTGGTCTCCCAGTAGCTGCTCGAACCTCAAACACTTAGAAGATTCAATCTTCTTGTACTTAAGTCGGCGTTGTTTCTCTTGTATTCAATCCCAATGCAATTTCTGTGTTTCATGGTCAATGTGAATATCCAAGGGATACAGTAAACCTGCACTGGTGCATCGGAATCTAATAATGGTCTCTCAGGAGCCGCTCAAAGCACAAACTCTATGAGGATTCACTCATCTTGTACTTAAGTCGGCATCGTCCCTTTTGTATTATATCCCGATGCAATATCTGTGTTTCATCGTCAATGTGAAAGTCGAATCGATACAGTAAAACTGCACTGTTGCATCGGAATCTAATTCTAGTCTCCCAGGAGCCGCTCAAACCACAAACTCTTAGAAGATTCACTCTTCTTGTACTTAAGTCGGCATTGTCCCATATGTACTCAATCCCGATGCAAAATCTGTGTTTCATGGTCAATGTGAAAGTTCACGGGATACAGTAAACCTTCACTGGTGCATCGGAATCTAATGCTGGTCTATGAGGAGCCGCTCAACTCACAATCTCTTAGATGATTCACTCTACTTGTACTTAAGTCTGCATTGTCCCTATTGCATTCAATCCCGATGCGATTTCTGTGTTTCATGGTCAATGTGAATTTCCAAGGGATACACTAAAACTGCTTTGGTGCATCGGTATCTAATACTGGTCTACAAGGAGCCGCTCAAACAACATATTCTTAGAAGACTCACTCTTTTTGTACTTAAGTCGGCATTGTACCTTTTATATTATATCCCGATGCAACTTCTGTGTTTCATCATCAATGTGAAGGTCCAAGGGTACAGTAAACCTGCACTGGTGCATCGGAATCTAATACTGGTCTCCCAGGAGCCGCTCAAACCACAAACTCTTAGATGATTCACTCTTCTTATACTTAAGTCGCCATTGTGCCTTCTGTATTCAATCCCGATGCAAATCCTGTGTTTCGTGGTACGTGTGAAGGCCCATGGGATACAGTATACCTGCACTGTTGCATCGGAATCTAATACTAGTCGCCTAGGAGCCGCTCAAATCACAAACTCTTACAAGATTCACTGTTCTGGTCCTTATTTCGGCATTGTGCCTTTTGTATTAAATCCAAATGCGATTTCTGTGTTTCATGGTCAATGTGAAGGTCCATGGGATACAGTAAACCTGCACTGGTCAATCTGAATCTGATACTGGTCTCCCAGGGGCCGCACAAACAACAAACTTTTAGAAGATTCACTCATCTTGTACTTAAGTCGGCATTGTCCGTTATGTATTCAAATCCGATGCAATTTCTGTGTTTCATGGTCAATGTGAAGGTCCAAGGGATACAGTAAACCTTTGTTGGTGCTTCGGAATCTAATACTGGACTCCCGGAACCCGCTCAAACCACAAACTCTTAGAAGATTCACTCTTCTTGTACTTAAGTCAGCATTGTGTCTTTTGTATTCAATCCCGATGGGATTTCGGTGTTTCATGGTCAATGTGAAGGTCCAATTGATATAGTGAACCTGCACTGCTGCATTGGAATCCAATACTGGTCTCCCAAGAGCCGCTCAAATCACAAATTCTTTGAAGATTCACTCTTCTTGTACTTAACTGGTCAATGTCCCTTTTGTATACAATCCCGATGTAATTTCAGTGTTTCATGGTCAACGTGAAAGTCCTAGGGATACAGTAAACCTGCACTGGAGCATCGGGGTTTAATGCTGGTCTCCCAGGAGCCGCTCAAACCACAAACTCTTAGGCGATTCACTCATCTTGTACTGAAGTCGCCATTGTCCCTTTTATAATATATCCCGATGCCATTTCTCTGTTTCTTCGTCAATGTGAAGGTCCAACGGATACAATAAAGCTGCACTGGTGCATCGGGGTCTAATGCTGGTCTCCCAGGAGCCGCTCAAACCACAAACTCTTAGAAGATTCACTCTTCTTGTACTTAAGTCGGCAATGTCCCATTTGTACTCAATCCCGATGGAAATTCTGTGTTTCATGGTCAATGTGAAAGTTCACGGAATACAGTAAACCTGCACTGGTGCATCGGAATCTAATACTGGTCTCCGAGGAGCCGGACAAATCACATTCTCTTAGATGATTCACTCTTCTTGTACTTAAGTCGGCATTGTCACTATTGCATTCAATCCCGATGCAATTTCTGTGTTTCATGGTCAATGTGAAGGTCCAAGGGATACACTACAACTGCTTTGGTGCATCGGTTTCTAATAGTGGTCTCCCAGGAGCCGCTCAAAGCACTAACTCTTAGAAGATTCACTCTTCTTGTCCTTATGTCGGCATGGTCCCTTTTGTATTCAATCCCAAAGCGATTTCTGTGTTTCATGGTCAATGTGAAGGTTCAAGGGATACAGTAAACCGGCACTGGGGCACCGGAATCTAATACTGGTCTCCCAGGAGCCGCTCAAACAACAAATTCTTTGAAGAGTCACTCTTTTTGTACTTAAGTCGGCATTGTCCCACTTGTATTATATCCCAATGAAATTCCTGTGTTTCATCGTCAATGTGAAGGTCCAAGGGATACAGTAAACCTGCACTGGTGCATTGGAATCTAATACTGGTCACCCAGGAGCCGCTCAAACCACAAACTCTTAGGCGTTTCACTCTTCTTGTACTTAAGCCGGCATTGTCCCTTTTACATTATATCCCGATGCAATTTCTGTGTTTCATCGTCAATGTGTAGGTCCAAAGGATACAGTAAACCTGCATTGGTGCATCGGGATCTAATATTGGTCTCCCAGGAGCCGCTCAAACCACAAAATCTTAGAAGATTCACTCTTCTTGTACTTATGTCGGCATTGTGCCTTCTTTATTCAATCCCGATGCAATTTCTGTGTTTCATGGTAACTGTGAAGGACCAAGTGATACAGTATGCCTCCACTGTTGCATCGGAATCTAATACTAGTCTCCTAGGAGCCGCACAAATCACAAACTCTTAGAAGATTCACTCTTCTGGTCCTTATGTCGGCATTGTGCCTTTTGTATTAAATCCAAATGCGATTTCTGTGAATCATGGTCAATGTGAAGGTCCATGGGATACAGTTAACCTGCACTGGACAGTCTGAATCTGATTCTGGTCTCCCAGGGGCCGGTCAAACCACTAACTTTTAGAAGATACACTCTTCTTGTACTTAAGTCGGCATTGTCCGTTATGTATTCAAACCCGATGTAATTTCTGTGTTTCATGGTCAATGTGAAGGTCCAAGGGATACAGTAAACCTGCACTGGAGCATCGGAGTCTAATACTGGTCTCCCAGGAGCTGCTCAAACCACAATCTCTTAGAAGATTCACTCTTCTCGTACTTAAGTCGGTATTGTCCCTTTTGTATTCAATCCCGATGCAATTTCTGTGTTTCGTCGTCAATGTGAAGGTCCAAGGTATACAGTAAAGATGCACTGGTGCATCGGAATCTAATATTGGTCTCCCAGGAGCCGGTCAAAGCACAAGCACTTAGAAGATTCAATCTTCTTGTACTTAAGTCGGCATTGTTTCTCTTGTATTCAATCCCAATGCAATTTCTGTGTTTCATGGTCAATGTGAATATCCAAGGGATACAGTAAACCTGCACTGGTGCATGGGAATCTAATACTGGTCTCTCAGGACCCGCTCAAAGCACAAACTCTATGAGGATTCACTCATCTTGTACTTAAGTCGGCATCGTCCCTTTTGTATTATATCCCAATGCAATATCTGTGTTTCATCGTCAATGTGAAAGTCGAATCGATACAGTAAATCTGCACTGTTGCATCGGAATCTAATTCTAGTCTCCCAGGAGCCGCTCAAACCACAAACTCTTAGAAGATTCACTCTTCTTGTACTTAAGTCGGCATTGTCCCATATGTACTCAATCCCGATGCAAAATCTGTGTTTCATGGTCAATGTGAAAGTTCACGGGATACAGTAAACCTGCACTGGTGCATCGGAATCTAATGCTGGTCTATGAGGAGCCGCTCAAATCACAATCTCTTAGATGATTCACTCTACCTGTACTTAAGTCTGCATTGTCCCTATTGCATTCAATCCCGATGCGATTTCTGTGTTTCATGGTCAATGTGAATGTCCAAGGGAAACTCTAAAACTGCTTTGGTGCGTCGGCTTCTAATACTGGTCTCCCAGGAGCCGCTCAAACAACAAATTCTTAGAAGAGTGACTCTTTTTGTACTTAAGTCGGGATTGTCCCTTTTGTGTTATATCCCGATGCAATTTCTGTGTTTCATCGTTAATGTGAAGGTCCAGGGGATACAGTAAACCTGCACTGGTGCATTGGAATCTAATACTGGTCTCCCAGGAGCCGTTCAAACCACAAACTCTTAGGCGATTCACTCTTCTTGTACTTAAGTCGGCATTGTCCATTTTATATTATATCCCGATGCCATTTCTGTGTTTCATCGTCAATGTGAAGGTCCAAGTAATACAGTAAACCTGCACTGGTGCATCGGAATCTAATACTGGTCTCCCAGGAGCCGCTCAAACCACAAACTCTTAGAAGATTCACTCTTCTTGTACTTGAGTCGGCATTGTTTCTCTTGTATTCAATCCCAATTCAATTTCTGTGTTTCATGGTCAATGTGAATATCCAAGGGATACAGTAAACCTGCACTGGTGCATCGGAATCTAATACTTGTCTCCCAGGAGCCGCTCAAAGCACAAACTCTATGAGGATTCTCTCTTCTTGTACTTAAGTCGGCATTGTCCCTTTTGTATTATATCCCGATGCAATATCTGTGTTTCATCGTCAATGTGAAGGTCGAAGGGATACAGTAAAACTGCACTGTTGCATCGCAATCTAATTCTAGTTTTCCAGGAGCCGCTCAAACCACAAACTCTTAGAAGATTCACTCTTCTTGTACTTAAGTCGGCATTGTCCCATTAGTACTCAATCCCGATGCAAATTCTGTGTTTCGTGGTCAATATGAAAGTTCACGGGATACAGTAAACCTTCACTGGTGCATCGGAATCTAATACTGGTCTCCGAGGAGCCGCTCAAATCACAATCTCTTAGATGGTTCACTCTTCTTGTACATAAGTCGGTATTGTCCCTATTGCATTCAATCCCGATGCGATTTCTGTGTTTCATGGTCTATGTGAATGTCCAAGGGATACACTAAAACTGCTTTGGTGCATCGGTTTCTAATACTGGTCTCCAAGGAGCCGCTCAAACAACAAATTCTTAGAAGAGTCACTCTTTTTGTACTTCAGTCGGCATTGTCCCTTTTGTATACAATCCTGATGCAATTTCTGTGTTTCATCGTCAATGTGAAGGTCCAAGGGATACAGTAAACCTGCACTGGTGCATTGGTATCTAATACTGATCTCCCAGGAGCCGCTCAAACCAGAAACTCTTAGGCGATTCACTCTTCTTGTACTTAAGTCGACATTGTACCTTTTATATTATATCCCGATGCAATATCTGTTTTTCATCGTCAATGTGAAGGTCCAAGGGATACAGTGAACTTGCACTGATGCATCGGAATCTAATACTGGTCTCCCAGGAGCCCCTCAAACCACAAACTCTCAGAAGATTCACTCTTCTTGTACTTAAGTCGTCATTGTGCCTTCTGTATTCAATGATGATGCAATTTCTGTGTTTCATGGTACCTGTGAAGGACCACGGGATACAGTATGTTTTCACTGTTGCATCAGAATCTAATACTAGTCTCCCAGGAGCGGCTCAAACTACAAACTCTTGGAAGATTCACTCTTCTTGCACTTAAGTCGGCATTCTGCCATTTGTATTCAATCCCGATGCAATTCCTGTGTTTTAGGGTCAATGTGAAGGTCCAACGGAAACAGTAAAACTTCACTGGTACATCTGAATCTAATACCGGTCTCCCAGGAGCCGCTCATAGCACAAACTTTTCGAAGATTAACTCATCCTGTAATTCAGTTGGCATTGTGCCTCTTTTAGTCAATCCTGATGCAATTTCTGTGTTACATGGTCAATGTGAAAGTCAAAGGGACACAGTAAAACCAGCACTGGGGAATCGGAATCTAATACTGGTCTCCCAGGAGCCGCTCAAAACACAAACTCTTGTAAGATTCACTCTTCTTGTACTTAAGTCTGCATTGTGACAGTTGTACGAGGGTTATTCCAAAAGTAAGGTCCGATTGATTGCCAAATTGAAACCACAGTGAACATCAGAAATGTTTTACTTGTAACAATTAGCTACACCTTTCAGCTACTTCTCTACGTAGTCGCCGTTCTGACTTAGACTTTTGTCATAGCGTTGTACCAACTTTTCAATAGCCTCATCATAGAAGGCAGCCGCCAGTGCTTTCCGCCAATTCTCCACGCTGGCATACACCTCGTTGTCTGTGTCAGAATGTTGTCTTCAAAGACAGCGGTTCATGTGACCAGAGATGAAACTCAGGGGGAGACAATTGCGGACTGTATTGTGGGTAATCTCACATTTCCATTTGAAAACGATGCAGGAGCATCTTCATTGCCCCTGCAGAATGCGGCTGAGAATTGTCGTGAAGACGAAACAGCACGACAGTTATGTAATGTTGGCTGCATAGCTTCAGGCGAAATTTCTCACCAGGCCCTCGTACTTGGCGCAGACACTATTTTCTAGACATCTTTACGCACTCACTGCGAGCTCAGAAATGAGAAGAGCGACGTGATGCTAACTGGGGTTATACTAGAGACACTACCCAACACATCTGTGCAAAGCTTTATCAGATTTTCATAGTCGTTTCCATTTCGCGACCGATCGGACCTTACTTTTGGAATAACCCTCGTATTTTCCCCGATGCAATTCCTGTGTTTCATGGTCAATGTGAAGGTCCATGGGATACAGTAATCCTGCACTGGTCAATCTGAATCTGATACTGGTCTCCCAGGAGCAGCTCAAACCACAAACTTTTACAAGATTCACTCTTCTTGTACTTAAGTCGGCATTGTCCGTTTTGTATTCAAACCCGATACAATTTCTGTGTTTCGTGGCCAATGAGAAGGTCCAATTGATGCAGTGAACCTGAACTGCTGCATTGGAATCTAATACTGGTCTCCTAGGAGCTGCTCAAAGCACAATCTCCTAGAAGATTCCCTCTTCTTGCACTTAATTCGTCATTGTCCCTTTTGTGTACAATCCCAATGTAATTTCGGTGTTTCATGGTCAATGTGAAGGTCCAAGTGATACAGTAAACTTGCACTGGTGCATCTGAATCCAATACTGGTCTCCCAGGAGCCGCTCAAACCACAAACTCTTAGAAGATTCACTCCTCTTGTACTTAAGTCGTCATTGTTCCTTTTGTATACAATCCCAATGTAATTTCGGTGTTTCATGGTCAATGTGATGGTCCAAGGGATACACTACAACTGCTTTGGTGCATCGGTTTCTAATACTGGTCTCCCAGGAGCCGCTCAAAGCACTAACTCTTAGAAGATTCACTCTTCTTGTCCTTATGTCGGCATGGTCCCTTTTGTATTCAATCCCAAAGCGATTTCTGTGTTTCATGGTCAATGTGAAGGTTCAAGGGATACAGTAAACCAGCACTGGGGCACCGGAATCTAATACTGGTCTCCCAGGAGCCACTCAAACAACAAATACTTAGAAGAGTCACTCTTTTTGTACTTAAGTCGGCATTGTCCCATTTGTATTATATCCCAATGCAATTCCTGTGTTTCATCGTCAATGTGAAGGTCCAGGGGATACAGTAAACCTGCACTGGTGCATTGGAATCTAATACTGGTCACCCAGGAGCCGCTCAAACCACAAACTCTTAGGCGTTTCACTCTTCTTGTACTTAAGTCGGCATTGTCCCTTTTACATTATATCCCGATGCAATTTCTGTGTTTCATCGTCAATGTGTAGGTCCAAGGGATACAGTAAACCTCCATTGGTGCATCGGGATCTAATATTGGTCTCCCAGGAGCCGCTCAAACCACAAAATCTTAGAAGATTCACTCTTCTTGTACTTATGTCAGCATTGTGCCTTCTTTATTCAATCCCGATGCAATTTCTGTGTTTCATGGTAACTGTGAAGGACCAAGTGATACAGTATACCTCAACTGTTGCATCGGAATCTAGTACTAGTCTCCTAGGAGCCGCACAAATCACAAACTCTTAGAAGATTCACTCTTCTGGTCCTTATGTTGGCATTGTGCCTTTTGTATTAAATCCAAATGCGATTTCTGTGTTTCATGGTCAATGTGAAGGTCCATTTGATAAAGTGAACGTGCACTGCTGCATTGGAATCTAATGCTGGTCTCCCAGGAGCCGCTAAAACGTCAAACTTTTACAAGATTCACCCTTCTTGTACATAAGTGGGCATTGTGCCTTTCTATCCCGTTGCGATTTCTGTGTTACATGGTCAATGTGAAGGTGCAAGAGATACAGTAAACCTGCAGTTAAGCATCGGAATCTAATACTGGCCTCCCAGGAGCCGCTCAAACCACAATTTACTAGACGATTCACTCTTCTTGTACATAAATCGTCATTGTCTCTTTTGTATACAATCCCAATGTAATTTCGGTGTCTCATGGTCAATGTGAAGGTCCAAGGGATACAGTAAACCTGCACTGGTCCATCTGAATCTAATACTGGTGTCCCAGGAGCCGCTCAAATCACAAACTCTTTGAAGATTCACTTTTCTTGTACTTAACTCGTGATTGTCCCTTTTGTATACAATCCCGATGTATTTTCAGTGTTTCATGGTCAATGTGAAGGTCCAAGGGATACAGTAAACCTGCACTGGAGCATCGGAGTCTAATACTGGTCTTACAGGAGCTGCTCAAACCACAATCTCTTAGAAGATTCACTCTTCTCGAACTTAAGTCGGTATTGTCCCTTTTGTATTCCATCCCGATGCAATTTCTGTGTTTCGTCGTCAATGTGAAGGTCCAAGGGATACAGTAAAGATGCACTGGTGCATCGGAATCTAATACTGGTCTCCCAGGAGCCGGTCAAAGCACAAACACTTAGAAGATTCACTCTTCTTGTACTTAAGTCGGCATTGTCCCTTTTGTATGATATCCTGATGCAATTTCTGTGTTTCATGGTCAATGTGAAGGTTCAAAAGATACTGTAAACTTGCGCTAGTGCATCGGAATCTAATACTAGTCTCCCAGTAGCCGCTCGAACCTCAAACACTTAGAAGATTCAATCTTCTTGTACTTAAGTCGGCATTGTTTCTCTTGTATTCAATCCCAATGCAATTTCTGTGTTTCATGGTCAATGTGAATATCCAAGGGATACAGTAAACCTGCACTGGTGCATCGGAATCTAATAATGGTCTCTCAGGAGACGCTCAAATCAGAAACTCTATGAGGATTCACTCATCTTGTACTTAAGTCGGCATCGTCCCTTTTCTATTATATCCCGATGCAATATCTGTGTTTCATCGTCAATGTGATGGTGGAATTGATACAGTAAAACGGCACTGTTGCATCGGAATCTAATTCTAGTCTCCCAGGAGCCGCTCAAACCACAAACTCTTAGACGATTCACTCTTCTTGTACTTAAGTCGGCATTGTCCCATATGTACTCAATCCCGATGCAAAATCTGTGTTTCATGGTCAATGTGAAAGTTCACGGGATACAGTAAACCTGCACTGGTGCATCGGAATCTAATACTGGTCTATGAGGAGCCGCTCAAATCACAATCTCTTAGATGATTCACTCTACTTGTACTTAAGTCTGCATTGTCCATATTGCATTCAATCCCGATGCGATTTCTGTGTTTCATGGTCAATGTGAATGTCCAAGGGAAACACTAAAACTGCTTCGGTGCGTCGGCTTCTAATACTGGTCTCCCAGGAGCCGCTCAAACAACAAATTCTTAGAAGAGTGACTCTTTTTGTACTTAAGTCGGGATTGTCCCTTTTGTGTTATATCCCGATGCAATTTCTGTGTTTCATCGTTAATGTGAAGGTCCAGGGGATGCAGTAAACCTGCACTGGTGCATTGGAATCTAATACTGGTCTCCCAGGAGCCGCTCAAACCACAAACTCTTAGAAGATTCACTCTTCTTGTACTTAAGTCGGCATTGTTTCTCTTGTATTCAATCCCAATTCAATTTCTGTGTTTCATGGTCAATGTGAATATCCAAGGGATACAGTAAACCTGCACTGGTGCATCGGAATCTAATACTTGTCTCCCAGGAGCTGCTCAAAGCACATACTCTATGAGGATTCACTCTTCTTGTACATAAGTCGGCATTGTCCCTTTTGTATTGTATCCCGATGCAATATCTGTGTTTCATCGTCAATGTGAAGGTCGAAGGGATACAGTAAAACTTCACTGTTTCACCGCAATCTAATTCTAGTCTTCCAGTAGCCGCTCAAACCACTAACTCTTAGAAGATTCACTCTTCTTGTACTTAAGTCAGCATTGTCCCATTTGTACTCATTCCCGATGCAAATTCTGTGTTTCATGGTCAATGTGAAAGTTCACGGGATACAGTAAACCTTCACTGGTGCATCGGAATCTAATACTGGTCTCCGAGGAGCCGCTCAAATCACAATCTCTTAGATGATTCACTCTTCTCGTACATAAGTCGGTATTGTCCCTATTGCATTCAAGCCCGATGCGATTTCTGTGTTTCATGGTCTATGTGAATGTCCAAGGGATACACTAAAACTGCTTTGTTGCATCGGTTTCTAATACTGGTCTCCAAGGAGCCGCTCAAACAACAAATTCTTTGAAGAGTCACTCTATTTGTACTTCAGTCGGCATTCTCCCTTTTGTATACAATCCTGATGCAATTTCTGTGTTTCATCGTCAATGTGAAGGTCCAAGGGATACAGTAAACCTGCACTGGTGCATTGTAATCTAATACTGATCTCCCAGGAGCCGCTCAAACCAGAAACTCTTAGGCGATTCACTCTTCTTGTACTTTTAGTCGGCATTGTCCCTTTTATATTATATCCCGATGCAATATCTGTTTTTCATCGTCAATGTGAAGGTCCAAGGGATACAGTAAACCTGCACTGATGCATCGGAATCTAATACTGGTCTCCCAGGAGCCCCTCAAACCACAAACTCTTGTAAGATTCACTCTTCTTGTACTTAAGTCTGCATTGTGACAGTTGTATTTTCCCCGATGCAATTCCTGAGCTTCATGGTCAATGTGAAGGTCCATGGGATACAGTAAACCTGCACTGGTCAATCTGAATCTGATACTGGTCTCCCAGGAGCAGCTCAAACCACAAACTTTTAGAAGATTCACTCTTCTTGTACTTAAGTCGGCATTGTCCGTTTTGTATTCAAACCCGATACAATTTCGGTGCTTCATGGTCAATGTGATGGTCCAAGGGATACAGTAAACCTGCACTGGTGCATCGGAGTCTAATACTGGTCTCCCAGGAGCCGCTCTAACCACAATCTCTTAGAAGATTCTCTCTTCTCGTACTTCAGTCGGCATTGTCCCGTTTGTATTCAATCCCGATACAAATTCTGTGTTTCATTGTCAATATGAAGGTCTAAGGGATACAGTAAACCTGCACTGGTGCATCGAAATCTAATACTGGTCTCCCACGTGAAGCCTAATGCACAAATTCTTAGAAGATTCACTCTTCTTGTACCTATGTCGGCATTGTCCCTTTTGTATTCAATCCCGATCCAATTTATGTGTTTCATGGTCAATGTGAAGGTCCAAGGGAGACAGTAAACCTGCACTGGTGCATCCGAATCTAATACTGGTCTCCCAGGAGCCGTTCTAATCACAAACCCGTAGAACATATACTCTTCATGTACTTAAGTCGGCATTGTGCCTTTTGTATTCAACCCTGATGCGATTTCTGTGTTTCATGGTCAATGTGAAGGTCCAAGGGATACAGTAAATTCTGCAATGGTGCATCGGAATCTAATACTGGTCTCCCAGGAGCCGCTCAAACCACACCCTCTTAGAAGATTCACTCTTCTCTTACTTAAGTCGGCACTGTTTCTTTTGTATTCAATCCCAATGCAATTTCTGTGTTTCATGGTCAATGTGAAGGTCCAAGGGATACAGTAAACCTGCACTGGTGCATCGGATCTAATACTGGTCTCCCAAGAGCCGCTCAAACCACAAACTCTTAGAAGCTTCACTCTTCTTGTACATGAATCGGCATTGTCCCTTTTGTATTACCCGATGCAATTTCTGTGTTTCGTCGTCAATGTGAAGGCCCAAGGGATACAGTAAACCTGCACTGGTGCGTGGGAATCTAATACTGGTCTCCCAGGAGCTGGTCAAACCACAATTTCTTAGAAGATTCACTCTTCTTTTACTTAAGTCGGCATTGTTTCTTTTGTATTCAATCCCAATGCAATTTCTGTGTTTCATGGTAACTGTAAAAGTCCAAGGGATACAGTAAACCTGCACTGTTGCATCGGATTCTAATACTAGTCTCCCAGGAGCTGCTCACAGCACTAACTCTTAGATGATTCACTCTTCTTGTCCTTATGCCAGCATGGTGCCTTTTGTATTCAATCCCAATGCGATTTCTGTGTTTCATGGTCAATGTGCACTAATTCTTAGAAGATTCACTCTTCTTGTCCTTATGTCAGCATGGTGCCTTTTGTATTCAATCCCAATGCGATTTCTGTGTTTCATGGTGAATGTGTACGACCTAGGGATACAGTAAACGAGCACTGGGGAATCGGAATGTAATACTGGTCTCCCAGGAGATGCTCAAAGCATAAACTCTTAGAAGATTCACTCTTCTTGTCCTTAAGTCGGCATTGTCGGTTATGTATTCAATCCCATTGCGATTTCTGTGTTTCATGGTCCATGTGAAGGTCCAAGGGATACAGTAAATTCTGCACTGGTGCATCGGAATCTAATACTGGTCTCCCAGGAGAAGCTCAAAGCAAAAATTCTTAAAAGATTCACTCTTCTTGTCCTTAAATCGGCTTTGTCCCTTTTCTATTCAATCCCGATGCAATTTCTGTGTTTCATGGTCAATGTGAAGGTCCACGTGTTGCTGTAAACCAGCACTGGTGCAACAGAAACTAATACTGGTCTCCCAGGAGCCGCACAAACCACAAGATCTTAGAAGATTCACTTCTCTTGTAGTTAAGTCGTCATTATCCCTTTTGTATACAATCCCGATGTAATTTCGGTGTTTCATGGTCAATGTGAAGGTCCAAGGGATGCGGTAAACCTGCACTGGTGTATCGGAATTTTATACTGGTATCCCAGGAGAAGCTCAAACTACAATCTCTTAGATGATTCACTCTTTTCGTACTTAAGTCTTCATTCTCCCTTTAGTATTCAATCCCGATGCAATTTCTATGTTTCATGGTCAATGTGAAGTTCCAATGGATTCAGTAAACCTGCATCGGAATCTTATACTGGCCTCCCAGGAGCCGTTCAAACCACAATCTCTTAGAAGTTTCACTCATATTGTACTTAAGTCGGCATTGTCCCTTTTTAATTATATCCCGATGCTATTTCTGTGTTTCATCGTCAATGTTAAGGTCCAAGGGATACAGTAAACCTGCACTGGTGCATCGGAATCTAATACTGGTCTCCCAGGAGCCGCACAAACCACAAACTCCTTGAAGATTCACTCTTCTTGTACTTAAGTCGGCATTGTGCCTTCTGTATTCAATCCCGGTGTCATTTCTGTGTTTCATGGTAACTGTGAACGACCAAGGGATACTGTATACCTGCACTGTTGCATCGGAATCTAATACCAGTCTTCCAGGAGCCGCTCAAATGACAAACTCTTAGAAGATTCACTCTTCTTGTACTTAAGTCGGCATTGTCCGATTTGTATTCAAACCCGATGCAATTTCTGTGTTTCATGGTCAATATGAAGGTCCAAGGGATACAGTAAACCAGCAGTGGTTCATCGGAATCTAATACTGGTCTTCCACGAGCCGCTCAAGCCCCAAACCCTTAGAAGACTCACTCTTCTTTTACTTAAGTCGGCATTGTCCCTTTTGTATTCAAACCCGATCCAAATTCTATTTTTCCTGGTGAATGTGAAGGTCTAAGGGATAGAGCAAACCGGCACTGTTGCATCGGAATCTAATACTGGTCTCCCAGGAGACGTCCAAGGCACAAACTCTTAGAAGCTCAAAGCACAAATTCTATGAAGATTCACTCTTCTTGTTCTTTAGCCGGCATCGTCCCTTTTGTATTTAATCGAGATGCAATTTCTGTGTTTCATGATCAATGTGAAGGTCCAAGGGATACAGTAAACCTTCACTTTTGCCTCGGAATCTACCACTGGTCTCCTAGGAGCCGCTCAAACCACAAACTCTTAGAAGATTCACTCTTCTTGTACTTAAGTCGGCATTGTGCCGTTTGTATTCTATCCCGTTTCAATTTCTGTGTTTCATGGTCAAAGTGAAGGTCCGAGGGATACAGTAAATCTACATTGGTGCATCAGAATCTAATTATCGTCTGCCAGGAGCCGCTCAAACCACAAACTCTTAGAAGATTCTCTCTTCTTGAACTTAAGGCGGCATTGTCCCTTTTGAAATCAATCCCGATGCAATTTCTGTGCTTCATGGTCAATGTGATGGTCCAAGGGATACGTAAAACAGCACAGGTGCATCGGAATCTAATACTGGTCTCCCAGGAGCCTCTCAAACCACAAACAATTAGAAGTTTCACTCTTCTTGTACTTAAGTCTGCATTGTCCCATTTGTATTAAATCCCGACGCAAATTCTGTGTTTCATGGTCAATATGAAGGTCCAAGGGATACAGTAAACCTGCGCTGGTGCATCGGAATCTAATACTGGTCTCCCAGGAGCCGCTCAAATCACAAACTCTAATAAGATTCACTCTTCTTGTACTTAAGTCGCATTGTGCCTTTGGTAATCTATCCCGTTGCGATTTCTGTGTTTCATGGTCAATGTGAAAGTCCAGGGGATCCAGTAAATCTGCACTGGTGCATCGAAATCTAATACTGGTCTCCCAGGAGCCGGTCAAAACACAAATTCTTAGAAGTTTCAATCTTCTTGTGCTTAAGTCGGCATTGTCCCTTTTGTATTATATTGTGATGCAATTTCTGTGTATCATGGTCAATGTGAAGGTGCAAGGGACTCAGTGAACCTGCACTAGTGCATCGGAATCTTATACTGGTCTTGCAGGAGAAGCCTATAACACAAACTCTTAGTACGTTCACTCTTCTTGTACTGGTCTTGCAGCAGAAGCCTATAACACAAACTCTTAGAAGATTCACTCTTCTTGTATTTATGTCGGCATTGTCCCTTTTGTATTCAATACCGATGCAATTTCTGTGTTTCATGGTCAATGTGAAGGTCCAAGGGATACAGTAATCCTGCACTAGTGCATCGGAATATAATACTTGTCTCCCAGGAGAAGCTTAAAGCACAATCTCATAGTACGTTCACTCTTCTTGTACTGGTCTCCCAGGAGAAGCTCAGAACACAAACACTTTGAAGATTCACTCTTCTTGTACTTAAGTTGCCATTGTCCCTTTTCTACTCAATCCCGATGCAATTTCTGTGTTTCATGGTCAATGTCAAGGTCCACGGGTATCAGTAAACAAGCACTGGTGCAACAGAATCTAATTCTGGTCTCCCAGGAGCCGCACAAACCACAAACTCTTCGAAGATTCACTCTTCTTGTAGTTAAGTCGTCATTATCCCTTTTATATACAATCCCGATGTAATTTCGGTGTTTCATGGTCAATGTGAAGGTCCAAGGGATACGGTAAACCTGCACTGGTGTATCGGAATCTAATACTGGTATCCCAGGAGCCGCTCAAACCACAATCTCTTAGAAGATTCACCCTTCTCGAACTTAAGTCGGCATTTTCCCTTTTGTATTCAATCCCGATGAAATATCTGTGTTTCATGGTCAATGTGAAGTTCCAATGGATACAGTTAACCTGCACTGGTGCATTGTAATCTAATGCTGGTCTCCCAGCAGCCGTTCAAAGCACAAACTCTTAGAAGATTCACTCTTCTTGTACTTAAGTCCGCACTGTCCTATTTGTACTCAATCCCGATGCAAATTCTGTGTTTCATGGTCAATGTGAATGTCCAAGGGATACAATAAACCCGCACTGGTGCCTCGGAATCTAATACTGGTCTCACAGGAGCCGATCACACCACAAACTCTTACAAGATTTCCTATTCTTGTCTTTAAGTCGGCATTGTGTCTTTTGTATTCAATCCCAATGCGTTTTCTGTGTTTCACGGTCAATGTGAAGGTCCAAGTGATACAGTAAAGGTGCTCTGGTGCATCGGAATCTAATACTGGTTTCCCAGGAGCCGTTCACGGCACAAACTCTTAGAAGATACACTGCTCTTATACTTAAGTCTTCATAGTGTCTTTTGTTTTCAATCCCAATGCGATTTCTGTGTTTCATGATCAATGTCAAGGTCCAAGGGATACAGTAAACCTGCACTCGTGCATCTGAATCTAATATTGGTCTCCCAGGAGCCGCTCAAACCACAATCTCTTGGATGATTTACTCTTCTTGTACTTAAGTCGGCATTGTCCCTTTTGCATTATACCCCTATGCCATTTCTGTGTTTCATGGTCAATGTGAATGTCCAAGGGATACAGTCAACCTGCACTGGTGCATCGGAATCTAATATTGGTCTCCGAGGAACCGCTCAAACCACAAACTCTTAGAAGATTCACTCTTCTTGTACTTAAGTCGTCATTGTCCCTTTTGTATACAATCCCGCCGTAATTCCGGTGTCTCATGGTCAATGTGAAGGTCCAAGGTATAAAGTAAACCTGCACTGTTGCATCGGAATCTAATACTAGTCTCCCAGGAGCCGCTCAAAGCACTAACTCTTAAAAGATTCACTCTTTTTGTCCTTATGTCGGCATGGTGCCTTTTGTATTCAATCCCAATGCGATTTCTGTGTTTCATGGTCAATGTCAAGGTCCAAGGGATACAGTAAACCAGCACAGGGGCACCGGAATCTAATACTGGTCTCCCAGGAGCCGCTCAAACAACAAATTCTTAAAAGATTCACCCTTTTTGTACTTAAGTCGGCATTGTCCATTTTGTATAATACCCGATGCAATTTCTGTGTTTCATAGTCAATGTGAAGGTCCAAGGGATACAGTAAACCTGCACTGCTGCATCGGAATCTAATACTAGTCTCCCAGGAGCCCCTCAAACCACAAACTCTTAGAAGATTCACTCTTCTTGTACTTACGTCGGCATTGTGACTTCTGTATTCA
The DNA here is from genome assembly GCF_023864345.2 of Schistocerca serialis cubense. Classification (NCBI taxonomy): domain Eukaryota; kingdom Metazoa; phylum Arthropoda; class Insecta; order Orthoptera; family Acrididae; genus Schistocerca; species Schistocerca serialis. The sequence continues at coordinate 541,567,592 of NC_064646.1, forward strand.
ATCATGATGCAATATCTGTGTTTCATGGTAACTGTGAAGGACAAAGGGATACAGTATGCCTGCACTGTTGCATCAGAATCTAATACTAGTCTCCCAGGAGCCGCTCAAACGACAAACTCTTAGAAGATTCACTCTCCTTGTACTTAAGTCGGCATTGTTCCTTTTGTATTCAACCCCGATGCAAATTCTGTGTTTTAGGGTCAGTGTGAAGGTCCAAGGGATACATTAAACCTGCACTAGTGCATCGGAATCTAATACTGGTCTCCCAGGAGCAGCTCAAAACACAAACACTTAGAAGATTCCCTCTTCTTGTACTTAAGTTGGCATTGTCCCTTTTCTACTCAATCCCGATGCAATTTCTGTGTTTCATTGTCAATGTGAAGGTCCAAGGGATACAGTAAACCTGCACTCGTGCATCGGAATCTAATACTGGTCTCCCAGGAGCAGCTCAAAACACAAACACTTAGAAGATTCCCTCTTCTTGTACTTAAGTTGGCATTGTCCCTTTTCTACTCAATCCCAATGCAATTTCTGTGTTTCATGGTCAATGTGAAGGTCCAAGGGATGCAGTAAACCTGCATTGGTGCATTGGAATCTAATACATGTCTCCCAAGAGACGATCAAACCACAAACTCTTCTAAGATTCACTCTTCTTGTAGTTAAGTCGTCATTATCCCTTTTGTATACAATCCCGATGTAATTTCGGTGTTTCGTGGTCAATGTGAAGGTCCAAGGGATACGGTAAACCTGCACTGGTTATCGGAATCTAATACTGGTGTCCCAGGAGCCGCTCAAACCACAATCTCTTAGAAATTTCACTCTTCTCGTACTTAAGTCGGCATTCTCCCTTTTGTATTCAATCCCGATGCCATTTCTGTGTTTCATGGTCAATGTGAAGTTCCAAGGGATACAGTAAACCTGCACTGGTGCATCCGAATCTAATATTGGTCTCCCAGGAGCAGCTCAAACCACAATCTCTTGGATGATTTACTCTTCTAGTACTTAAGTCGGCATTGTCCCTTTCGCATTATATCCCGATGCAATTTCTGTGTTTCATGGTCAATGTGAATGTCCAAGGGATACAGTCAACCTGCACTGGTGCATCGGAATCTAATACTGGTCTCCCAGGAAACGCTCAAACCACAAACTCGTAGAAGATTCACTCTTCTTGTACTTATGTCGTCATTGTCGCTTTTGTATACAATCGCGCCGCAATTTCGGTGTTTCATGGTCAATGTGAAGCCCAAGGTATACAGTAAACCTGCACTGTTGCATCGGAATCTAATACTAGTCTCCCAGGAGCCGCTCAAAACACTAACACTTAGAAGATTCACTCTTTTTGTCCTTATGTCGGCATGGTGCCTTTTGTATTCCATCCCTATGCGATTTCTGTGTTTCATGGTCAATGTCAAAGTCCAAGGGATACAGTAAACCTGCACTGGTGCATCGGAATCTAATACTAGTCTCCCAGGAGCCCCTCAAACCACAAACTCTTAGAAGATTCACTCTTCTTGTACTTAGGTCGGCATTGTGACTTCTGTATTCAATCATGATGCAATATCTGTGTTTCATGGTAACTTTGAAGGACCAAGGGATACAGTATGCCTGCACTGTTGCATCAGAATCTAATACTAGTCTCCCAGGAGCCGCACAAACCACAAACTCTTAGAAGATTCACTCTCTTTGTACTTAAGTCGGCATTGTCCGTTTTGTATTCAAACCCGATGCAATTTCTGTGTTTCATGGTCAATGTGAAGGTCCAAGGGATACTGTAAACCTTCACTGGTGCATCGGAATCTAATTCTGGTCTCCCAGAACCCGCTCAAACTACAAACTCTTAGAAGAATCACTCTTCTTGTACTTAAGTCAGCGTTGTGTATTTTGTTATTCAATCCCGATGGGATTTCTGTGTTTCATGGTCAATGTGAAGGTCCAATTGATACAGTGAACCTGAACTGCTGCATTGGAATCTAATACTGGGCTCCTAGGAGCTGCTCAAAGCACAAACTTTTACAAGATTCACTCTTCTTGTACTTAATTCGTCATTGTCCCTTTTGTATACAATCCAAATGTAATTTCGGTGTTTCATGGTCAATGAGAAGGTCCAAGGGATACAGTAAACCTGCACTGGTGAATCTGAATCTAATGCTGGTCTCCCAGGAGCCGCTCAAACACAAACTCTTAGAAGATTCACTCCTCTTGTACTTAAGTCGTCATTGTCCCTTTTGTATACAATCCCGATGTAATTTCGGTGTTTCATGGTCAATGTGATGGTGCAAGGGATACAGTAAACCTGCACTAGTGCATCATAGTCTAATACTGGTCTCCCAGGAGCCGCTCAAACCACAATCTCTTCGAAGATGCACTCTTCTCATACTTAAGTCGGCATTGTCCCTTTTGTATTCAATCCCGATGCAATTTCTGTGTTTCATGGTCAATGTGAAGGTGCAAGGGATACAGTAAATTCTGCACTGGTGCATCTGAATCTAATACTGGTCTCCCAGGTGCCGCTCAAACCACAATTTCTTAGAACATTCACTCTTCTTTTACTTAAGTCGGCATTGTTTCTTTTGTATACAATCCCGATGTAATTTCTGTGTTTCATGGTAACTGTAAAGGTCCAAGGGATACAGTAAAACTGCACTGTTGCATCGGAATCTAATACTAGTCTCCCAGGAGCCGCGCACAGCACTAACTCTTAGAAGATTCACTCTTCTTGTCCTTATGTCAGCATGGTGCCTTTTGTATTCAATCCCGATACGATTTCTGTGTTTCATGGTCAATGTGCACTAACTCTTAGAAGATTCACTCTTCTTGTCCTTATGTCAGCATGGTGCCTTTTGTATTCAATCCCAATCGGATTTCTGTGTTTCATGGTCAATGTGTACGTCCAAGGGATACAGTAAACGAGCACTGGGGCATCGGAATCTAATACTGGTCTCCCAGGAGCCACTCAAAACACAAACTCTTGTAAGATTCACTCTTCTTGTACTTAAGCCTGCATTGTGACATTTGTATTTTTCCCAATGCGATTTCCGTGTTTCATGGTCAATGTGAAGGTCCATGGAATACAGTAAACCTGCACTGGTCAATCTCAATCTGATACTGGTCTTCCAGCAGCAGCTCAAACCACAAACTTTTAGAAGATTCACTCTTCTTGTACTTAATTCGGCATTGTCCGTTTTGTATTCAAACCCGATGCAATTTCTGTGTTTCATGGTCAATGTGAAGGTCCAAGGGATACAGTAAACCTTCACTGGTGCATCGGAATCTAATACTGGTCTCCCAGAACCCTTTCAAACCACAAACTCTTAGAAGAATCACTCTTCTTGTACTTAAGTCAGCATTGTGTATTTTGTATTCAATCCCGATGGGATTTCTGTGTTTCATGGTCAATGTGAAGGTCCAATTGATACAGTGAACCTGAACTGCTGCATTGGAATCTAATACTGGTCTCCTAGGAGTTGCTCAAAGCACAAACTTTTACAAGATTCACTCTTCTTGTACTTAATTCGTCATTGTCCATTTTGTATACAATCCCAATGTAATTTCGGTGTTTCATGGTCAATGTGAAGGTCCAAGGGATACAGTAAACCTGCACTGGTGCAACTGAATCTAATACTGGTCTCCCAGGAGCCGCTCAAACCACAAACTCTTAGAAGATTCACTCCTCTTGTACTTAAGTCGTCATTGTCCCTTTTGTATACAATCCCGATGTAATTTCGGTGTTTCATGGTCAATGTGATGGTCCAAGGGATACAGTAAACCTGCACTGGTGCATCGGAGTCTAATACTGGTCTCCCAGGAGCCGCTCAAACCACAATCTCTTAGAAGATTTACTCTTTTCGTACTTAAGTCGGCATTCTCCCTTTTGTATTCAATCCCGATGCAATTTCTGTGTTTCATGGTCAATGTGAAGGTCCAAAGGATACAGGAAACCTGCACTGGTGCATCGGAATCTAATACTGTTCTCCCAGGAGCCGCTCAAACCACAATCTCTTAGAAGATTCACTCTTCTCGTGCTTAAGTCGGCATTGTGCCTTTTGTATTCAACCCCGATGCAATTTCTGTGTTTCATGGTCAATGTAAAGGTCCAAGGGATACAGTAAAACTGCACTGGTGAATCGAAATCTAATACTGGCCGTCCAGGAGCCGCTCAAAACACAATCTCCTAGAAGATTCACTCTTCTTGTACATAAGTCGTCATTGTCTCTCTTGTATACAATCCCGATATAATTTCAGTGTTTCATGTCAATGTGAAGGTCCAAGGGATACAGTATACCTCCACTGGTGCATCTGAATCTAATACTGGTCTCCCAGGAGCCGCTCAATTCACAAACTCTTAGAAGATTCACTCTTCTTGTACTTTAGTCGGCATTGTGCCTTTTGTATTCTATCCCATTGCGATTTCTGTGATTCATGGTAAATGTGAAGGTGCAAGGGATACAGTAAACCGGCACTGGTGCATCGGAATCTAATACTGGTCTCCCAGGAGATGCTCAAAGCACAAACTCTTGGAAGATTCACTCTCCTTGTCCTAAAGTGGGCATTGTCCCTTATGTATTAAATCCCATTGCGATTTCTGTGTTTCATGGTCAATGTGAAGGTCCACGCGATACAGTAAATTCCGCACTGGTGCATCGGAATCTAATACTGGTCTCCCAGGAGCCGCTCAAACCACAAACTTTTAGATGATTCACTCTACTTGTACTAACGTCGGCATTTTGCCCTTTGTATTCAATCCCAATGCAATTTTTGTGTTTCATGGTCAATGTGATGTTCCAAGGGATACAGCATGCCTGCACTGGTGCATCGGAATCTAATACTGGTCTTCCAGGAGCCACTCAAACCACAATGTCTTGGAAGATTCACTCTTCTTGTACTTAAGTCCGCATTGAACCTTTTGTATTATAGCCCGATGCAAGTTCTGTGTTTCATAGTCAATCTGAAGGACCAAGAGATACAGCAAACCTGAAATGGTGCATCGGAATCTAAGACAGGTCTCCTAGGAGTCACTCAAACCACAAACTCTTAGAAGATTCACTCTTCTTGTACTTAAGTCGGCATGGTTCCTTTTGTATTATATCCCGATGCAATTTCAGTGTTTTATCGTCAATGTGAAGGTTCAAGGGATACAGTAATCCTAGACTGGTGCATCGGAATCTAATACTGGTTTCCCAGGAGCCGCTCAAACCACAAACTCTTACAAGATTTAATATTCTTGTCTATAAGTCGGTATTGTGTCTTTTGTATTCAATCCCAATGCGTTTGGTGTGTTTCACGGGCAATGTGAAGGTCCAGGGGATTCAGTAAAAGTGCACTGGTGCATTGGAATCTAATACTGGTCTCCCAGGAGACGTTGAAGGCACAAACTCTTAGAAGATTCACTGTTCTTGTACTGAAGTCGGCATTGTGTCTTTTGTATTCAATCCCAATGCGATTTCTGTGTTTCATTATCAATGTGAAGGTCCAAGGGATACAGAAAACCTGCACTGGTGCATCGGAATCTAATACTGGTCTGACAGGAGCCGCCCAAACCACAAACACTTAGAAGATTCACTCTTCTTGTACTTAAGTCGGCATTGTCCTTTTGTATTCATTCCCGATGCAATTTCTGTGTTTGATGGTCAATGTGAAGGTGCAAGGGATAATGTAAACCGGCACTGGTGCATCGGAATCTAATACTGGTCTCCCAGGAGATGCTCAAAGAACAAACTCTTAGAAGATTCACTCTTCTTGTCCTTAAGTCGGCATTGTCGTTTATGTATTCAATCCCATTGCAATTTCTGTGTTTCATGGTCAATGTGAAGTTCCAAGGGATACAGTAAATTCTGCACTGGTGCATCGGAATCTAATACTGGTCTCCCAGGAGCCGCACAAACCACAAAATCTTAGAAGATTCACTTTTCTTGTAGTGAAGTCGTCATTATCCCTTTTGTATACAGTCCCGATGTAATTTCGGTGTTTCATGGTCAATGTGAAGGTCCAAGGGATACGGTAAACCTGGTGTATCGGAATCTTATACTGGTATCCCAGGAAAAGCTCAAACCACAATCTCTTAGAAGATTTAATCTTCACGTATTTAAGTCGGCATTCTCCCTTTTGTATTCAATCCCGATGCAATATCTGTGTTTCATGGTCAATGTGAAGTTCCAATGGATTCAGTAAACCTGCATCGGAATCTTATACTGGTTTCCCAGGAGCCGCTCAAACCACAATCTCTTAGAAGTTTCACTCTTATTGTACTTAAGTTGGCATTGTCCCTTTTGAATTATATCCCGATGCAATTTCTGTGTTTCATCGTCAATGTGAAGGTCCAAGTGATACAGTAAACCTGCACTGGTGCATCGGAATCAAATACTGGTCTCCCAGGAGCAGCACAAAACACAAACTCTTTGAAGATTCACTCTTCTTGTACTTAAGTCGTTATTGTCCGTTTTGTATTCAAACCCGATGCAATTTCTGTGTTTCATGGTCAATGTGAAGGTCCAAGGGATACAGTATTCCTGCACTAGTGCATCGTAATCTAATACTTGTCTCCCAGGAGAAGCCGAAAACACAAACTCTTAGTACGTTCACTCTTCTTGTACAGTTCTTGCAGGTGAAGCCTATAACACAAACTCTTAGAAGATTCACTCTTCTTGTATTTATGTCGGCATTGTCCCTTTTGTATTCAATCCCGATGCAATTTCTGTGTTTCATGGTCAATGGGAAGGTCCAAGGGATACGGTAATCCTGCACCCCTGCATCGGAATCTAATACTTCTCTCCCAGGAGAAGCCTAAAACACAATCCATTAGATGATTCACTCTTCTCGTACTTAAGTCGGCATTGTTCCTTTTGTCTTATATCCTGATGCAATTCCTATGTTTCATGGCCAATGTGAAGGTCCAAGGGATAAATTAAACCAGCACTGGTGCATCGGAATCTAATGCTGGTCTCCCAGGAGCCGTTCAAAGCACAAACTCTTAGAAGATTCACTCTTCTTGTACTTGAGTCGGCATTGTCCCATTTGTACTCAATCACGATGCAAATTCTGTGTTTCATGGTCAATGTCAATGTCCAAGGGATACAGTAAACCCGCACTGGTGCATCGGAATCTAATACTGGTATCCGAGGAGCCGCTCAAATCAGAATCTCTTAGATGATTCACTCTTCTTCTACTTAAGTCGGCATTGTCCCTATTGCATTCAACCCCGATGCGATTTCTGTGTTTCATGGTCATTGTGAATGTCCAAGGGATACACTAAATCTGCTTTGGTGCATCGGTTTCTAATACTAATCTCCCAGGAGCCGCTCAAAGCACAAACAGTTAGAAGATTCACTCTTCTTGTACTTAAGTCGGCATTGTGCCTTTTGTAATCGGTCCCGTTGCGATTCCTGTGTTTCATGGTCAATGTGAAGGTCCAAGGGATACAGTGAACTTGCACTGGTGCATCGGAATCTAATACTGGTCTCACAGGAGCCGCTCAAACCACATACTCTTACAAGATTTCCTATTCTTGTTTTTAAGTCGGCATTGTGTATTTTGTATTCAATCCCAATGCGTTTTCTGTGTTTCACGGTCAAAGTGAAGGTCCAAGTGATACAGTAAAAGTGCTCTGGTGCATCGGAATTTAATACTGGTTTCCCAGGAGCCGTTCAAGGCACAAACTCTTAGAAGGTACACTGTACTTGTACTTAAGTCGGCATTGTGCCTTTTGTATTCAATCCCAATGCGATTTCTGTGTTTCATGATCAATGTGAAGGTCCAAGGGATACTGTAAGCCTGCACTGGTGCATCGGAATCTAATACTGGTCTGCGAGGAGCCGCTCGAACGACAAACACTTAGAAGATTCACTCTAGATGTACTTAAGTCGGATTTGTCTTTTTGTATTCATTCCCGATGCAATTTCTGTGTTTCATGGTCAATGTGAAGGTGCAAGGGATACAGTAAACCGGCACTGGTGCATCGGAATCTATTACTGGTCTCCCAGGAGACGCTCAAAGCTCAAACTCGTAGAGGATTCACCCTTCTTGTCCTTAAGTCGGCATTGTCCGTTATGTATTCAATCCCATTGCGATTCTGTGTTTCATGGTCAATGTGAAGGTCCAAATGATACAGTAAATACTGCACTGGTGCATCGGAATCTAATACTGGTCTCCCAGGGGCCCCTCAAACCACAAAATCTTAGAAGATTCACTCTTCTTGTACTTAAGTCGGCAATGTCCCTTTCGTATTATATCGTGATGCCATTTCTGTGATTCATGGTCAATGTGAAGGTCCAAGGGATACAGCAAACCTGCACTAGTGCATCGGAATCTAATACTGGTCTCCCAGCAGAAGCTCCAATTACAAACACTTAGAACATTCACTCTTCATGTACTTAAGTCGGCATTGTCTTTTGTATTCATTCCCGATGCAATTTCTGTGTTTGATGGTCAATGTGAAGGTGCAAGGGATACAGTAAACCGGCACTGGTGCATCGGAATCTAATACTGGTCTCCCAGAAGATGCTCATAGCATAAACACTTAGAGTATTCCCTCTTCTTGTCCTTAAGTCGGAATTGTCCGTTATGTATTCAATCCCATTGCGATTTCTGTGTTTCATGGTCAATGTGAAGGTGCAAGGGATATAGTAAAACTGCACTGCTCATTGTAATCTAATGCTGGTGTCCCAGGAGCCGTTCAAAGCACAAACTCTTAGAAGATTCACTCTTCTTGTACTTAAGTCGGCATTGTCCCATTTGTACTCAATCCCGATGCAAATTCTGTGTTTCATGGTCAATGGGAAGGTCCAAGGGATACGGTAATCCTGCACCCCTGCATCGGAATCTAATACTTGTCTCCCAGGAGAAGCCTAAAACACAATCCATTAGATGATTCACTCTTCTCGTACTTAAGTCGGCATTGTTCCTTTTGTGTTATATCCTGATGCAATTCCTATGTTTCATGGCCAATGTGAAGGTCCAAGGGATAAATTAAACCAGCACTGGTGCATCGGAATCTAATGCTGGTCTCCCAGGAGCCGTTCAAAGCACAAACTCTTAGAAGATTCACTCTTCTTGTACTTAAGTCGGCATTGTCCCATTTGTACTCAATCCCGATGCAAATTCTGTGTTTCATGGTCAATGTGAAAGTCCAAGGGATACAGTAAACCCGCACTGGTGCATCGGAATCTAATACTGGTCTCCGAGGAGCCGCTCAAATCCGAATCTCTTAGATGATTCACTCTTCTTCTAATTAAGTCGGCATTGTCCCTATTTCATTCAATCCCGACGCGATTTCTGTGTTTAATTGTCAATGTGAATGTCCAAGGGATACGCTAAAAATTGCTTTGGTGCATCGGTTTTTAATACTGGTCTTCCAGGAGCCGCTCAAAGCACAAACACTTAGAGGATTCACTCTTCTTGTACTTAAATCGGCATTGTCCCTTTCGTATTATATCCTGATGCCATTTCTGTGATTCATGGTCAATGTGAAGGTCCAAGGGATACAGTTAACCTGCACTAGTGCATCGGAATCTAATACTGGTCTCCCAGGAGGAGCTCAAAACACAAACACTTAGAAGATTCACTCTTCTTGTACTTATGTTGGCATTGTCCCTTTTCTACTCATTCCCGATGCAATTTCTGTGTTTCATGGTCAATGTGAAGGTCCACGGGTTACAGTAAACCAGCACTGGTGCAACGGAATCTAATACTGCTCTTCCAGGAGCCGCAGAAACTACAAACTCTTCGAAGATTCACTCTTCTTGTAGTAAAGTCGTCATTATCCCTTTTGTATACAATCCCGATGTAATTTCGGTGTTTCATGGTCAATTTGAAGGTCCAAGGGATACGGTAAACCTGCACTGGTGTATCGGAATCTAATACTGGTATCTCAGGAGCCGCTCAAAGCACAATCTCTTAGAAGATTCACTCCTCTCGTACTTAAGTCGGCATTCTCCCTTTTGTATTTAATCCCGATGCAATTTCTGTGTTTCATGGTCAATGTGAAGTTCCAATGGATACAGTAAACCTGCACTGGTGCATTGTAATCTAATGCTGGTCTCCCAGGAGCCGTTCAAAGCACAAACTCTCAGAAGATTCACTCTTCTTGTACTTAAGTCGGTATTGTACCATTTGTACTCAATCCCGATGCAAATTCTGTGTTTCATGGTCAATGTGAAAGTCCAAGGGATACAGGAAACCCGCACTGGTGCATCGGAATCTAATACTGGTCTCCGAGGAGCCGCTCAAATCCGAATCTCTTAGATGATTCACTCTTCTTCTACTTAAGTCGGCATTGTCCCTATTGCATTCAATGCCGATGCGATTTCTGTGTTTAATTGTCAATGTGAATGTCCAAGGGATACACTAAAACTGCTTTGGTGCATCGGTTTTTAATACTGGTCTCCCAGGAGACGCTCAAAGCTCAAACACTTAGAAGATTCACTCTTCTTGTACTTAAGTCGGCATTGTGCCTTTTGTAATCTGTTCCGTTGCGATTTCTGTGTTTCATGGTCAATGTGAAGGTCCAAGGGATACAGTATACATGCACTGGTGCATCGGAATCTAATACTGTTCTCACAGGAGCCGATCAAACCACAAACTCTTACAAGATTTCCTATTCTTGTCTTTAAGTCGGCATTGTGTCTTTTGTATTCAATCCCAATGCGTTTTCTGTGTTTCACAGTCAATGTGAAGGTCCAAGTGATACAGTGAAAGCGCTCTGGTGCATCGGAATCTAATACTGGTTTCCCAGGAGCCGTTCAAGGCACAAACTCTTAGAAGATACACTGTTCTTGTACTTAAGTCGTCATTGTGTCCTTTGTATTCAATCCCAATGCGATTTCTGTGTTTCATGATCAATGTGAAGGTCGAAGGGATACAGTAAACCTGCACTGGTGCATCGGAATCTAATACTGGTCTGCCAGGAGCCGCTCAAACCACAAACACTTAGAAGATTCACTCTTCATGTACTTAAGTCGGCATTGTCCTTTTGTGTTCATTCCCGATGCAATTTCTGTGTTTGATGGTCAATGCGAAGGTGCAAGGGATACAGTAAACAGGCACTGGTGCATCGGAATCCAATACTGGTCTCCCAGGAGATGCTCAAAGCACAGACACTTAGAGTATTCACTCTTCTTGCCCTTAAGTCGGCATTGTTCGTTATGTATTCAATCCCATTGCGATTTCTGTGTTTCATGGTCAATGTCAAGTTTCAAGGGATACAGTAAATTCTGCACTGGTGCATCGGATTCAAATACTGGTCTCCCAGGGGCCCCTCAAAACACAAACTCTTAGAAGATTAACTCATTTTGTACTTAAGCCGGCATTGTCCCTTTTGTATTATATCCTAATGAAATTTCTGTGTTTCATGGTCAATGTGAAGGTCCAAGGGATACAGTAAACCTGCACTAGTGCATCGGAATCTAATACTGGTCTCCCAGCAGAAGCTCAAAACACAAACACTTAGAAGATTCACTCTTCTTGTACTTAAGTTGGCATTGTCCCTTTTCTACTCAATCCCGATGCAATTTCTGTGTTTCATGGTCAATGTGAAGGTCCACGGGTTACAGTAAACCAGCACTGGTGCAACGGCATCTAATACTGGTCTCCCAGGAGCCGCACAAACCACAAACTCTTCGAAGATTCACTCTTCTTGTAGTTAAGTCGTCATTATCCCTTTTGTATACAATCCCGATGTAATTTCGGTGTTTCATGGTCAACGTGAAGGTCCAAGGGATACGGTAAACCTGCACTGGTGTATCGGAATCTAATACTGGTATCCCAGGTGCCGCTCAAACCAAAATCTCTTAGAAGATTCACCCTTCTCGTACTTAAGTCGGCATTCTCCCTTTTGTACTCAATCCCGATGCAATTTCTGTGTTTCATGGTCAATGTGAAGTTCCAATGGATACAGTAACCCTGCACTGGTGCATTGTAATCTAATGCTGGTCTCCCAGGAGCCGTTCAAAGCACAAACTATTAGAAGATTCACTCTTCTTGTACTTAAGTCGGCAATGTCCCATTTGTACTCAATCCCGATGCAAATTCTGTGTTTCATGGTCAATGTGAAAGTCCAAGGGATACAGTAAACCCGCACTGGTGCATCGGAATCTAATACTGGTCTCCGAGGAGCCGCTCGAATCCGAATCTCTTAGATGATTCACTCTTCTTCTACTTAAGTCGGCATTGTCCCTATTGCATTCAATCCCGATGCGATTTCTGTGTTTAATTGTCAATGTGAATGTCCAAGGGATACACTAAAACTGCTTTGGTGCATCGGTTTTTAATACTGGTCTCCCAGGAGCCGCTCAAAGCAAAAACACTTAGAGGATTCACTTTTCTTGTACTTAAGTCGGCATTGTGCTTTTTGTAATCCGTCCCGTTCCGATTTCTGTGTTTCATGGTCAATGTGAAGGTCCAAGGGATACAGTAAACCTGCACTGGTGCATCGGAATCTAATACTAATCTCACAGGAGCCGATCAAACCACAAACTCTTACAAGATTTCCTATTCTTGTCTTTAAGTAGGCATTGTGTCTCTTGTATTCAATCCCAATGCGTTTTCTGTGTTTCATGGTCAATGTGAAGGTCCAAGTGATACTGTAAAAGTGCTCTGGTGCATCGGAATCTAATACTGGTTTCCCAGGAGCCGTTCAAGGCACAAACTCTTAGAAGATACACTGTTCTTGTACTTAAGTCGGCATTGTGTACTTTGTATTCAATCCTAATGCGATTTCTTTGTTTCATGATCAATGTGAAGGTCCAAGGGATACAGTAATCCTGCACTGGTGCATCGGAATCTAATAGTGGTCTGCCAGGAGCCGCTCAAACCACAAACACTTAGAAGATTCACTCTTCATGTACTTAAGTCGGCATTGTCCTTTTGTATTCATTCCCGATGCAATTTCTGTGTTTGATGGTCAATGTGAAGGTGCAAGGGATACAGTAAACCGGCACTGGTGCATCGGAATCTAATACTGGTCTCCCAGGAGATGCTCAAAGCACAAACACTTAGAGGATTCACTCTTCTTGTCCTTAAGTCGGCATTCTCCGTTATGTATTCAATCCCTTTGCGATTTCGGTGTTTCATGGTCAATGTGAAGGTCCAAGGGATACAGTAAATTCTGCACTGGTGCAACGGAATCTAATACTGGTCTCCCAGGAGCCGCACAAACCACTAACTCTTCGAAGATTCAGTCTTCTTGTAGCTAAGTCGTCATTATCCCTTTTGTATACAATCCCGATGTAATTTCCGTGTTTCATGGTCAATGTGAAGGTCCAAGGGATACGGTAAACCTGCACTGGTGTATCGGAATTTAATACTGGTATCCCGGGAGCCACTCAAACCACAATATCTTAGAAGATTCACTCTTCTCGTACTTAAGTCGGATTTCTCCCTTTTGTATTCAACCACCATGCAATTTCTGTGTTTCATGGTCAATGTGAAGTTCCAATGGATACAGTAAACCTGCACTGGTGCAACGGAATCTAATACTGGCCTCCCAGGAACCGCTCAAACCACAATCTCTTAGAAGATTCACTCTACTAGGTACTTAAGTCAGCATTGTGCCTTTTGAATTCAATCCCTTTGCAATTTCTGTGTTTCATGGTCAATGCGAAGGTCCAAGGGATACAGTAAACCTGCACTGGTGCACCTGAATCTAATATTGGTCTCCCAGGAGCCGCTCAAACCACAATCTCTTGGATGATTTACTCTTCTTGTACTTAAGTCGGCATTGTCCCTTTTGCATTATATCCCGATGCAATTTCTGTGTTTCATGGTCAATGTGAATGTCCAAGGGATACAGTCAACCTGCACTGGTGCATCGGAATCTAATACTGCTCTCCCAGGAACCGCTCAAACCACAAACTCTAAGAAGATTCACTCTTATTGTACTTAAGTTGGCATTGTCCCTTTTGTATTACATACCGATGCAATTTCTGTGTTTCATCGTCAATGTGAAGGTCCAAGGGATACAGTAAACCTTCAATGGTGCATCGGAATCTAATACTGGTCTGCCAGGAGCCGCTCAAACCACAAACACTTAGAAGATTCACTCTTCATGTACTTAAGTCGGCATTGTCCTTTTGTGTTCATTCCCGATGCAATTTCTGTGTTTGATGGTCAATGTGAAGGTGCAAGGGATACAGTAAACAGGCACTGGTGCATCGGAATCTAATACTGGTCTCCCAGGAGATGCTCAAAGCACAAACACTTAGAGTATTCACTCTTCTTGCCCTTAAGTCGGCATTGTCCGTTATGTATTCAATCCCATTGCGATTTCTGTGTTACATGGTCAATGTGAAGGTTCAAGGGATACAGTAAATTCTTCACTGGTGCATCGGAATCAAATACTGGTCTCCCAGGGGCCCCTCAAACCACAAACTCTTAGAAGATTCACTCATCTTGTACTTAAGCCGGCATTGTCCCTTTTGTATTATATCCTGATGCAATTTCTGTGTTTCATGGTCAATGTGAAGGTCCAAGGGATACAGTAAACCTGCACTAGTGCATCGGAATCTAATACTGGTCTCCGAGGAGCCGCTCAAATCCGAATCTCTTAGATGATTCACTCTTCTTCTACTTAAGTCGGCATTGTCCCTATTGCATTCAATCCCGATGCGATTTCTGTGTTTAATTGTCAATTTGAATGTCCAAGGGATACACTAAAACTGCTTTGGTGCATCGGTTTTTAATACTGGTCTCCCAGGAGCCGCTCAAAGCACAAACACTTATAGGATTCACTCTTCTTGTACTTAAGTCGGCATTGTGCTTTTTGTAATCTGTCCCGTTGCGATTTCTGTGTTTCATGGTCAATGTGAAGGTCCAAGGGATACAGTAAACCTGCACTGGTGCATCGGAATCTAATACTGGTCTGCCAGGAGCCGCTCAAATCACAAACACTTAGAAGATTCACTCTTCATGTACTTAAGTCGGCATTGTCCTTTTGTGTTCATTCCCGATGCAATTTCTGTGTTTGATGGTCAATGCGAAGGTGCAAGGGATACAGTAAACAGGCACTGGTGCATCGGAATCTAATACTGGTCTCCCAGGAGATGCTCAAAGCACAAACACTTAGAGTATTCACTCTTCTTGCCCTTAAGTCGGCATTGACCGTTATGTATTCAATCCCATTGCGATTTCTTTGTTTCATGGTCAATTTGAAGGTTCAAGGGATACAGTAAATTCTGCACTGGTGCATCGGAATCAAATACTGGTCTCCCAGGGGCCCCACAAACCACAAACTCTTAGAATATTCACTCATTTTGTACTTAAGCCGGCATTATCACTTTTGTATTATATCCTAATGCAATTTCTGTGTTTCATGGTCAATGTGAAGGTCCAAGGGATATAGTAAACCTGCACTAGTGCATCGGAATCTAATACTGGTCTCCCAGCAGAAGCTCAAAACACAAATACTTAGAAAATTCACTTTTCTTGTACTTAAGTTGGCATTGTCCCTTTTCTATTCAATCCCGATGCAATTTCTGTGTTTCATGGTCAATGTGAAGGTCCACGGGTTACAGTAAACCAGCACTGGTGCAACGGCATCTAATACTGGTCTTCCAGGAGCCGCACAAACCACAAATTCTTCGAAGATTCACTCTTCTTGTAGTTAAGTTGTCATTATCCCTTTTGTATACAATCCCGATGTAATTTCTGTGTTTCATGGTCAATGTGAAGGTCCAAGGGATACGGTAAACCTGCACTGGTGTATCAGAATCTAATACTGGTATCGCAGGTGCCGCTCAAACCAAAATCTCTTAGAAGATTCACCCTTCTCGTACTTTAGTCGGCAATCTCCCTTTTGTATTCAATCCCGATGCAATTTCTGTGTTTCATGGTCAATGTGAATGTCCAAGGGATACAGTCAACCTGCACTGCTGCATCGGAATCTAATACTGGTCTCCCAGGAACCGCTCAAACCACAAACTCTAAGCAGATTCACTCTTCCTGTACTTAAGTTGGCATTGTTCCTTTTGTATTACATCCCGATGCAATTTCTGTGTTTCATCGTCAATGTGAAGGTCCAAGGGATACAGTAAACCTTCAATGGTGGATCGGAATCTAATACTGGTCTCCCAGGAGCCCCTCAAACCACAAACTCTAAGAAGATTCACTCTTCTTGTACTTAAGTCGTCATTGTCCCTTTTGTATACAATCCCGCCGTAATTTCGGTGTTTCATGGTCAATGTGAATGTCCAAGGTATACAGTAAACCTGCACTGGTGCATCGGAATTTAATACTGGTCTCCCAGGAGCCGCTCAAACCACAATCTCTTAGAAGATTCACCCTTCTCGTACTTAAGTCAGCATTGTCCCTTTCGTATTCAATCCCGATGTAATTTCTGTGTTTCATGGTGAATGTGAAGGTCCAATGGATACAGTATTCCTCCACTGGTGCATCGGAATCTAATACTGGTCTCCCAGGAGACGCTCAAGTAACAAACTCTTAGAAGATTCACTCTGTTTGTGCCTAAGTCGGCATTGTGCCTTCTGTATTCAAACCCGATGCAATTTCTATTTTTTCTTAGTCAATGTGAAGGTCCAAGGGATACAGTAAAGCTGCACTATTGCAACAGAATTTAGTACTAGTCTCCCAGGAGCCGCTCAAAGGACTAACTCATAGAAGATTCACTCTTCTTGTCCGTATGTCAGCATTGTGCCTCTTGTATTCAATCCCAATGCGATTTTAGCGTTTCATGGTCAATGTGAAGGTCCAAGTGATACAGTAAACCAGCACTGGGGCATCGGAATCCAATACCGATGTCGCAGGAGCCGCTCATACAACGCACTCTTAGAAGATTCACCCTTCTTGTACTTAAGTAGGCATTGTCCCTTTTGTATTATATCCCGATGCAATTTCTGTTTTTCATCGTCAATGTGAAGGTCCAAGGGATACAGTGAACCTGCACTGGTGCATCGGAATCTAATACTGGTCCCCCAGGAGCCGCTCAAACCACAAACTCTTAGAAGATTCACTCTTCTTGTACTTAAGTCGACATTGTCCCTTTTGTATTACATCCCGAAGCAATTTCTGTGTTTCATCGTCAATGTGAAGGTACAAGGAATACAGTAAACCTGCACTGGTGCATCGGAATCTAATACTGGTCTCCCAGGAGCCGCTCAAACTACAATCTCTTAGAAGATTCACTCTTCTCGTACATAAGTCGGCATTGTCCCTTTAGGATTGATCCCGATGCAATTTCTTTGTTTCATGGTCAATGTGAAAGTCCATTGGATACAGTAAACTTGCACGGGTGCATCGGAATCTAATACTGGTCTCCCAGGAGCCGCTCAAACCACAATCTCTTAGAAGATTCACTCTTCTCGTACTTAAGTCGGCATTGTCACTTTTGTATTCAATTCCGATGCAATTTCTGTGTTTCATGGTCAATGTGAAGGTCCAAGGTAAACAGTAAAACTGCACTGGTGCATCGGAATCTAATACTGGTCTCTCAGGAGGCGCTCAAAGCACCAACTCTTAGAAGATTCACTCTTCTTGTACCTAAGTCGGCATTGTGTCTTTTGTAATCAATCCCAATACGATTTCTGTGTTTCTTGGTCAATGTGAAGGTCCAAGGGATACAGTAAAAGTGCACTGGTTCATCGGAATATAATACTGGTCTCCCAGGAGCTGTTCAAGGCACAACCTTTTAGAAGATTCACTGTTCCTGTACTTAAGTCGGCATTGTGTCTTTGGTATACAATCCAAAAGCGATTTCTGTGTTTCATGATCAATGTGAACGTCCAACTAATGCAGTAAACCAGCACTGGTGCATCGGAACCTAATACTGGTATCCCAGGACCGCTCAACCCAGAATTTCTTAGAACATTCACTCTTCTTGTAGTTTTTATGTCAGCATTGTCCCTTTTGTATTCAATCCCGATGTAATTTCTGTGTTTCATGGTTAATGCGAAAATCCAAGGGATACAGTAAACCCGGACTGGTGCATCGGAATCTAATACTGGTTTCCCAGGAGCCGTTCAAGGCACAAACTCTTAGAAGATACACTGTTCTTGTACTTAAGTCGGCATTGTGTACTTTGTATTCAATCCTAATGCGATTTCTTTGTTTCATGATCAATGTGAAGGTCCAAGGGATACAGTAATCCTGCACTGGTGCATCGGAATCTAATAGTGGTCTGCCAGGAGCCGCTCAAACCACAAACACTTAGAAGATTCACTCTTCATGTACTTAAGTCGGCATTGTCCTTTTGTATTCATTCCCGATGCAATTTCTGTGTTTGATGGTCAATGTGAAGGTGCAAGGGATACAGTAAACCGGCACTGGTGCATCAGAATCTAATACTGGTCTCCCAGGAGATGCTCAAAGCACAAACACTTAGAGGATTCACTCTTCTTGTCCTTAAGTCGGCATTCTCCGTTATGTATTCAATCCCTTTGCGATTTCGGTGTTTCATGGTCAATGTGAAGGTCCAAGGGATACAGTAAATTCTGCACTGGTGCAACGGAATCTAATACTGGTCTCCCAGGAGCCGCACAAACCACTAACTCTTCGAAGATTCAGTCTTCTTGTAGCTAAGTCGTCATTATCCCTTTTGTATACAATCCCGATGTAATTTCCGTGTTTCATGGTCAATGTGAAGGTCCAAGGGATACGGTAAACCTGCACTGGTGTATCGGAATTTAATACTGGTATCCCGGGAGCCACTCAAACCACAATATCTTAGAAGATTCACTCTTCTCGTACTTAAGTCGGATTTCTCCCTTTTGTATTCAACCACCATGCAATTTCTGTGTTTCATGGTCAATGTGAAGTTCCAATAGATACAGTAAACCTGCACTGGTGCAACGGAATCTAATACTGGCCTCCCAGGAACCGCTCAAACCACAATCTCTTAGAAGATTCACTCTACTAGGTACTTAAGTCGGCATTGTGCCTTTTGAATTCAATCCCTTTGCAATTTCTGTGTTTCATGGTCAATGCGAAGGTCCAAGGGATACAGTAAACCTGCACTGGTGCATCTGAATCTAATATTGGTCTCCCAGGAGCCGCTCAAACCACAATCTCTTGGATGATTTACTCTTCTTGTACTTAAGTCGGCATTGTCCCTTTTGCATTATATCCCGATGCAATTTCTGTGTTTCATGGTCAATGTGAATGTCCAAGGGATACAGTCAACCTGCACTGGTGCATCGGAATCTAATACTGCTCTCCCAGGAACCGCTCAAACCACAAACTCTAAGAAGATTCACTCTTATTGTACTTAAGTTGGCATTGTCCCTTTTGTATTACATACCGATGCAATTTCTGTGTTTCATCGTCAATGTGAAGGTCCAAGGGATACAGTAAACCTTCAATGGTTCATCGGAATCTAATACTGGTCTGCCAGGAGCCGCTCAAACCACAAACACTTAGAAGATTCACTCTTCATGTACTTAAGTCGGCATTGTCCTTTTGTGTTCATTCCCGATGCAATTTCTCTGTTTGATGGTCAATGTGAAGGTGCAAGGGATACAGTAAACAGGCACTGGTGCATCGGAATCTAATACTGGTCTCCCAGGAGATGCTCAAAGCACAAACACTTAGAGTATTCACTCTTCTTGCCCTTAAGTCGGCATTGTCCGTTATGTATTCAATCCCATTGCGATTTCTGTGTTACATGGTCAATGTGAAGGTTCAAGGGATACAGTAAATTCTGCACTGGTGCATCGGAATCAAATACTGGTCTCCCAGGGGCCCCTCAAACCACAAACTCTTAGAAGATTCACTCATCTTGTACTTAAGCCGGCATTGTCCCTTTTGTATTATATCCTGATGCAATTTCTGTGTTTCATGGTCAATGTGAAGGTCCAAGGGATACAGTAAACCTGCACTAGTGCATCGGAATCTAATACTGGTCTCCGAGGAGCCGCTCAAATCCGAATCTCTTAGATGATTCACTCTTCTTCTACTTAAGTCGGCATTGTCCCTATTGCATTCAATCCCGATGCGATTTCTGTGTTTAATTGTCAATATGAATGTCCAAGGGATACACTAAAACTGCTTTGGTGCATCGGTTTTTAATACTGGTCTCCCAGGAGCCGCTCAAAGCACAAACACTTATAGGATTCACTCTTCTTGTACTTAAGTCGGCATTGTGCTTTTTGTAATCTGTCCCGTTGCGATTTCTGTGTTTCATGGTCAATGTGAAGGTCCAAGGGATACAGTAAACCTGCACTGGTGCATCGGAATCTAATACTGTTCTGCCAGGAGCCGCTCAAACCACAAACACTTAGAAGATTCACTCTTCATGTACTTAAGTCAGCATTGTCTTTTTGTGTTCATTCCCGATGCAATTTCTGTGTTTGATGGTCAATGCGAAGGTGCAAGGGATACAGTAAACAGGCACTGGTGCATCGGAATCTAATACTGGTCTCCCAGGAGATGCTCAAAGCACAAACACTTAGAGTATTCACTCTTCTTGCCCTTAAGTCGGCATTGACCGTTATGTATTCAATCCCATTGCGATTTCTGTGTTTCATGGTCAATTTGAAGGTTCAAGGGATACAGTAAATTCTGCACTGGTGCATCGGAATCAAATACTGGTCTCCCAGGGGCCCCACAAACCACAAACTCTTAGAATATTCACTCATCTTGTACTTAAGCCGGCATTGTCACTTTTGTATTATATCCTAATGCAATTTCTGTGTTTCATGGTCAATGTGAAGGTCCAAGGGATATAGTAAACCTGCACTAGTGCATCGGAATCTAATACTGGTCTCCCAGCAGAAGCTCAAAACACAAATAATTAGAAAATTCACTTTTCTTGTACTTAAGTTGGCATTGTCCCTTTTCTATTCAATCCCGATGCAATTTCTGTGTTTCATGGTCAATGTGAAGGTCCACGGGTTACAGTAAACCAGCACTGGTGCAACGGCATCTAATACTGGTCTCCCAGGAGCCGCACAAACCACAAATTCTTCGAAGATTCACTCTTCTTGTAGTTAAGTTGTCATTATCCCTTTTGTATACAATCCCGATGTAATTTCGGTGTTTCATGGTCAATGTGAAGGTCCAAGGGATACGGTAAACCTGCACTGGTGTATCAGAATCTAATACTGGTATCGCAGGTGCCGCTCAAACCAAAATCTCTTAGAAGATTCACCCTTCTCGTACTTAAGTCGGCGTTCTCCCTTTTGTATTCAATCCCGATGCAATTTCTGTGTTTCATGGTCAATGTGAATGTCCAAGGGATACAGTCAACCTGCACTGCTGCATCGGAATCTAATACTGGTCTCCCAGGAACCGCTCAAACCACAAACTCTAAGCAGATTCACTCTTCCTGTACTTAAGTTGGCATTGTCCCTTTTGTATTACATCCCGATACAATTTCTGTGTTTCATCGTCAATGTGAAGGTCCAAGGGATACAGTAAACCTTCAATGGTGGATCGGAATCTAATACTGGTCTCCCAGGAGCCCCTCAAACCACAAACTCTAAGAAGATTCACTCTTCTTGTACTTAAGTCGTCATTGTCCCTTTTGTATACAATCCCGCCGTAATTTCGGTGTTTCATGGTCAATGTGAATGTCCAAGGTATACAGTAAACCTGCACTGGTGCATCGAAATTTAATACTGGTCTCCCAGGAGCCGCTCAAACCACAATCTCTTAGAAGATTCACCCTTCTCGTACTTAAGTCAGCATTGTCCCTTTCGTATTCAATCCCGATGTAATTTCTGTGTTTCATGGTGAATGTGAAGGTCCAATGGATACAGTATTCCTCCACTGGTGAATCGGAATCTAATACTGGTCTCCCAGGAGACGCTCAAGTAACAAACTCTTAGAATATTCACTCTGTTTGTGCCTAAGTCGGCATTGTGCCTTCTGTATTCAAACCCGATGCAATTTCTGTTTTTCTTAGTCAATGTGAAGGTCCAAGGGATACAGTAAAGCTACACTATTGCAACAGAATTTAGTACTAGTCTCCCAGGAGCCGCTCAAAGGACTAACTCATAGAAGATTCACTCTTCTTGTCCGTATGTCAGCATTGTGCCTCTTGTATTCAATCCCAATGCGATTTTAGCGTTTCATGCTCAATGTGAAGGTCCAAGTGATACAGTAAACCAGCACTGGGGCATCGGAATCCAATACTGATGTCGCAGGAGCCGCTCATACAACACACTCTTAGAAGATTCACCCTTCTTGTACTTAAGTAGGCATTGTCCCTTTTGTATTATATCCCGATGCAATTTCTGTTTTTCATCGTCAATGTGAAGGTCCAAGGGATACAGTGAACCTGCACTGGTGCATCGGAATCTAATACTGGTCCCCCAGGAGCCGCTCAAACCACAAACTCTTAGAAGATTCACTCTTCTTGTACTTAAGTCGACATTGTCCCTTTTGTATTACATCCCGAAGCAATTGCTGTGTTTCATCGTCAATGTGAAGGTACAAGGAATACAGTAAACCTGCACTGGTGCATCGGAATCTAATACTGGTCTCCCAGGAGCCGCTCAAACTACAATCTCTTAGAAGATTCACTCTTCTCGTACATAAGTCGGCATTGTCCCTTTTGGATTCAATCCCGATGCAAATTCTTTGTTTCATGGTCAATGTGAAAGTCCATTGGATACAGTAAACTTGCACGGGTGCATCGGAATCTAATACTGGTCTCCCAGGAGCCGCTCAAATCACAATCTCTTAGAAGATTCACTCTTCTCGTACTTAAGTCGGCATTGTCACTTTTGTATTCAATTCCGATGCAATTTCTGTGTTTCATGGTCAATGTGAAGGTCCAAGGTAAACAGTAAAACTGCACTGGTGCATCGGAATCTAATACTGGTCTCACAGGAGGCGCTCAAAGCACCAACTCTTAGAAGATTCACTCTTCTTGTACCTAAGTCGGCATTGTGTCTTTTGTAATCAATCCCAATACGATTTCTGTGTTTCTTGGTCAATGTGAAGGTCCAAGGGATACAGTAAAAGTGCACTGGTGCATCGGAATATAATACTGGTCTCCCAGGAGCTGTTCAAGGCACAAACTTTTAGAAGATTCACTGTTCTTGTACTTAAGTCGGCATTGTGTCTTTGGTATTCAATCCAAAAGCGATTTCTGTGTTTCATGATCAATGTGAACGTCCAACTAATGCAGTAAACCAGCACTGGTGCATCGGAACCTAATACTGGTATCCCAGGACCGCTCAACCCAGAATTTCTTAGAAGATTCACTCTTCTTGTAGTTTTTATGTCAGCATTGTCCCTTTTGTATTCAATATCGATGTAATTTCTGTGTTTCATGGTTAATGCGAAAATCCAAGGGATACAGTAAACCCGGACTGGTGCATCGGAATCTAATACTGGTCTCCCAGGAGACGCTCAATGCACAAATTCTTAGAAGATCCAATCTTCTTGTCCTTAAGTCGGCATTGTCCCTTTTGTGTTCATTCCCAATGCGATTTCTGTGTTCCGTGGTCAATGGGAAGGACCAAGGTATACAGTAAACCTGCACTGGTGCAACGGAATCTAATACTGGCCTCCCAGGAGCCGTTCAAAGCACAAACCCTTAGAGCAATAACTCTTCATTTACTGAAGTCGGCATTGTGCCTTTTGTATTCAATCCCGATGCGATTTCAGTGTTTCATGGTCAATGTGATGGTCCAAGGGATACAGGAAATTCTGCACTGGTGCATCGGAATCTAATACTGGTCTCCCAGGATCCGCTCAAACCACAAATCTTACAAGATTCACTCTTCTTGTACTTAAGTCGGCATTGTGCCTTTTGTATTCAATCCTTATGCAATTTCTGTGTTTCATGGTCAATGTGAAAGTCCAAGGGATACAGTAAACCTACACTGGTGCATGGGAATCTAATACTGGTCTCCCAGGAGAAGCTCAAATCGCAAACTCCTAGTAGATGCACTCTTCTTGAACTTATGTCGGCATTGTCCCTTTTGTATTCAATCCTGATGAAATTTCAGTGTTTCATGGTCAATGTGAAGGTCCACGAACACAGTAAAACAGCACTGTTGCATCGGAATATAATGCTGGTCTCCTGGGAGCCGCCCAAACCATAATCTCTTAGAAGTTTCACTCTTCTCGTACTTAAGTCAGCATTGTCCCTTTCATATTCAATCCCGATGCAATTTCTGTGTTTCATGGTCAATGTGAAGATCCAAGGGATACAGTAAAACTGCACTGGTGCATCGGAATCTAATACTGGTCTCCCAGGAGCCGCTCAAACCATAAACTCCTAGAAGATTCACTGTTCTTGTACTTAAGTCGGCATTGTCCCATTTGTATTCAATCCCGATGCAAATTCTGTCTTTCATGGTCAATGTGAAGCTCCAAGGGATACAGTAAACATGCGCTGGTGCATAGGAATCTAATACTGGTCTCCCAGCAACCGCTCAAATCACAATCTCTTAGAAGATACACTCTTGTTGTACTTAAGTTGGCATTGTCCCCATTGTATTCAATCCTGATGCGATTTCTGTGTTTCATTGTCCATGTGAATGTCCAAGGGATACACTAAACCTGCACTAGTGCTTTTGAATCTAATACTAGTCACCCAGAAGACGCTCAAACCACAAACTCTTAGAAGATTCATTCTTCTTGTACTTAAGTCAGCTTTGTGCTTTTGTATTCAATTCCAATGACATCTCTGTGTTTCATGGTCAATGGGAACGTCCAAGGGACACAGTAAACCTGCACTGGTGCATCGGAATCTAATACTGGTCTCCCAGGGCCGTTCTAACCACAAACCCTTAAAAGATTAATTCTTCTTGTACTTATGTCGGCATTGTGCCTTTTGTATTCAATCCCGATGCGATTTCTGTGCTTCATGGTCAATGTGAAGTTCCAAGGGATACAGTAAATTCTCAACATGTGCATCGGAATCTAATACTGGACTCCCAGGAGCCGCTCAAACAATAAACTCTTAGAAGATTCACTCTTCTTGTACTTAAGTCAGCATTGTGCTTTTGCATTCAATCCCAATGCAATTTCTGTGTTTCATGGTCAATCAGAAGGTCCAAGGGATACAGTAAACCTGCACTGGTGCATCGGAATCTAATACTGGTCTCCCAGGAGCCGCTCAAACTACAAATTCTTAGAAGATTCATTCCTCTTATACTTTAGTCGGCATTATGACTTCTGTATTCTCTCCCGATGCAATTTCTGTGTTTCATGGTGACTGCGAAGGTCCAAGAGATACAGTAAACCTGCACTGTAGCATCGGAATCTAATACTAGTCTCCCAGGAGCCGCTCAAAACATATAGTCTTAGAAGATTCACTCTTCTTGTCCTTTTGTCGGCATTGTGCCTTTTGTATTCAATTCAAATGCGATTTCTGTGTTTCATGGTCAATGTGAAGGTCCAAGGGATACAGTAAACCAGCACTGGGGCATCGATATCTAATACTGGTCCTCCAGGAGCCGCTCAAAACAAAAACTCTTGGAAGATTCACTCTTCTTGTACTTAAGTCGGCATTGTGTTTTTGTATTCAATCCCGATGGGATTTCGGTGTTTCATGGTCAATGGTAAGGGCCAATTGATATAGTAAACTTGCACTGGTGCATCGGAATCTAATACTGGTCTCCCAGGAGCCGCTCAAAACACAAACTCTTACAAGATTCACTCTTCTTGTACTTAAGTCGGCATTGTCCCTTTTGTATTCAAACCCAATGCAATTTCTGTGCTTCATGGTCAATGTGAAGGTCCAAGGGATACAGTAAAACTGCACTGGTGCATCCGAATCTAATACTGGTCTCCAGGAGCCGTTCGAATCACAATCTCTAATAAGATTCGCTCTTCTCGTACTTAAGTCGGCATTGTCCCTTTTGTATTCAATCCCGATGCAAAGTCTGTGTTTCCCGGTGAATGTTAAGGTCCAAGGGATAGAGCATACTGGCACTGGTGAATCGGAATCTAATACTCGTCTCCCTGGAGCCGCTCAAACCACAAACCCTTACAAGATACACTCTTCTTGTACTTAAGAAGGCATTGTGCCTTTTGTATTCTATCCCGTTGCGACTTCTGTGTTTCAACGGCAATGTGAAGGTCCAAGGGATACAGTAAACCTGCAGTGGTGCATCGGAATCTAATACTGGCCTCCCAGAAACCGCTCAAACCGCAAACTCTTAGAAGATTGTCTCTTCTTGTACTTAAGTCGTCATTCTTTCTTTTCTATACAATCACGATGTATTTTCGGTGTATCATGGTCAATGTGAAGGTCCAAGGGGAACAGTCATCTTGCACTGGTGCATCGGAACCCCATACTGGTCTCAGAGGAGCCGCTCAAATCACAACCTCTTAGAAGATCCACTCTTCTCGTACTTTAGTCGGCATTGTCCTTTTGGAATCAATCCCGATGCAACTTATGTGTTTCATGGTCACTGTGAAGTTCCAAAAGATACTGTAAACCTGCACTGGTGCATTGGAATCTTATACTGGTCTCCCAGGAGCCGCTCAAAACACAAACTCTGAGAAGATTCACTCTTCTTGTACTTAAGTCGGCATTGTCCCTTTTGTATTCAATCCCGATGTGATTCCTGTATTTCATGGTCAATGTGAATATCCAAGGGATACACTAAACGTGCACTGGTGCATCGGATTCTAATACTGGTCTCCCAGGAGCCGCCCAACCACAAACTCTTAGAAGATTCACCCTACTTGTCCTTAAGTCGACATTGTGCCTTTTGTATTCTGTCCCGTTGCGATTTCTGTGTTTCATGGTCAATGTGAAGGTCCAAGGGATACAGTAAACCTGGACTCGTACATCGGAATCTAATACTGGTCTCCCAGGAACCGCACATAGCAGAAAATCTTAGAAGATTCACTCTTATTCAACTTAAGTCGGCTTTGTTCCTTTTGTATCCAATCCCGATGCAATTTCTGTGTTTCATGGTCAATGTGAAGATCCAACGGATACAGTAAACATGCACTGGTGGATCGGAATCTAATACTGGTCTCCCAGGATCTGCCGAAACTACAAACCCTTAGAAGACTCACTCCTCTTGTAGTTAAGTCGGCATTGTCCCTTTTGTACTCAATCCCGACACAAAGTCTGTGTTTCCTGGTCAATGTTAACGTCCAAGGGATAGAGTATACCGGCACTGTTGCATCGGAATCTAATACTGGTCTCCCAAAAGCCGCTCAAAGCACAAACTCTTACAAGATTATCTCTTCTTGTACTTAAGTCGGTATTGTGCCTTTTGTACTCTATCCCGTTTAGATTTCTATGTTTCATGGGCAATGTGAAGGTCCACGGGATACAGTAAACCTGCAGTGGTGCATCGGAATCTAATACTGGCCTCCCAGGAGCCGCTCAAACCGCTAACACTTAGAAGATTCTCTCTTCTTGTACTTAAGTCGTCATTGTCTCTTTTGTATACAATCCAGATGTACTTTCTGTGTTTCATGGTCAATTTGAAGGTCCAAGGGATACAGTAAACCTGCACTGGTTCATCGGATTCCAATACTGGTCTCCCAGGAGCCGCTCAAATCACGAACTCTAAGAAGAATCACTCTTCTAGTACTTAAGTCGGAATTGTGCCTTTTGTATTCTATCCCGTTGCGATTTCTGAGATTCATGGTCAATGTGAAGGTCCTAGGGATACAGTATACTTGCACTGGTGCATCGGAATCTAATACTGGTCTCCCAGGAGCCGTCAAATTAGAAACTCTTAGAAGATTCACTCTTCATTAACTTAAGTCCGCATTGTCTCTTTTGTATTCAGTCCCGATGCAATTTCTGTGTTTCATGGTCAATGTGAAGGTCCAAGGGATACAGTAAACCTGCACTGGTGCTCCGGAATCTAATACTGGTCTCCCAGGAGCCGCTTAAAACACAAACTCTTAGAAGATTCACTCTTCTTCTTCTTAAGTTGGCATTGTCCCTTTTCTATTATATCCCGATGTAATTTCTGTGTTTCATGGTTAATGTGAATTTCCAAGTTATACAGAAATCCTGCACTGGGGCATCGGAATGTAATACTAGTCTCCAGGACACGCTCAAACCACGAACATTTAGAAGATACACTCTTCTTGTGCTTAAGTCGGCATTGTCCCTTTTGTATTAAATCCTGATGTAATTTCTGTGTTTCATGGTCAATGTGTAGGCCCAAGCCTGGTCTCCCAGGAGCCGCTCAAACCACAAGCTCTTAGAAGATTCACTCTTCTTGTACTTAAGTAGGCATTGTGTCTTATGTATTCAATCCCGATGCGATTTCTCTGTTTCATGGTCAATGTGCAGGTCCAATTGATACAGTAAACCGGCACTGTTGCATAGGAATCTAATACTGGTCTCCCAAAAGCCGCTCAAAGCACAAACTCTTACAAGATTATCTCTTCTTGTACTTAAGTCGGTATTGTGCCTTTTGTACTCTATCCCGTTTAGATTTCTGTGTTTCATGGGCGATGTGAAGGTCCACGGGATACAGTAAACCTGAAGTGGTGCATCGGAATCTAATACTGGCCTCCCAGGAGCCGCTCATACCGCTAACACTTAGAAGATTCTCTCTTCTTGTACTTAAGTCGTCATTGTCTCTTTTGTATACAATCCAGATGTACTTTCGGTGTTTCATGGTCAATTTGAAGGTCCAAGGGATACAGTAAACCTGCACTGGTGCATCGGAATCTAATACTGGTCTCCCAGGAGCCGCTCAAATCACAACCTCTTAGAAGGTTCACTCTTCTCGTACTTAAGTCGGCATTGTCCCTTTTGTAATCAATCCCGATGCAACTTACGTGTTTCATGGTCACTGTGAAGGTCCAAACGATACAGTAAAACTGCACTGGTGCATCGGAATATAATACTGGTCTCCCAGGAGCCGCTCAAACCACAAACTCTTAGAAGTGTCACTCTTCTTGTACTTAAGTCAGCATTGTCCCATTTGTATTTAATCCCTATGCAAATTCTGTGTTTCATGGTCAATGTGAAGGTCCAAGGGATGCAGTAAACCTGTACTGGTGCTTCGGAATCTAATACTGGTCTCCCAGGAGCCGCTTAAAACACAAACTCTTGGAAGATTCAATCTTCTTGTACTTAAGTCGGCATTGTGCCTTTTGAATTCAATCCCGTTGCGATTCCTGTGTTTCATGGTCAATGTGAATATCCAAGGGATACACTAAACGAGCACTGGTGCATCAGAATCTAATACTGGTCTCCCAGGAGCCGCTCAAACCACATACTCTTAGAAGATTCACTCTTCTTGTTCTTAAGTCTGCATTGTCCCTTTTGTATTATATCCCGATGTAATTTCTGTGTTTCATGATCAATGTGAAGGTCCAAGTTATACAGAAACCCTGCACTGGTGCATCGGAATGTAATACTAGTCTCGCAGGACCCGCCCAAACCAACAACATTTAGAAGATTCACTCTTCTTGTGCTTAAGTCGGCATTGTCCCTTTTGTATTATATCCCGATGTAATTTCTGAGTTTCATGGTCAATGTGTAGGCCCAAGCGATACAGTAAACCTGCACTGGTGCATCCGAATCTAATACTGGTCCCCCAGGAGCCGCTCAAATTACAAAGTCTTAGAAGATTCACTGATCTTGTACTTAAGTAGGCATTGTGTCTTTTGTATTCAATCCCGATGGGATTTCGGTAATTCATGGTCAATGTGAATGTCCAATTGATACAGTAAACCTGCACTCCTGCATCGGTATCTAATACTGGTCACCCAGGAGCCGCACATAGCAGAAAATCTTAGAAGACTCACTCTTCTTGTACTTAAGTCGGCATTGTAACTTTTCTATTCAATCCCGATGCAAATTCTGTATTTCCTGGTGATAGAAATTACCGGCATCGAGCATCGGATGTAGTATTGGTCTCCCAGGAGCCGCTCAAAGCACAAACTCTTACAAGATTCACTCTTCTTGTACTTAAGTCGGCATTGTGCATTTTGTATTCTATCCCGTTGCGATTTCTGTGTTTCATGTTCAATGTGAAGGTCCAAGGGATACAGTAAACCTGCAGTGGTGCATCGGAATATAATACTGGCCTCCCAGGAGCCGCTCAAACCGCCAACTCTTAGAAGTTTCTCTCTTCTTGTACTTAAGTCCTCATTGTCTCTTTTGTATACAATCCAGATGTAATTTCGGTGTTTCATGGTCAATGTAATGGTCCAAGGGATACAGTCTCCCTGCACTGGCGCATCGGAATCTAATACTGTTCTCAGAGGAGCCGCTCAAATCACAACCTCTTAGAAGATTCACTCTTCTCGTACTTAAGTCGTCATTTTCCCTTTTGTAATCAATCCCGATGTAACTTATGTGTTTCATGGTCACTGTCAAGGTCCAAAAGATACAGCAAAACTGTACTGCTGCATCGGAATCTAATACTGGTCTACCAGGAGCCGCTCAAACCACAAACTCTTTGAGGATTCACTCGTCTTGTACTTACATCAGCATTGTCCCATTTGTATTCAATCCCGATGCAAATTCTGTGTTTCATGGTCAATGTGAAGGTCCAAGGGATACAGTAAACTTGCACTAATGCATCGGAATC
The DNA here is from genome assembly GCF_023864345.2 of Schistocerca serialis cubense. Taxonomy (NCBI): domain Eukaryota; kingdom Metazoa; phylum Arthropoda; class Insecta; order Orthoptera; family Acrididae; genus Schistocerca; species Schistocerca serialis. Next base: position 541,598,020 of record NC_064646.1, read on the forward strand.
TAATACTGGTCTCCCAGGTGCCGTTCAAGTCATAAACTCTTAGAAGATTCACTGTTCTTGTACTTAAGTCGGCACTGTGCCTTTTTTATTCAATCCCGATGCGATTTCTGTGTTTCATGGTCAATGTGAAGGTCCAAGGGATACAGTAAATTCTGCACTGGTGCGTCGGAATCTAATACAGGTCTCCCAGGAGCCGCTCAAACAACACACTCCTAAAAAATTCACGCTTCTTGTACTTCAGTCGGCTTTCTGCCAATTGTATTCAATACCGTTGCGATTTCTGTGTTTCATGGTCAATGTGAGGGTGCAAGGGATACAGTAAACTTGCACTGGTGCATCGGAATCTAATACTGGAATCCCAGGAGCCGCTCAAACCACAAACTCTTAGAAGATTCAATCCTCTTCTACTGTAGTCAGCATTGTGCGTTTTGTATACCATCCCGTTGCGATTTCTGTGTTTCATGGTCAATGTGAAGGTCCAAGGGATTCAGTAAACCTGCACTGGTGCATCGGAATCTAATACTGGCCTCCCAGGAGCCGTTCAAACCACAAACTCTTAGAAGATTCACTCCTCTTCTACTGTAGTCGGCATTGTCATTTTGTATTCAATCCCGATGCAAATTCTGTGTTTCATGGTCAATGTGAAGTTCCAAGGGATTAAGTAAACTTGCACTGGTGCATCGGAAACTAATACTGGTCTCCCAGGAGCCGCACACACTACTAACTTTTAGAAGATTCACTCTTCTTGTACTTAAGTCGGCAATGTCCCGGTTGTATTTAATCCCGATGCAATTTCTGTATTTCATGGTCAATGTCAAGGTCCAAGGGATACAGTAAACCTGCACTGGTGCATCGGAATCCAATATTGGTCTCCCAGGAGCCGCTCAAATCACGAACTCTTAGAAGAATCACTCTTCTAGTACTTAAGTCGGAATTGTGCCTTTTGTAGTCCATCCCGTTGCGATTTCTGAGATTCATGGTCAATGTGAAGGTCCTAGGGATACAGTATACTTGCACTGGTGCATCGGAATCTAATACTGGTCTCCCAGGAGCCGTCAAATTAGAAACTCTTAGAAGATTCACTCTTCTTGTACTTAAGTCCGCATTGTCTCTTTTGTATTCAGTCCCGATGCAATTTCTGTGTTTCTTGGTCAATGGGAAGATCCAAGGGACACAGTAAACCAGCACTGGTGCGTCGGAATCTAATACTGGGCTCCGAGGAGCCACTCAAACCACAAACTATTAGAAGATTCACTCTTCCTGTACTTAAGTCGGCATTGTCCATCTTGTATTCAATCCCGAGCAATTTCTGTGTTTCATGGTCAATGTAAACGTCCAAGGGATATAGTAAACCTGCACTGGTGCATCGGAATCTAATACTCGTCTCCCAGGAGATGCACAAAGCACATACTCGTAGTAGATTCACTCTTCTTGTACTTAAGTCGGCATTGTCCCTTTTGTATTCAATCCTGATGCTATTTCTGTGTTTCATGGTCAATGCGAACGTCCAAGGGATACAGGAAACCTGCACTGGTGCATCGGAATCTATTACCCGTCCCCCAGGAGCCGCTCAAACCACAAAGTCTTAGAAGATTCACTCTTCTCGTACTTAAGTCGGCATTGTCGCTTTTGTATTCAATCCCGATGAAATTTCTGTGTTTCATGGTCAATGCGAAGATCCAAGAGATACAGTAAACCTGCACCGGTGCTTCGGAATCTACTACTGGTCTCCCAGGAGCCGTTCAAAGCACAAACTCTTAGAAGATTCACTCTTCTTGTTCTTAAGTCGGCATTGTCTCTTTTGCATTCAATGCCGATGCAATTACTGTGTTTCATGGTCAATGTGACGGTCAAGGGATACAGTAAACCTGCACTGGTGCATCGGAATCTAATTCTGGTCTCCAAGGAGCAGCTCAATGCACAAACTCTTAGAAGATTCACTCTTCTTGTACTTAATTCCGCATTGTCAACTTGTATTCAATCTCGATGCAATTTCTGTGTTTCATGGTCAATGTTAATGTCCAACGGATACAGTAAACCTGCACTGGTGCACCGGAATCTAATACTGGTTTCCCAGGAGCCGCTCAAACCACAAACTCATAGTAGATTCACTCTTCTTGTACTTAAGTCGGCCTTGACCCTTTTGTATTCAATCCCGAAGCCATTTCAGTGTTTCATGGTCAATGTGAACGTATAAGGGATACAGCAAACCTGCACTGGTGCATCGTAATCTGTTACTCGTCCCCCAGGAGCCGCTCAAACCACAAACTCTTAGAAGATTCACTGTTCTCGTACTTAAGTCGGCATTGTCGCTTTTGTATTCAATCCCAATGAAATTTCTGTGTTTCATGGTCAATGCGGAGATCCAAGGGATACAGTAAACCAGCACCGGTGCTTCGGAATCTACTACTAGTCTCCCAGGAGCCGTTCAAAGCACAAACTCTTAGAAGGTTCACTTTTCTTGTTCTTAAGTCGGCATTGTCCCTTTTGCATTCAATGCCGATGCAATTACTGTGTTTCATGGTCAATGTGACGCTCCAAGGGATACAGTAAACCTGCACTGGTGCATCGGAATCTAATACTGGTCTCCCAGGAGCAGCACAAGGCACGAACTCTTAGAAGATTCCCTCTTTCTGTACTTAAGTCGGCAAAGTGCCTTTTGTATTCTATTTGCGATTTCTGTCTTTCATGGTAAATGTGAAGGTCCAAGGGATACAGTAAACCTGCACCGGTGTATCGGAATTTAATACTGGTCTCCCAGGAGCCGCTCAATGCACAAACTCTTAGAAGATTCACTCTTCTTGTACTTAAATCCGCATTGTCCACTTGTATTCAATCCCGAAGCAATTTCTGTGTTTCATGGTCAATGTTAATGTCCAAGGGACACATTAAACCTGCACTGGTGCATTGGAATCTAATACTGGTCTCCCAGGAGCCGCTCAAACCACAAACTCATAGTAGATTCACTCTTCTTGTACTTAAGTCGACATTTTCCCTTATGTATTCAATCACGATGCTATTTCTTTGTTTCATGGTCAATGTGAAGGTCCAAGGGATACAGTAAACCGACACTGCTGCATCGGAATCTAATACTGGCCTCCCACGAGCCACTCGAAGCACAAACTCTCAGAAGATTCACTCATCTTATACTTATGTCGGCATTGTCCCTTTTGTGTTCAATCCCGATGGAATTTCAGTGTATCATGGTTAATGTGAATGTCCAAGGGATACAGTAAAACTGCACTGGTGCATCTAAATCTAAAATGGGTCTCCCAGGTGCCGCTCAAAGCACAATCTCTTAGACGATTCATTCATCTTTTCCTTAAGTAGGCATTGCCACTTTTGCATTCAATGGCGATGCAATTTCTGTATTTCATGGTCAATGTGAAGGTCCAAGGGATACAGTAAACCTGCACTGGTGCATCGGAATGTAATACTGGTCTCCCAGGAGCCGCTCAAAGCTCGATCTCTTAGAAGATTCACTCTTCTTGTACTTAAGTCGGCAATGTGCCTTTTTTATTCCATCCCGTTGCGATTTCTGTGTTTCATGGTCAACGTGAAGGTCCAAGGGATACAGTAAACCTCCACTGGTGCATCGAAATCTAATACTGGTGTCCCGGGAGACGCTCAAATCAAGAACTTTTAGAAGATTCACTCTTCTTGTACTTAAGTCGTTATTGTCCCTCTTGTATTTAGTCCCGAAGCAATTTCTGTGTTTCATGGTCAATGTGAAGGTCCAATGGATACAGTAAACCTGCACTGGTGCATCGGAATCTAATACTGGTTTCTCAGGAGCCGCTCAAATCACAAACTCTTAGAAGATTCACTCTTCTTGTTCTTAAGTCTGCATTGTCCCTTTTGTATTATATCCCGATGTAATTTCTGTGTTTCATGATCAATGTGAAGGTCCAAGTTATACAGAAACCCTGCACTGGTGCATCGGAATGTAATACTAGTCTCTCAGGACCCGCTCAAACCAACAACATTTAGAAGATACACTCTTCTTGTGCTTAAGTCGGCATTGTCCCTTTTGTATTATATCCCGATGTAATTTCTGAGTTTCATGGTCAATGTGTAGGCCCAAGCGATACAGTAAACCTGCACTGGTGCATCCGAATCTAATACTGGTCCCCCAGGAGCCGCTCAAATTACAAAGTCTTAGAAGATTCACTGATCTTGTACTTAAGTAGGCATTGTGTCTTTTGTATTCAATCCCGATGGGATTTCGGTAATTCATGGTCAATGTGAATGTCCAATTGATACAGTAAACCTGCACTCCTGCATCGGTATCTAATACTGGTCACCCAGGAGCCGCACATAGCAGAAAATCTTAGAAGACTCACTCTTCTTGTACTTAAGTCGGCATTGTCCCTTTTCTATTCAATCCCGATGCAAAGTCTGTGTTTCCTGGTGATAGAAATTACCGGCATCGAGCATCGGATGTAGTATTGGTCTCCCAGGAGCCGCTCAAAGCACAAACTCTTACAAGATTCACTCTTCTTGTACTTAAGTCGGCATTGTGCATTTTGTATTCTATCCCGTTGCGATTTCTGTGTTTCATGTTCAATGTGAAGGTCCAAGGGATACAGTAAACCTGCAGTGGTGCATCGGAATATAATACTGGCCTCCCAGGAGCCGCTCAAACCGCCAACTCTTAGAAGTTTCTCTCTTCTTGTACTTAAGTCCTCATTGTCTCTTTTGTATACAATCCAGATGTAATTTCGGTGTTTCATGGTCAATGTAATGGTCCAAGGGATACAGTCTCCCTGCACTGGCGCATCGGAATCTAATACTGTTCTCAGAGGAGCCGCTCAAATCACAACCTCTTAGAAGATTCACTCTTCTCGTACTTAAGTCGTCATTTTCCCTTTTGTAATCAATCCCGATGTAACTTATGTGTTTCATGGTCACTGTCAAGGTCCAAAAGATACAGCAAAACTGTACTGCTGCATCGGAATCTAATACTGGTCTACCAGGAGCCGCTCAAACCACAAACTCTTCGAGGATTCACTCGTCTTGTACTTACATCAGCATTGTCCCATTTGTATTCAATCCCGATGCAAATTCTGTGTTTCATGGTCAATGTGAAGGTCCAAGGGATACAGTAAACCTGCACTAATGCATCGGAATCTAATACTGGTCTCCCAGGTGCCGTTCAAGTCATAAACTCTTAGAAGATTCACTGTTCTTGTACTTAAGTCGGCACTGTGCCTTTTTTATTCAATCCCGATGCGATTTCTGTGTTTCATGGTCAATGTGAAGGTCCAAGGGATACAGTAAATTCTGCACTGGTGCGTCGGAATCTAATACAGGTCTCCCAGGAGCCGCTCAAACAACACACTCCTAAAAAATTCACGCTTCTTGTACTTCGGTCGGCTTTCTGCCAATTGTATTCAATACCGTTGCGATTTCTGTGTTTCATGGTCAATGTGAGGGTGCAAGGGATACAGTAAACTTGCACTGGTGCATCGGAATCTAATACTGGAATCCCAGGAGCCGCTCAAACCACAAACTCTTAGAAGATTCAATCCTCTTCTACTGTAGTCAGCATTGTGCGTTTTGTATACCATCCCGTTGCGATTTCTGTGTTTCATGGTCAATGTGAAGGTCCAAGGGATTCAGTAAACCTGCACTGGTGCATCGGAATCTAATACTGGCCTCCCAGGAGCCGTTCAAACCACAAACTCTTAGAAGATTCACTCCTCTTCTACTGTAGTCGGCATTGTCATTTTGTATTCAATCCCGATGCAAATTCTGTGTTTCATGGTCAATGTGAAGTTCCAAGGGATTAAGTAAACTTGCACTGGTGCATCGGAAACTAATACTGGTCTCCCAGGAGCCGCACACACTACTAACTTTTAGAAGATTCACTCTTCTTGTACTTAAGTCGGCAATGTCCCGGTTGTATTTAATCCCGATGCAATTTCTGTATTTCATGGTCAATGTCAAGGTCCAAGGGATACAGTAAACCTGCACTGGTGCATCGGAATCCAATATTGGTCTCCCAGGAGCCGCTCAAATCACGAACTCTTAGAAGAATCACTCTTCTAGTACTTAAGTCGGAATTGTGCCTTTTGTAGTCCATCCCGTTGCGATTTCTGAGATTCATGGTCAATGTGAAGGTCCTAGGGATACAGTATACTTGCACTGGTGCATCGGAATCTAATACTGGTCTCCCAGGAGCCGTCAAATTAGAAACTCTTAGAAGATTCACTCTTCTTGTACTTAAGTCCGCATTGTCTCTTTTGTATTCAGTCCCGATGCAATTTCTGTGTTTCTTGGTCAATGGGAAGATCCAAGGGACACAGTAAACCAGCACTGGTGCGTCGGAATCTAATACTGGGCTCCGAGGAGCCACTCAAACCACAAACTATTAGAAGATTCACTCTTCCTGTACTTAAGTCGGCATTGTCCATCTTGTATTCAATCCCGAGCAATTTCTGTGTTTCATGGTCAATGTAAACGTCCAAGGGATATAGTAAACCTGCACTGGTGCATCGGAATCTAATACTCGTCTCCCAGGAGATGCACAAAGCACATACTCGTAGTAGATTCACTCTTCTTGTACTTAAGTCGGCATTGTCCCTTTTGTATTCAATCCTGATGCTATTTCTGTGTTTCATGGTCAATGCGAACGTCCAAGGGATACAGGAAACCTGCACTGGTGCATCGGAATCTATTACCCGTCCCCCAGGAGCCGCTCAAACCACAAAGTCTTAGAAGATTCACTCTTCTCGTACTTAAGTCGGCATTGTCGCTTTTGTATTCAATCCCGATGAAATTTCTGTGTTTCATGGTCAATGCGAAGATCCAAGAGATACAGTAAACCTGCACCGGTGCTTCGGAATCTACTACTGGTCTCCCAGGAGCCGTTCAAAGCACAAACTCTTAGAAGATTCACTCTTCTTGTTCTTAAGTCGGCATTGTCTCTTTTGCATTCAATGCCGATGCAATTACTGTGTTTCATGGTCAATGTGACGGTCAAGGGATACAGTAAACCTGCACTGGTGCATCGGAATCTAATTCTGGTCTCCAAGGAGCAGCTCAAGGCACGAACTCTTAGAAGATTCACTCTTTCTGTACTTAAGTCGGCAATGTGCGTTTTGTATTCTATTTGCGATTTCTGTCTTTCATGGTCAATGTGAAAGTCCAAGGGATACAATAAACCTGCACCGGTGTATCGGAATTTAATACTGGTCTCCCAGGAGCCGCTCAATGCACAAACTCTTAGAAGATTCACTCTTCTTGTACTTAATTCCGCATTGTCCACTTGTATTCAATCTCGATGCAATTTCTGTGTTTCATGGTCAATGTTAATGTCCAACGGATACAGTAAACCTGCACTGGTGCACCGGAATCTAATACTTTTTTCCCAGGAGCCGCTCAAACCACAAACTCATAGTAGATTCACTCTTCTTGTACTTAAGTCGGCCTTGACCCTTTTGTATTCAATCCCGAAGCTATTTCAGTGTTTCATGGTCAATGTGAACGTATAAGGGATACAGCAAACCTGCACTGGTGCATCGTAATCTGTTACTCGTCCCCCAGGAGCCGCTCAAACCACAAACTCTTAGAAGATTCACTGTTCTCGTACTTAAGTCGGCATTGTCGCTTTTGTATTCAATCCCAATGAAATTTCTGTGTTTCATGGTCAATGCGGAGATCCAAGGGATACAGTAAACCAGCACCGGTGCTTCGGAATCTACTACTAGTCTCCCAGGAGCCGTTCAAAGCACAAACTCTTAGAAGGTTCACTTTTCTTGTTCTTAAGTCGGCATTGTCCCTTTTGCATTCAATGCCGATGCAATTACTGTGTTTCATGGTCAATGTGACGCTCCAAGGGATACAGTAAACCTGCACTGGTGCATCGGAATCTAATACTGGTCTCCCAGGAGCAGCACAAGGCACGAACTCTTAGAAGATTCCCTCTTTCTGTACTTAAGTCGGCAAAGTGCCTTTTGTATTCTATTTGCGATTTCTGTCTTTCATGGTAAATGTGAAGGTCCAAGGGATACAGTAAACCTGCACTGGTGTATCGGAATTTAATACTGGTCTCCCAGGAGCCGCTCAATGCACAAACTCTTAGAAGATTCACTCTTCTTGTACTTAAATCCGCATTGTCCACTTGTATTCAATCCCGAAGCAATTTCTGTGTTTCATGGTCAATGTTAATGTCCAAGGGACACAGTAAACCTGCACTGGTGCATTGGAATCTAATACTGGTCTCCCAGGAGCCGCTCAAACCACAAACTCATAGTAGATTCACTCTTCTTGTACTTAAGTCGACATTTTCCCTTATGTATTCAATCACGATGCTATTTCTTTGTTTCATGGTCAATGTGAAGGTCCAAGGGATACAGTAAACCGACACTGCTGCATCGGAATCTAATACTGGCCTCCCACGAGCCACTCGAAGCACAAACTCTCAGAAGATTCACTCATCTTATACTTATGTCGGCATTGTCCCTTTTGTGTTCAATCCCGATGGAATTTCAGTGTATCATGGTTAATGTGAAGGTTCAAGGGATACAGTAAAACTGCACTGGTGCATCTGAATCTAGTACTGGTCTCCCAGGAGCCGCTCAAACCACAAACTCATAGTAGATTCACTCTTCTTGTACTTAAGTCGACATTTTCCCTTATGTATTCAATCACGATGCTATTTCTTTGTTTCATGGTCAATGTGAAGGTCCAAGTGATACAGTAAACCTGTACTGGTGCATCGGAATCTAATACTGGTCTCCCAGGAGCCACTCAAAGCACAAACACTTAGAAAATTGACTCTTCTTGTACTTAAGTCGGCATTGCCCCTTTTGTATTCAATCCCGATGCTATTTCTGTGTTTCATGGTCAATGTGATGGTCCAATGGATACAGTAAACCAGCACTGGTGCATCGGAATCTAATACTGGTCCCCCAGTAGTCGCTCAAATCTCAACCGCTTAGGAGATTCACTCTTCTTGTACTTAGGTCGGCATTGTACCTTTAGTATTCAATCCCGATGCAATTTCTGTGTTTCATGGTCAATGGGAAGGTCCAAGGGATACAGTAAACCTGCTCTGGTGCATCGAAATCTAAGACGGGTCTCCCACGAGCCGCTCAAACCACAATCTCTTAGAAGATTCATTCTTCTTTTTCTTAAGTCGGCATTGTCCCTTTTTCATTCAATGCCGATGCAATTTCTGTATTTCATGGTCAATGTGAAGGTCCAAGGGTACAGTAAACCTGCACTGGTGCATCGGAATCTAATACTGGTCTCCCACGAGCCGCTCAAAGCACGATCTCTTAGAAGATTCAATCTTCTTGTACTTAACTCGGCAATGTGCCTTTTTTATTCTATCCCATTGCGATTTCTTTGTTTCATGGTCAACGTGAAGGTCCAAGGGATGCAGTAAACCTGCACTGGTGCATCGAAATCTAATACTGTAGTCCCGGGAGCCGCTCAAATAACGAACTCTTAGACGATTCACTCTTCTTGTAGTTAAGTCGGCATTGTCCCTTTTGTATTCGGTCCCGACGCAATTTCTGTGTATCATGATCAATGTGAAGGTCCAATAAATACAGTAAACCAGCACTGGTGCATCGGAATCTAATACTGGTCCCCCAGTAGTCGCTCAAATCTCAACCGCTTAGGAGATTCACTCTTCTTGTATTTAGGTCCGCATTGTACCTTTAGTATTCAATCCCAATGCAATTTGTGAGTTTCATGGTTAATGGGAAGGTCCAAGGGATACAGTAAACCTCCACTGGTGCATCTAAATCTAAAATGGGTCTCCCAGGTGCCGCTCAAAGCACAATCTCTTAGACGATTCATTCATCTTTTCCTTAAGTAGGCATTGCCACTTTTGCATTCAATGCCGATGCAATTTCTGTATTTCATGGTCAATGTGAAGGTCCAAGGGATACAGTAAACCTGCACTGGTGCATCGGAATGTAATACTGGTCTCCCAGGAGCCGCTCAAAGCTCGATCTCTTAGAAGATTCACTCTTCTTGTACTTAAGTCGGCAATGTGCCTTTTTTATTCCATCCCGTTGCGATTTCTGTGTTTCATGGTCAACGTGAAGGTCCAAGGGATACAGTAAACCTCCACTGGTGCATCGAAATCTAATACTGGTGTCCCGGGAGACGCTCAAATCAAGAACTTTTAGAAGATTCACTCTTCTTGTACTTAAGTCGTTATTGTCCCTCTTGTATTTAGTCCCGAAGCAATTTCTGTGTTTCATGGTCAATGTGAAGGTCCAATGGATACAGTAAACCTGCACTGGTGCATCGGAATCTAATACTGGTTTCTCAGGAGCCGCTCAAATTACTAACTCTTATGAGACTCACTCTTCTTGTACTTAAGTCGGCATTGTCCCTTTTGTATTCAATCCCGATGCAAGTTCTGTGTTTCATGGTCAATGGGAAGGTCAAAGGATACAGTAAACCTGCACTGGTGCATCGGAATCTAATACTGGTCTTCCAGGAGCCCCTCAAACCACAAATTTTTAGAAGATTCACTCTTCCTGTACTTAAGTCGGCATTGTTCCTTTGGTATTCAATCCCGATGCAATATCTGTGTTTCATTGTCAATGTGAGATTCCAAGGGATACAGTAAACCTTGACTGGTGCATCGAAGTCTAATACTGGTCTCCGAGGAGCCGCTCAAACCACAGACTCTTAGAAGATTCCCTCCACTAGTGCTTAAGTCGGCATTGTGCCGTTTGTATCCCATCCCGTTGCGATTTCTGTGTTTCATGGTCAATGGGAAGGTCAAAGGGATACATTAAACCTGCACTGGTGCATCGGAATCTAGTACTGCTCTCCCTGGAGCCGCTCAAACCACAAATTCGTAGAAGATTAACTCTTCCTGTTCTTAAGTCGGCATTCTCCCTTTTGTATTCTATCCCGTTGCGATTTCTGTGTTTCATGGTCTATGTGAAGGTGCGAGGGATACAGTAAACCTGCACTGGTCAATCGAAAAATAATACATGTTTGACAGGAGCCGCTCAATGCACAAACTCTTAGTAGATTCACTCTTCTTGTACTTAAGTCGGATTTGTCACTTTTGTATTCAATCCCGATGCAATTTCTGTGTTTCATGGTCAACGTGAAGGTCCAAGGGATACAGTAAACCAGCACTGATGCATCGGAATCTAATACTGGAAACCCAGGAGCCGCTCAAACCACAAACTCTAAGAAGATTCACTCATTTTGTACTCAAGTCGGCATTGTCCCTTTTGTATTCAGTCCCGATGCAATTTCTGTGTTTCATGGTCAATGGGAAGGTCAAAGGGATACAGTAAACCTGCACTGGAGCATCGGAATCTAATATTGGCCTCCCAGGAGGCGATCAAACCCCAAACTCTTAGGAGATTCACTCTCCTTCTTCTTAAGTCGGCATTGTCACTTTTGTATTTAATCCCGATGCAATTTCTGTGTTCCATGGTCAATGTGAAGGTCCACGGTATACAGTAAACCTGCACTGGTGCATCTGAATCTAATACTGGTCTCCCAGGAGCCGCTCAAACCACAAAATCTTAGATTCACTCTTCTTGTACTTAAGTCGGCATTGTCCCTTTTGTATTCAATCCCGAAGCAATTTCTGTGTTTCATGGCCGATGTGGTGGTTCAAGGGATACAGTAAACCTGCACTGGTGCATCGGGATCTAATACTGGTCTCCCAGGAGCCGTTCAATACATAAACTCGAAGAAGATTCACGCATCCTGTACATAAGTCGACATTGTCCATTTGTATCCAATCTCGTTGCAATTTCTGTGTTTCATGGTCAATGTGAAGGTCCAAGGGATACAGTAAACCTGCACTGATGCATCGGAATCTAATACTGGAAACCCAGGAGCCGCTCAAACCACAAACTCTAAGAAGATTCACTCATTTTGTACTCAAGTCGGCATTGTCCCTTTTGTATTCAGTCCCGATGCAATTTCTGTGTTTCATGGTCAATGGGAAGGTCAAAGGGATACAGTAAACCTGCACTGGAGCATCGGAATATAATACTGCTCTCCCAGGAGCTTCTCAAACCACATATTCTTAGACGATTCACTCTTCCTGTACTTAAGTAGACATTGTCCCTTTGGTTTCAATCCCGATGCAATTTATGTGTTTCATGGTCAACGTGAAGTTCCAAGGGATACAGTAAACCTGCAATGGTGCATCGGAATCTAATACTTGTGTCCGAGGAGCCGCTCAAACCACAAACTCTTAGAAGATTCACTCTTCTTGTACTTGAGTCGGCATGGTTCCTTTTGTATTCAATCCCGATGCAATTTCTGTGTTCCATGGTCAATGTGAAGGTCCACGGTATACAGTAAGCCTCCACGGGTGCATCGGATTCTAATACTAGTCTATGAGGAGCCACTCAAACCACAACTTCTTAGAAAATTCACTCTTCTTGTACTTAAGTCAGCATTGTCTCTTTTGTATTCAATCCCGAAGCAATTTCTGTATTTCATGGTCAATGTGGTGTTTCAAGGGATACATTAAACCTGCACTGGCGCATCGGATTCTAATGCTGGTCTCCCTGGAGCCGTTCAAAGCATAAACTCTAGGAAGTTTCACTCTTCCTGTACATAAGTCGGCAATGTCCATTTGTATTCAATCCCGATGCTATTTTGTGTTTCCTGGTCAATGTGAAGGTCCAAGGGATGCAGTAAACCTGCACTGGTGCATCGGAATCTAATACTGGTGTCCCTGGAGCCGCTTAAAGCACAATATCTTGGAAGATTCACTCTTCTTGTACATAAGTCGGCATTGTGACTTTTGTATTCTATCCCGTTGCGTTTTCTGTGACTCATGGTCATTGGGAAGCTCAAAAGGATACGGCAAACCTGCACTGGTGCATCGGAATCTAATACTGGACTCCCAGGAGCCGCTCAAACCACAAATTCTTAGAAGATTCAATCTTCTTGTACTTAAGTCGGCATTGTCCCTTTTGTATTCAATCCCTATGTAATTTCTGTGTTTAATGGTCAATGTGAAAGTCTAAGGGATACAGGAAACCTGAACTGGTGCATCGGAATTTAATACTGGTCTCCCAGGAGGCGCTTAAAGCACAAACTCTTAAAAGATTCACTCATCTTGTACTTAAGTCGGCATTGTCCATTTTGTATTCAATCCCGATACAGTTTCTGTGTTTCATGGTCAATGTGAAGGTGCAAGGGATACAGTAAACCTGCACTGGTGCATCGGAATCTGATACTGGTCCCCAAGGAGCCGCTCAAATCACTAACTCTTTGAAGATTCAATCTTCTTGTACTTAAGTCGTCATTGTCCCTCTTCAATTCTATCCCGATGCTATATCTGTGTTACATGGTCAATGTGAAGTTCCAAGGGATACAGAAAACCTCCACTGGTGCATCGGTATCTAATACTGGTCTCCCAGGAGCCGCTCAAACCACAAACTCTTAGAAGGTTTACTCCTCTTGTCCTTAATTCGGCATTGTCCCTTTTGTATTCAATCCCGATGCAATTCCTGTGTTTCATGGTCAATGTGATGGTAAATGGGATACAGTAAACCTGCACTGGTGCATCGGAATCTAATACTGGTCTCCCTGGATTCGTTCAAAGCATAAACTCTAAGAAGATTCACTCTTCATGTACATATGTCGGCATTGTCCATTTGTATTCAATCCTGATGCAATTTCTGTGTTTCATGATCAATGTGAAGGTCCAAGGGATACAGAAAACCTGCGATGGTGCATCTCAATCTAGTACTGGTCTTCCAGGAGCCGCTCAAACCACAACTCATGGTAGATTCACTCTTCTTGTACTTAAGTCTGCATTGTCTTTTTTGTATTCAATCACGATGCAATCTCTGTGTTTCATGGTCAATGTGAAGGTCCAAGGGATTCAGTAAACCTGCACTGGTGAATCGGAATCTAATACTGGCTTCCCAGGAGCCAGAAAAAACGCAAACTCTTAGAACATTCACTCTTCTTTTACTTAAGTCGGCATTGTCCCTTTTGTAATCAATCGCGATACAATTTCTGTGTCTCATGGTCAATGTGATGGTCCAAGGGATACAGAAAACCTGCGATGGTGCATCTCAATCTAGTACTGGTCTTCCAGGAGCCGCTCAGCCACAACTCATTGTAGATTCACTCTTCTTGTACTTAAGTCAGCATTGTCTTTTTTGTATTCAATCACGATGCAATCTCTGTGTTTCATGGTCAATGTGAAGGTCCAAGGGATACAGTAAACCTGCACTGGTGAATCGGAATCTAATACTGGCTTCCCAGGAGCCAGAAAAAACGCAAACTCTTAGAACATTCACTCTTCTTTTACTTAAGTCGGCATTGTCCCTTTTGTAATCAATCGCGATACAATTTCTGTGTTTCATGGTCAACGTGAAGGTCCAAGGGATACAGTAAACCTCCACTGGTGCATCGAAATCTAATACTGGTGTCCCGGGAGACGCTCAAATCAAGAACTTTTAGAAGATTCACTCTTCTTGTACTTAAGTCGTTATTGTCCCTCTTGTATTTAGTCCCGATGCTATTTCTGTGTTCCATGGTCAATGTGAAGGTCCACGGTATACAGTAAACCTGCACTGGTGCATCGGAATCTAATACTGGTCTCCCAGGAGCCGCTCAAACCACAAAATCTTAGATTCACTCTTCTTGTACTTAAGTCGGCATTGTCCCTTTTGTATTCAATCCCGAAGCAATTTCTGTGTTTCATGGCCGATGTGGTGGTTCAAGGGATACAGTAAACCTGCACTGGTGCATCGGGATCTAATACTGGTCTCCCAGGAGCCGTTCAATACATAAACTCGAAGAAGATTCACGCATCCTGTACATAAGTCGACATTGTCCATTTGTATCCAATCCCGTTGCAATTTCTGTGTTTCATGGTCAATGTGAAGGTCCAAGGGATACAGTAAACCTGCACTGATGCATCGGAATCTAATACTGGAAACCCAGGAGCCGCTCAAACCACAAACTCTAAGAAGATTCACTCATTTTGTACTCAAGTCGGCATTGTCCCTTTTGTATTCAGTCCCGATGCAATTTCTGTGTTTCATGGTCAATGGGAAGATCAAAGGGATACAGTAAACCTGCACTGGAGCATCGGAATCTAATACTGCTCTCCCAGGAGCTTCTCAAACCACATATTCTTAGACGATTCACTCTTCCTGTACTTAAGTAGGCATTGTCCCTTTGGTTTCAATCCCGATGCAATTTATGTGTTTCATGGTCAACGTGAAGTTCCAAGGGATACAGTAAACCTGCACTGGTGCATCGGAATCTAATACTGGTGTCCGAGGAGCCGCTCAAACCACAAACTCTTAGAAGATTCACTCTTCTTGTACTTAAGTCGGCATGGTCCCTTTTGTATTCAATCCCGATGCAATTTCTGTGTTCCATGGTCAATGTGAAGGTCCACGGTATACAGTAAGCCTGCACGGGTGCATCGGATTCTATTACTAGTCTATCAGGAGCCACTCAAACCACAACCTCTTAGAAGATTTACTCTTCTTGTACTTAAGTCAGCATTGTCCCTTTTGTATTCAATCCCGAAGCAATTTCTGTATTTCATGGTCAATGTGGTGTTTCAAGGGATACAGTAAACCTGCACTGGCGCATCGGATTCTAATGCTGGTCTCCCTGGAGCCGTTCAAAGCATAAACTCTAGGAAGTTTCACTCTTCCTGTACATAAGTCGGCAATGTCCATTTGTATTCAATCCCGATGCAATTTTGTGTTTCCTGGTCAATGTGAAGGTCCAAGGGATACAGTAAACCTGCACTTGTGAATCGGAATCTAATACTGGTCTCCCAGGAGCCGCTCAAACCATAAATTCTTAGAAGATTCAATATTCTTGTACTTAAGTCGGCATTGTCCCTTTTGTATTCAATCCCTATGCAATTTCTGTGTTTAATGGTCAATGTGAAGGTCTAAGGGATACAGGAAACCTGAACTGGTGCATCAGAATTTAATACTGGTCTCCCAGGAGGCGCTTAAAGCACAAACTCTTAAAAGATTCGCTCTTCTTGTACTTAAGTCGGCATTGTCCATTTTGTATTCAATCCCGATACAATTTCTGTGTTTCATGGTCGATGTGAAGGTGCAAGGGATGCAGTAAACCTGCACTGGTGCATCGGAATCTGATACTGGTCTCCAAGGAGCCGCTCAAATCACTAACTCCTTGAAGATTCAATCTTCTTGTACTTAAGTCGTCATTGTCCCTCTTGAATTCAATCCCCATGCTATATCTGTGTTACATGGTCAATGTGAAGTTCCAAGGAATACAGAAAACCTCCACTGGTGTATCGGAATGTAATAGTGGTCTCCCAGGAGCCGCTCAAGCCACAAACTCTTAGAAGGTTCACTCCTCTTGTCCTTAAGTCGGCATTCTCCCTTTTGTATTCAATCCCGATGCAATTCCTGTGTTTCATGGTCATTGTGATGGTAAAAGGGATACAGAAAACCTGCACTGGTGCATTGGAAACTAATACTGGTCTCCCAGGAGCCGCTCAAATCACAAACTCTTAGAAGATTCACTCTTCTTGTACTTAATTCGGCATTGTCCCTTTTGTATTCAATCCCGAAGCCATTTCTGTGTTTCATGGTCAATGTGCTGTTTCAAGGGATACAGTAAACCTGCACTGGCACATCGGAATCTAATACTGGTCTCCCTGGAGCCGTTCAAAGCAAAAACTCTAAGAAGATTCACTCTTCGTGTACATAAGTCGGCATTGTCCATTTGTATTCAATCCCGATGCAATTTCTGTGTTTGATGGTCAATGTGAAGGTCCAAGGGATACAGAATACCAGCGTTGGTGCATCTGAATCTAGTACTGGTCTTCCAGGAGCCGCTCAAACCACAACCCATAGTAGATTCACTCTTCTTGTACTCAAGTCGGCGTTGCCCCTTTTGTATTCAGTCCCGATGCTATTTCTGTGTTTCATGGTGAATGGGATAGTCCAGGGGATACAGTAAACCAGCACTGGTGTACCGGAATCTAATACTGGTCTTCCAGGAGACGCTCAAATCACAAACTCTTAGCAGATTCACTCTTCTTGCACTTAAGTCGGCATTGTCCCTTTTGTATTCAATCCCAATGTATTATCTGTGTTCCATGGTCAATGTGAAGGTCCAAGGGATTCAGTACAAATGCACTGGTAGATCGGAATCTAATACTGGTCTCCCGGGAGCCGCCCAAATAACAAACTCTTAGAAGATTCACTCTTCTTGTACTTAAGTCGGCATTATCACTTTTGTATTCAATCCCGATGCAATTTCTGTGATTCACGATCAATGTGAAGGTCCAAGGGATACAGTAAACCTGCACTGGTGCATCGGATTCTAATACTGCTCTCCCAGGAGTCGCTTAAAGCACAACCTCTTGGAAGATTCACTCTTCTTGCACATAAGTCGGCATTGTCCATTTTGTATTTAATCGCTATGCCATTTCTATGTTTAATGGTCAATGTGAAGGTCTATGGGATACAGGAAACCTGCACTGGTGCATCGGAATCTAATACTGGTCTCCCAGGAGGCGCTCAAAGCACAAACTCTTAAAAGATTCACTCTTCTTGTACTTATGTCAGCATTGCCCATTTGTATTCAATCCCAATTTAATTTCTGTGTATCATGGTCAATGTAAAGGGCAAGGGATACAGTAAACCTCCACTGGTGCATCGGAATCTAATACTAGTCTCCCAGGAGCCGCTCAAACCATACACACTTAGTAGATTCACTCTTCTTGTACTTAAGTCGGCATTGTCCCTTTTTTATTCAATCCCGATGCAATTTCTGTGTTTCATGGTCAATGTGAAGGTCCAAGGGATACAGTAAACCTGCACTGGTGCATCGGAATCTAATACTGGTCTCCCAGGAGGCGCTCAAAGCACAAACTCTTAGAAGTTTAACTCTTCTTGTACTTAAGTCGGCATTGCCCCTTTTGTATTCAGTCCCGATGCAATTTCTGTGTTTCATCGTCAATGTGAAGGGCCAATAAATACAGTAAACCTGCACTGGTGCATCGGAATTTAATACTGGTCTTGCACAAGCCGCTCGAAGCACGAACTCTTACAAGATTCACTCTTCTCGTACTTAAGTCGTCATTGTGCCTTTTGTATTCTATCCCGTTGCGTTTTCTATGTTTCATGCTCAATGTGAAGGTCCAAGGGATACAGTAAACTTCCATAGGTGCATCGTAATCTAATACTGGTCTCCCAGGAGCCGCTCAAATCACAAACTCTTCGAAGATTCGCTCTTCTAGTACTTAAGTGGGCATTCTCACATTTGTATTCAATCCCGATGCAATTTCTGTGTTTCATGGTCAATGTGAAGGTCCAAAGGATACAGTAATCCTGCACTGGTTCATCGGAATCTAATACTGGGCTCCCAGGATTCGCCCATGGCACGAACTCTTAGAAGTTTCACTCTTCTTGTACTTATGTCGGCATTGTGCTGTTTGTATTCAATGACGATGCAATTTCTGTGTTTCATGGTCAATGTTAAGGTCCAGGGGATACAGTAAACCTGCACTGGTGCATCGGAATCTATAACTGGTCACCCAGGAGCCGCTGAAATCACAAACTCTTAGAAGATTCACTCTTCCTGTACTTAAGTCGGAAATGTCCTTTTTGTATTCAATCCCGATGATAATTCTGTGTTTTATGGTCAATGTGAAGGTCCAAGGGATACAGTAAACCTGCACTGGTGGAATGGAATCTAATACTATTCTCCCAGGAGCCGCTCAAATCACAAACTCTTAGAAGATTCACTCTTCTTGTTCTTAAGTCGGCATTGTCCCTTTTGTATTCAATTCCGATACAATTTCTGTGCTTCAAGGTCAATGTCAAGGTCCAAGGGAAACTATAAACCTGCACTGCTGCATCGTAATCAAATACTGGTCTCCCAGAAGTCGCTCAAAGCTCGAACTCATAGAAGATTCACTCTTCTTGTACTTAAGTCGGCATTGTCCATTTCTATTCAATCCCGATGCAATTTCTGTGATTCACGGTCAATAAGGAGGTCAAGGGATACTGTGAACCTGCACTGGTGCAACGGAATCTAATACTGATCTCCCAGGAGCCTGTCAAACCACAAACTTATAGTAGATTCACTCTTCTTGTACTTAAGTCGGCATTGTCCCTTTTATATTCGATCCCGATGGAATTTCTGTGTTTCATGGTCAATGTGAAGGTCCAAGGGATACAGTAAACCTGCACTGGTCAATCTGAATCTGATACTGGTCTCCCAGGGGCCCACCACCAACAAACTTTTAGAAGATTCACTCATCTTGTACTTAACTCGGCATTGTCCGTTATATATTCAAACCCGATGCAATTTCTGTGTTTCATGGTCATAGTGAAGGTCCAAGGGATACAGTAAACCTTTGCTGGTGCATCGGAATCTAATACTGGTCTCCCGGAACCCGCTCTAACCACAAACTCTTAGAAGATTCACTCTTCTTGTTCTTAAGTCAGCATTGTGTCTTTTGTATTCAATCCCGATGGGATTTCGGTGTTTCATGGTCAATGTGAAGGTCCAATTGATACAGTGAACCGGCACTGCTGCATTGGAATCCAATACTGGTCTCCCAGGAGCCGCTCAAAGCACAAACTTTTACAAGATTCACCCTCTTGTACATAAGTCGGCATTGTGCCTTTCTATCCCGTTGCAATTTCTGTGTTACATGGACAATGTGAGAGTGCAAGAGATACAGTAAACCTGCAATGGTGCATCGGAATCTAATACTGGCCTCCCAGGAGCCGCTCAAACCACAATCTGCTAGACGATACACTCTTCTTGTACATAAGCCGTCATTGTCTCTTTTGTATACAATCCCAATGTAATTTCGGTGTTTCATGGTAATTGTGAAGGTCCAAGGGATACAGTAAACCTGCACTGCTGCATCTGAATCTTATACTGGTCTCCCAGGAGCCGCTCAAATCACAAATTCTTTGAAGATTCACTCTTCTTGTACTTAACTAGTCATTGTCCCTTTTGTATACAATCCCGATGTAATTTCAGTGTTTTATGGTCAACGTGAAGGTCCTAGGGATACAGTAAACCTGCACTGGAGCATCGGGGTCTAATGCTGGTCTCCCAGGAGCCGCTCAAACCACAAACTCTTAGGCGATTCACTCATCTTGTACTGAAGTCGCCATTGTCCCTTTTATAATATATCCCGATGCCATTTCTCTGTTTCTTCGTCAATGTGAAGGTCCAAGGGATACAGTAAACCTGCACTGGTGCATCGGGTTCTAATGCTGGTCTCCCAGGAGCCGCTCAAACCACAAACTCTTAGAAGATTCACTCTTCTTGTACTTAAGTCGGCATTGTCCCATTTGTACTCAATCCTGATGCAAATTCTGTGTTTCATGGTCAATGTGAAAGTTCATGGAATACAGTAAACTTGCACTGGGGCATCGGAATCTAATACTGGTCTCCGAGGAGCCGGACAAATCACATTCTCTTAGATGATTCACTCTTCTTGTACTTAAAGTGGCATTGTCCCTATTGCATTCAATCCCGATGCAATTCCTGTGTTTCATCGTCAATGTGAAGGTCCAAGGGATACAGTAAACCTGCACTGGTGCATTGGAATCTAATACTGGTCACCCAGGAGCCGCTCAAACCACAAACTCTTAGGCGTTTCACTCTTCTTGTACTTAAGTCGGCATTGTCCCTTTTACATTATATCCCGATGCAATTTCTGTGTTTCATCGTCAATGTGTAGGTCCAAGGGATACAGTAAACCTGCATTGGTGCATCGGGATCTAATATTGGTCTCCCAGGAGCCGCTCAAACCACAAAATCTTAGAAGATTCACTCTTCTTGTACTTATGTCGGCATTGTGCCTTCTTTATTCAATCCCGATGCAATTTCTGTGTTTCATGGTAACTGTGAAGGACCAAGTGATACAGTATACCTCCACTGTTGCATCGGAATCAAATACTAGTCTCCTAGGAGCCGCACAAATCACAAACTCTTAGAAGATTCACTCCTCTGGTCCTTATGTCGGCATTGTGCCTTTTGTATTAAATCCAAATGCGATTTCTGTGATTCATGGTCAATGTGAAGGTCCATGGGATACAGTTAACCTGCACTGGTGCATCGGAATCTAATACTGGTCTCCCAGACCCCGCTCAAACCACAAACTCTTAGAAGATTCACTCTTCTTGTACTTAAGTCAGCATTGTGTCTTTTGTATTAAATTCCGATGGGATTTCGGTGTTTCATGGTCAATGTGAAGGTCCATTTGATACAGTGAACGTGCACTGCTGCATTGGAATCTAATGCTGGTCTCCCAGGAGCCGCTAAAACCTCAAACTTTTACAAGATTCACCCTTCTTGTACATAAGTCGGCATTGTGCCTTTCTACCCCGTTGCGATTTCTGTGTTACATGGTCAATGTGAAGGTGCAAGAGATACAGTAAACCTGCAGTTGTGCATCGGAATCTAATACTGGCCTCCCAGGAGCCGCTCAAACCACAATCTACTATACGATTCACTCTTCTTGTACTTAAGTCGTCATTGTCTCTTTTGTATACAATCCCAATGTAATTTCGGTGTTTCATGGTCAATGTGAAGGTGCAAGGGATACAGTAAACCTGCACTGGTCCATCTGAATCTAATACTGGTGTCCCAGGAGCCGCTCAAATTACAAACTCTTTGAAGATTCACTTTTCTTGTACTTAACTCGTGATTGTCCCTTTTGTATACAATCCCGATGTATTTTCAGTGTTTCATGGTCAATGTGCAGGTCCAAGGGATACAGTAAACCTGCACTGGAGCATCGGAGTCTAATACTGGTCTCCCAGGAGCTGCTCAAACCACAATCTCTTAGAAGATTCACTCTTCTCGTACTTAAGTCGGTATTGTCCCTTTTGTATTCAATCCCGATGCAATTTCTGTGTTTCGTGGTCAATGTGAAGGTCCAAGGAATACAGTAAAGATGCACTGGTGCATCGGAATCTAATACTGGTCTCCCAGGAGCCGGTCAAAGCACAAACACTTAGAAGATTCACTCTTCTTGTACTTAAGTCGGCATTGTCCCTTTTGTGTTATATCCCGATGCAATTTCTGTGTTTCATCGTTAATGTGAAGGTCCATGGGATACAGTAAACCTGCACTGGTGCATTGGAATCTAATACTGGTCTCCCAGGAGCCGTTCAAACCACAAACTCTTAGGCGATTCACTCTTCTTGTACTTAAGTCGGCATTGTCCATTTTATTTTATATCCCGATGCCATTTCTGTGTTTCATCGTCAATGTGAAGGTCCAAGGGATACAGTAATCCTGCACTGGTGCATCGGAATCTAATACTGGTCTCCCAGGAGCCGCTCAAACCAGAAACTCTTAGAAGATTCACTCTTCTTGTACTTAAGTCGGCATTGTTTCTCTTGTATTCAATCCCAATTCAATTTCTGTGTTTCATGGTCAATGTGAATATCCAAGGGATACAGTAAACCTGCACTGGAGCATTGGAATCTAATACTTGTCTCCCAGGAGCCGCTCAAAGCACAAACTCTATGAGGATACACTCTTCTTGTACTTAAGTCAGCATTGTCCCTTTTGTATTATATCCCGATGCAATATCTGTGTTTCATCGTCAATGTGAAGGTCGAAGGGATACAGTAAAACTGCACTGTTGCATCGCAATCTAATTCTAGTCTTCCAGGAGCCGTTCAAACCGCAAACTCTTAGGCGATTCACTCTTCTTGTACTTAAGTCGGCATTGTCCATTTTTTATTATATACCGATGCCATTTCTGTGTTTCATCGTCAATGTGAAGGTCCAAGGGATACAGTAACCCTGCACTGGTGCATCGGAATCTAATACTGGTCTCCCAGGAGCCGCTCAAACAACAAATTCTTAGAAGAGTCACTCTTTTTGTACTTCAGCCGGCATTGTCCCTTTTGTATACAATCCTGATGCAATTTCTGTGTTTCATCGTCAATGTGAAGGTCCAAGGGATACAGTAAACCTGCACTGGTGCATTGGAATCTAATACTGATCTCCCAGGAGCCGCTGAAACCAGAAACTCTTAGGCGATTCACTCTTCTTGTACTTAAGTCCGCATTGTCCCTTTTATATTATATCCCGATGCAATATCTGTTTTTCATCGTCAATGTGAAGGTCCAAGGGATACAGTAAACCTGCACTGATGCATCGGAATCTAATAGTGGTCTCCCAGGAGCCCCACAAACCACAAACTCTTAGAAGATTCACTCTTCTTGTACTTAAGTCGGCATTGTGCCTTCTGTATTCAATCTTGATGCAATTTCTGTGTTTCATGGTAACTGTGAAGGACCAAGGGATACAGTATGTTTGCACTGTTGCATCAGAATCTAATACTAGTCTCCCAGGAGCGGCTCAAACTACAAACTCTTAGAAGATTCACTCTTCTTGCACTTAAGTCGGGATTGTCCCTTTTGTGTTATATCCCGATGCAATTTCTGTGTTTCATCGTTAATGTGAAGGTCCAGGGGATACAGTAAACCTGCACTTGGGAAACGGAATCTAATACTGGTCTCCCAGGAGCCGCTCAAAACACAAACTCTTGTAAGATTCACTCTTCTTGTACTTAATTCTGCATTGTGACTGTTGTATTTTCCCCGATGCAATTCCTGTGTTTCATGGTCAATGTGAAGGTCCATGGGATACAGTAAACCTGCACTGGTCAATCTGAATCTGATACTGGTCTCCCAGGAGCAGCTCAAACCACAAACTTTTAGAAGATTCACTCTTCTTGTACTTAAGTCGGCATTGTCCGTTTTGTATTCAAACCCGATACAATTTCTGTGTTTCATGGTCAATGTGAAGGTCCAAGGGATACAGTAAACCTTCACTGGTGCATCGGAATGTAATACTGGTGTCCCAGAACCCGCTCAAACCACAAACTCTTAGAAGATTCACTCTTATTGTACTTAAGTCAGCATTGTGTATTTTGTGTTCAATCCCGATAGGTTTTTTGTGTTTCGTGGTCAATGTGAAGGTCCAATTGATACAGTGAACCTGAACTGCTGCATTGGAATCTAATACTGGTCTCCTAGGAGCTGCTCAAAGCACAAACTTTCACAAGATTCACTCAACTTGTACTTAAGTTGGCATTGTGCCTTCGTATCCCGTTGCGATTTCTGTACGACATGGACAATGTGAAGGTACAAGAGATACAGTAAACCTGCAGTGGTGCATCGGAATCTAATACTGGTCTCCCAGGAGCCGCTCAAACCACAATCTCCTAGAAGATTCCCTCTTCTTGCACTTAATTCGTCATTGTCCCTTTTGTGTACAATCCCAATGTAATTTCGGTGTTCCATGGTCAATGTGAAGGTCCAAGTGATACAGTAAACCGGCACTGGTGCATCTGAATCCAATACTGGTCTCCCAGGAGCCGCTCAAACCACAAACTCTTAGAAGATTCACTCCTCTTCTACTTAAGTCGTCATTGTTCCTTTTGTAAACAATCCCAATGTAAATTCGGTGTTTCATGGTCAATGTGATGGTCCAAGGGATGCAGTAAACCTGCACTGGTGCATCGGAGTCTAATACTGGTCTCCCAGGAGCCGCTCTAACCACAATCTCTTAGAAGATTGACGCTTCTCGTACTTAAGTCGGCATTGTCCCTTTTGTATTCAATCCCGATACAATATCTGTGTTTCAGTGTCAATATGAAGGTCTAAGGGATACAGTAAACCTGCACTGGTGCATCGAAATCTAATACTGGTCTCCCACGTGAAGCCTAATGCACAAACTCTTAGAAGATTCACTCTTCTTGTACCTATGTCGGCATTGTCCCTTTTGTATTCAATCCCGATGCAATTTATGTGTTTCATGGTCAATGTGAAGGTCCAAGGGATACAGTAAACCTGCACTGGTGCATCGTAAGCTAATACTGGTCTCCCAGGAGCCGTTCTAATCACAAACCCTTGGAACATTTACTCTTCATGTACTTCAGTCGGCATTGTGCCTTTTGTATTCAATCCTGATGCGATTTCTGTGTTTCATGGTCAATGTGAAGGTCCAAGGGATACAGTAATTTCTGCACTGGTGCATCGGAATCTAATACAGGTCTCCCAGGAGCCGCTCAAACCACACCCTCTTAGAAGATTCACTCTTCTCTTACTTAGTCGGAACTGTTTCTCTTGTATTCAATCCCAATGCAATTTCTGTGTTTCATGGTCAATGTGAAGGTCCAAGGGATACAGTAAACCTGCACTGGTGCATCGGATCTAATACTGGTCTCCCAAGAGCCGCTCAAACCACAAACTCTTAGAAGCTTCACTCTTCTTGTACATGAATCGGCATTGTCCCTTTTGTATTACCCGATGCAATTTCTGTGTTTCGTCGTCAATGTGAAGGCCCAAGGGATACAGTAAACCTGCACTGGTGCATGGGAATCTAATACTGGTCTCCCAGGAGCTGGTCAAACCACAATTTCTTAGAAGATTCACTCTTCTTTTACTTAAGTCGGCATTGTTTCTTTTGTATTCAATCCCAATGCAATTTCTGTGTTTCATGGTAACTGTAAAAGTCCAAGGGATACAGTAAACCTGCACTGTTGCATCGGATTCTAATACTAGTCTCCCAGGAGCCGCTCACAGCACTAACTCTTAGATGATTCACTCTTCTTGTCCTTATGTCAGCATGGTGACTTTTGTATTCAATCCCAATGCGATTTCTGTGTTTCATGGTCAATGTGCACTAATTCTTAGAAGATTCACTCTTCTTGTCCTTATGTCAGCATGGTGCCTTTTGTATTCAATCCCAATGCGATTTCTGTGTTTCATGGTGAATGTGTACGTCCTAGGGATACAGTAAATGAGCACTGGAGAATCGGAATGGAATACTGGTCTCCCAGGAGCCGCTCAGATCACAAACTCATAGAAGATTCACTTTTCTTATACTTAAGTCGGCATTGTGTCTCTTGTATTCAATCCCAATGCGTTTTCTGTGTTTCACGGTCAATGTGAAGTTCCAAGGGATACAGTAAAAGTGCACTGGTGCATCGGAATCTAATTCTGATCTGCCAGGAGCCGCTCATACCACAAACACTTAGAAGATTCACTCTTCTTGTACATAAGTCGGCATGGTCCTTTTGTATTAATTCCCGATGCTATTTCTGTGTTTGATGGTCAATGTGAAGGTGCAAGGGATACAGTAAACCGACACTGGTGCATCGGAATGTAATACAGGTCTCCTAGGAGCCGCTCAAACCACAAAATCTTAGAAGATTCAATCTTCTTGTACTTAAGTCGGCATTGTCCCTTTTGTATTATATCCCGATGCAATTTCTGTGTTTTATCGTCAATGTGAAGGTCCAAGGGATACAGTAATCCTTCCCTGGTGCATCGAAATCTAATACTGGTCTCCCAGGAGCCGCTCAAACCACAAACTCTTACAAGATTTCCTATTCTTGTCTTTAAGTCGGCATTGTGTCTTTTGTATTCAATCCCAATGCGTTTTCTGTGTTTCATGGTCAATGAGAGGGTCCTAGGGATTCAGTAAAAGTGCACTGGTGCATTGGAATCTAATGCTGGTCTCCCAGGAGACGTTCAAGGCACAAACTCTAAGAAGATTCACTGTTCCTGTACTAATGTCGGCATTGTGTCTTTTGTATTCAATCCCAATGCGTTTTCTGTGTTTCATTGTCAATGTGAAGGTCCAAGGGATACAGAAAACCGGCACTGGTGCATCGGAATCTAATACTGGTCTGCCAGGAGCCGCTCAAACCACAAACACTTACAAGATTCACTCTTCTTGTACTTAAGTCGGCATTGTCCTTTTGTATTCATTCCCGATGATATTTCTGTGTTTGATGGTCAATGTAATGGTGCAAGGGTTACAGTAAACCGGCACTGGTGCATCGGATTCTATTACTGGTCTCCCAGGAGATGCTCAAAGCACAGACTCTTAGAAGATTCACTCTTCTTGTCCTTAAGTCGGCATTGTCGGTTATGTATTCTATCCCATTGCGATTTCTGTGTTTCATGGTCCATGTGAAGGTCCAAGGGATACCGTAAATTCTGCACTGGTGCATCGGAATCTAATACTGGTCTCCCACGAGAAACTCAAAGCGAAAACTCTTAAAAGATTCACTCTTCTTGTACTTAAGTCGCATTGTGTCTTTTGTATTCAATCCCAATGCGATTTCTGTGTTTCATTGTCAATGTGAAGGTCCAAGGGATACAGAAAACCGGCACTGGTGCATCGGAATCTAATACTGGTCTGCCAGGAGCCGCTCAAACCACAAACACTTACAAGATTCACTCTTCTTGTACTTAAGTCGGCATTGTCCTTTTGTATACAATCCCGATGTAATTTCGGTGTTTCATGGTCAATGTGAAGGTCCAAGGGATGCGGTAAACCTGCACTGGTGTATCGGAATTTTATACTGATATCCCAGGAGAAGCTCAATCCACAATCTCTTAGATGATTCACTCTTTTCGTACTTAAGTCTTCATTCTCCCTTTAGTATTCAATCCCGATGCAATTTCTATGTTTCATGGTCAATGTGAAGATCCAATGGATTCAGTAAACCTGCATCGGAATCTTATACTGGCCTCCCAGGAGCCGCTCAAACCACAATGTCTTAGAAGTTTCACTCATATTGTACTTAAGTCGGCATTGTCCCTTTTTAATTATATCCCAATGCTATTTCTGTGTTTCTACGTCAATGTTAAGGTCAAAGGGATACAGTAAACCTGCACTGGTGCCTCGGAATCTAATACTGGTCTCCCAGGAGCCGCACAAACCACGATCTCCTTGAAGATTCACTCTTCTTGTACTTAAGTCGGCATTGTGCTTTCTGAATTCAATCCCGGTGCCATTTCTGTGTTTCATGGTCAATATGAAGGTCCAAGGGATACAGTAAACCAGCAGTGGTTCATCGGAATCTAATACTGGTCTTCCACGAGCCGCTCAAGCCCCAAACCCTTAGAAGACTTACTCTTCTTTTACTTAAGTCGGCATTGTCCCTTTTGTATTCAATCCCGATCCAAATTCTATGTTTCCTGGTGAATGTGAAGGTCTAGGGGATAGAGCAAACCGGCACTGTTGCATCGGAATCTAATACTGGTCTCCCAGGAGACGTCCAAGGCACAAACTCTTAGAAGCTCAAAGCACAAACTCTATGAAGATTCACTCTTCTTGTTCTTTAGCCGGCATCGTCCCTTTTGTATTTAATTGTGATGCAATTTCTGTGTTTCATGATCAATGTGAAGGTCCAAGGGATACAGTAAACCTTCACTTTTGCCTCAGAATCTACCACTGGTCTCCTAGGAGCCGCTCAAACCACAAACTCTTAGAAGATTCACTCTTCTTGTACTTAAGTCGGCATTGTGCCGTTTGTATTCTATCCCGTTGTAATTTCTGTGTTTCATGGTCAATGTGAAAGTCCAGGAGATCCAGTAAATCTGCACTGGTGCATCGTAATCTAATACTGGTCTCCCAGGAGCCGCTCAAACCACAAACTCTTAGAAGATCCATTCTTCTCGTACTTAAGTCGGCATTGTGTCATTTGTAATCCATCCCTTTGCGATTTCTGTGTTTCATGGTCAATGTGAAGGTCCAAGGGATCCAGTAAACCTGCACTGGTGCATCGTAATCTAATGCTGGCCTCCCAGGAGCCGTTCAAAGCACAAACTCTTAGAAGATTCACTCTTCTTGTACTTAAGTCGGCATTGTCCCATTTGTACTCAATCCCGATGCAAATTCTGTGTTTCATGGTCAATGTGAAGGTCCAAGGGATACAGTATACCTGCACTAGTGCATCGGAATCTAATACTGGTCTCCCAGGAGAAGCTCAGAACACAAACACTTTGAAGATTCACTCTTCTTGTACTTAAGTTGGCATTGTCCCTTTTCTACTCAATCCCGATGCAATTTCTGTGTTTCATGGTCAATGTCAAGGTCCACAGGTATCAGTAAACCAGCACTGGTGCAACGGAATCTAATTCTGGTCTCCCAGGAGCCACACAAACCACAAACTCTTCGAAGATTCACTCTTCTTGTAGTTAAGTCGTCATTATCCCTTTTGTATACAATCCCGATGTAGTTTCGATGTTTCATGGTCAATGTGAAGGTCCAAGGGATACGGTAAACCTGCACTGGTGTATCGGAATCTAATACTGGTATCCGAGGAGCCGCTCAAACCACAATCTCTTAGAAGATTCACTCTTCTCGTACTTAAGTCGGCATTCTTCCTTTTGTATTCAATTCCGATGAAATATCTGTGTTTCATGGTCAATGTGAAGATCCAATGGATACAGTTAACCTGCACTGGTGCATTGTAATCTAATGCTGGTCTCCCAGGAGCCGTTCAAAGCACAAACTCTTAGAAGATTCACTCTTCTTGTACCTAAGTCGGCACTGTCCCATTTGTCCTCAATCCAGTTGCAAATTCTGTGTTTCATGGTCAATGTGAAAGTCCAAGGGATACAATAAACCCGCACTGGTGCCTCGGAATCTAATACTGGTCTCACAGGAGCCGATCACACAACAAACTCTTACAAGATTTCCTATTCTTGTCTTTAAGTCGGCATTGTGTCTTTTGTATTCAATCCCAATGCGTTTTCAGTGTTTCACGGTCAATGTGAAGGTCCAAGTGATACAGTAAAGGTGCTCAGGTGCATCGGAATCTAAGACTGGTTTCCAAGGAGCCGTTCAAGGCACAAACTCTTAGAAGATACACTGCTCTTATACTTAAGTCTTCATTGTGTCTTTTGTTTTCAATCCCAATGCGATTTCTGTGTTTCATGATCAATGTCAAGGTCCAAGGGATACAGTAAACCTGCACTGGTGCATCTGAATCTAATATTGGTCTCCCAGGAGCCGCTCAAACCACAATCTCTTGGATGATTTACTCTTCTTGTACTTAAGTCGGCATTGTCCCTTTTGCATTGTATCCCGATGCAATTTCTGTGTTTCATGGTCAATGTGAATGTCGAAAGGATACAGTCAACCTGCACTGGTGCATCGGAATCTAATACTGGTCTCCCAGGAACCGCTCAAACCACAAACTCTTAGAAGATTCACTCTTCTTGTACTTAAGTCGTCATTGTCCCTTTTGTATACAATCCCACCGTAATTTCGGTGTTTCATGGTCAATGTGAAGGTCCAAGGTATACAGTAAACCTGCACTGTTGCATCGGAATCTAATACTAGTCTCCCAGGAGCCGCTCAAAGCACTAACTCTTAAAAGATTCACTCTTTTTGTCCTTATGTCGGCATGGTGCCTTTTGTATTCAATCCCAATGCGATTTCTGTGTTTCATGGTCAATGTCAAGGTCCAAGGGATACAGTAAACCAGCACAGGGGCACCGGAATCTAATACTGGTCTCCCAGAAGCCGCTCAAACAACAAATTCTTAAAAGATTCACCCTTTTTGTACTTAAGTCGGCATTGTCCATTTTGTATAATACCCGATGCAATTTCTGTGTTTCATCGTCAATGTGAAGGTCCAAGGGATACAGTAAACCTGCACTGGTGCATCGGAATCTAATACTAGTCTCCCAGGAGACCCTCAAACCACAAACTCTTCGAAGATTCACTCTTCTTGTACTTACGTCGGCATTGTGACTTCTGTATTCAATCATGATGCAATATCTGTGTTTCATGGTAACTGTGAAGGACCAAGGGATACAGTATGCCTGCACTGTTGCATCAGAATCTAATACTAGTCTCCCAGAAGCCGCTCAAACCACAAACTCTTAGAAGATTCACTCTCCTTGTACTTAAGTCGGCATTGTGCCTTTTGTATTCAATCCCGATGCAAATTCTGTGTTTTAGGGTCAGTGTGAAGGTCCAAGGGATACATTAAACCTGCACTAGTGCATCGGAATCTAATACTGGTCTCCCAGGAGCAGCTCAAAACACAAACACTTAGAGGATTCCCTTTTCTTGTACTTAAGTTGGCATTGTAGCTTTTCTACTCAATCCCGATGCAATTTCTGTGTTTTATTGTCAATGTGAAGGTCCAAGGGATACAGTAAACCTGCACTGGTGCATCGGAATCTAATACTGGTCTCCCAGGAGCAGCTCAAAACACAAACACTTAGAAGATTCCCTCTTCTTGTACTTAAGTTGGCATTGTCCCTTTTCTACTCAATCCCGATGCAATTCCTGTGTTTCATGGTCAATGTGAAGGTCCAAGGGATGCAGTAAACCTGCATTGGTGCATTGGAATCTAATACATGTCTCCCAAGAGAGGATCAAACCACAAAATCTTCGAAGATTCACTCTTCTTGTAGTTAAGTCGTCATTATCCCTTTTGTATACATTCCCGCTGTAATTTCGGTGTTTCGTGGTCAATGTGAAGGTCCAAGGGATACGGTAAACCTGCACTGGTTATCGGAATCTAATACTGGTCTCCCAGGAACCGCTCAAACCACAAACTCGTAGAAGATTCACTCTTCTTGTACTTAAGTCGTCATTGTCGCTTTTGTATACAATCCCGCCGCCATTTCGGTGTTTCATGGTCAATGTGAAGGTCCAAGGTATACAGTAAACCTGCACTGTAGCATCGGAATCTAATACTAGTCTCCCAGGAGCGGCTCAAAGCACTAACACTTAGAAGATTCACACTTTTTGTCCTTATGTCGGCATGGTGCCTTTTGTATTCCATCCCAATGCGATTTCTGTGTTTCATGGTCAATGTCAACGTCCAAGGGATACAGTAAACCTGCACTGGTGCATCGGAATCTAATACTAGTCTCCCAGGAGCCGCACAAACCACAAACTCTTAGAAGATTCACTCTCCTTGTACTTAAGTCGGCATTGTGCCTTTTGTATTCAATCCCGATGCAAATTCTGTGTTTTAGGGTCAATGTGAAGGTCCAAGGGAAACAGTAAAACTACACTGGTACATCTGAATCTAATACTGGTCTCCCAGGAGCCGCTCAAAACACAAACTCATGTAAGATTCACTCTTCTTGCACTTAAGCCTGCATTGTGACTGTTGTATTTTTCCCGATGCGATTTCTGTGTTTCATGGTCAATGTGAAGATCCATGGGATACAGTAAACCTGCACTGGTCAATCTGAATGTGATACTGGTCTCCCAGGAGCAGCTCAAACCACAAACTTTTAGAAGATTCACTATTCTTGTACTTAAGTCGGCATTGTCCGTTTTGTATTCAAACCCGATGCAATTTCTGTGTTTCATGGTCAATGTGAAGGTCCAAGGGATACAGTAAACCTTCACTGGTGCATCGGAATCTAATACTGGTCTCCCAGAACCTGCTCAAACTACAAACTCTTAGAAGAATCAGTCTTCTTGTACTTAAGTCAGCATTGTGTATTTTGTTATTCAATCACGATGGGATTTCTGTGTTTCATGGTCAATGTGAAGGTCCAATTGATACAGTGAACCTGAACTGCTGCATTGGAATCTAATACTGGGCTCCTAGAAGCTGCTCAAAGCACAAACTTTTACAAGATTCACTCTTCTTGTACTTAATTCGTCATTGTCCCTTTTGTATACAATCCGAATGTAATTTCGGTGTTTCATGGTCAATGTGAATGTCCAAGGGATACAGTATACCTGCACTGGTGCATCTGAATCTAATGCTGGTCTCCCAGGAGCCGCTCAAACCACAAACTCTTAGAAGATTCACTCCTCTTGTACTTAAGTCGTCATTGTCAATTTTGTATACAATCCCGATGTAATTTCGGTGTTTCATGGTCAATGTGATAGTGCAAGGGATACAGTAAACCTGCACTAGTGCATCGGAGTCTAATACTGGTCTCCCAGGAGCCGCTCAAACCACAATCTCTTCGAAGATGCACTCTTCTCATACTTAAGTCGGCATTGTCCCTTTTGTATTCAATCCCGATGCAATTTCTGTGTTTCATGGTCAATGTGAAGGTCCAAGGGATACAGTAAAACTGCACTGGTGAATCGGAATCTAATACTGGTCTCCCAGGAGCCGCTCAAATCACAAACTCTTAGAAGATTCACTCTTCTTTTACTTAAGTCGGCATTGTTTCTTTTGTATTCAATCCCGATGCAATTTCTGTGTTTCATGGTAACTGTAAAGGTCCAAGGGATACAGTAAACCTGCACTGTTGCATCGGAATCTAATACTAGTCTCCCAGGAGCCGCTCACAGCACTAACTCTTAGAAGATTCACTCTTCTTGTCCTTATGTCAGCATGGTGCCTTTTGTATTCAATCCCAATACGATTTCTGTGTTTCACGGTCAATGTGCACTAACTCTTAGAAGATTCACTCTTCTTGTCCTTATGTCAGCATGGTGGCTTTTGTATTCAATCCCAATCGGATTTCTGTGTTTCATGGTCAATGTGTACGTCCAAGGGATACAGTAAACGGGCACTGGGGCATCGGAATCTAATACTGGTCTCCCAGGAGCCGCTCAAAACACAAACTCTTGTAAGATTCACTCTTCTTGTACTTATGCCTGCATTGTGACAGTTGTATTTTTCCCAATGCGATTTCTGTGTTTCATGGTCAATGTGAAGGTCCATGGGATACAGTAAACCTGCACTGGTCAATCTGAATCTGATACTGGTCTTCCAGGAGCAGCTCAAACCACAAACTTTTAGAAGATTCACTCTTCTTGTATATAAGTCGGCATTATCCGTTTTGTATTCAAACCCGATGCAATTTCTGTGTTTCATGGTCAATGTGAAGGTCCAAGGGATACAGTAAAACTTCACAGGTGCATCGGAATCTAATACTGGTCTCCCAGAACCCTTTCAAACCACAAACTCTTAGAAGACTCACTCTTCTTGTACTTAAGTCAGCATTGTGTATTTTGTATTCAATCCCGACGGGATTTCTGTGTTTCATGGTCAATGTGAAGGTCCAATTGATACAGTGAACCTGAACTGCTGCATTGGAGTCCAATACTGGTCTCCTAGGAGTTGCTCAATGCACAAACTTTTACAAGATTCACTCTTCTTGTACTTAATTCGTCATTGTCCCTTTTGTATACAATCCCAATGTAATTTCGGTGTTTCATGGTCAATGTGAAGGTCCAAGGGATACAGTAAACCTGCACTGGTGCATCTGAATCTAATACTGGTCTCCCAGGAGCCGCTCAAACCACAAACTCTTAGAAGATTCACTCCTCTTGTACTTAAGTCGTCATTGTCCCTCTTCTATACAATCCCGATGTAATTTCGGTGTTTCATGGTCAATGTGATGGTCCAAGGGATACAGTAAACCTGCACTGGTGCATCGTAGTCTAATACTGGTCTCCCAGGAGCCGCTTAAACCACAATCTCTTAGAAGATTCACTCTTCTCGTACTTAAGTCGGCATTGTCCCTTTTGTATTCAATCCCGATGCAATTTCTGTGTTTCATGGTCAATGTGAAGGTCCAAAGGATACAGTAAACCTGCACTGGTGCATCGGAATCTAATACTGTTCTCCCAGGAGCCGCTCAAACCACAATATCTTAGAAGATTCACTCTTCTCGTGCTTAAGTCGGCATTGTCCCTTTTGTATTCAACCCCGATGCAGTTTCTGTGTTTCATGGTCAATGTAAAGTCCAAGGGATACAGTAAAACTGCACTGGTGAATCGGAATCAAATACTGGTCTCCCAGGAGCCGCTGAAACCACAAACTCTTAGAGGGTTCACTCTTCTTGTGCTTAAGTCGACATTGTCCCATTTGTTCTCAATCCCGATGCAAATTCTGTGTCTCAGTGTCAATATGAAGGTCTAAGGGATACAGTAAACCTGCACTGGAGCATCGAAATCTAATACTGTTCTCCCACGAGAAGCCTAATGCACAAACTCTTAGAAGATTAACTCTTCTTGTACCTATGTCGGCATTGTCCCTTTTGCATTCAATCCCGATGCAATTTCTGTGTTTCATGGTCAATGTGAAGTCCAAGGGAAACTGTAAGCCTGCACTGGTGCATCGGAATCTAATACTGCGCTGCCAGGAGCCGCTCGAACGACAAACACTTAGAAGATTCACTCTAGATGTACTTAAGTCGGCATTGTCTTTTTGTATTCATTCCCGATGCAATTTCTGTGTTTGATGGTCAATGTGAAGGTGGAAGGGGTACAGTAAACCGGCACTGGTGCATCGGAATCTAATACTGGTCTCCCAGGAGACGCTCAAATCTCAAACTCTTAGAGGATTCACTCTTCTTGTCCTTAAGTCGGCATTGTCCGTTATGTATTCAATCCCATTGCGATTTCTGTGTTTCATGGTCAATGTGAAGGTGCAAGGGATACAGTAAATTCTGCACTGGTGCATCGGAATCAAATATTGGTCTCCCAGGGGTCCCTCAAACCACAAACTCTTAGAAAATTCACTCATCTTGTACTTAAGCCGGCATTGTCCCTTTTGGATTTTATACTGATGCAATTTCTGTGTTTCATGGTCAATGTGAAGGTCCAAGCGATACAGTAAACCTGCACTAGTGCATCGGAATCTAATACTGGTCTCCCAGCAGATGCTCAAAACACAAACACTTAGAAGATTCACTCTTTTGTACTTAAGTTGGCATTGCCCCTTTTCTACTTAATCCCGATGCAATTTCTGTGTTTCATGGTCAATGTGAAGGTCCACAGGTTACAGTAAACCAGCGCTGGTGCAACGGCATCTAATACTGGTCTCC
This sequence comes from Schistocerca serialis cubense, assembly GCF_023864345.2. NCBI lineage: Eukaryota > Metazoa > Arthropoda > Insecta > Orthoptera > Acrididae > Schistocerca > Schistocerca serialis. The sequence goes on from NC_064646.1 coordinate 541,633,575, forward strand.
CAGGAGCCGCACAAACCATAAACTCTTCGAAGATTCACTCTTCTTGTAGTTAAGTCGTCATTATCCCTTTTGTATACAAACCCGATGTAATTTCGGTGTTTCATGGTCAATGTGAAGGTCCAAGGGATACGGTAAACCTGCACTGGTGTACCGGAATCTAATACTGGTATCCCCGGAGCCGCTCAAACCAAAATCTCTTAGAAGATTCACCATTCTCGTACTTAAGTCGGCATTCTCCCTTTTGTATTCAATCCCGATGCAATTTCTGTGTTTCATGGTCAATGTGAAGTTCCAATGGATGCAGTAAACCTGCACTGCTGCATTGTAATCTAATGCTGGTGTCCCAGGAGCCGTTCAAAGCACAAACTCTTAGAAGATTCACTCTTCTTGTACTTAAGTCGGCATTGTCCCATTTGTACTCAATCCCGATGCAAATTCTGTGTTTGATGGTCAATGTGAAGGTCCAAGGGATACACTAAAACTGCTTTGGTTCATCGGTTTTTAATACTGGTCTCCCAGGAGCCGCTCAAAGCACAAACACTTAGAGGATTCACTCTTCTTGTACTTAAGTCGGCATTGTGCTTTTTGTAATCTGTCCCGTTGCGATTTCTGTGTTTCATGGTCAATGTGAAGGTCCAAGGGATACAGTAAACCTGCAGTGGTGCATCGGAATCTAATACTAATCTCACAGGAGCCGATCAAACCACAAACTCTTACAAGATTTCCTATTCTTCTCTTTAAGTCGGCATTGTGTCTTTTGTATTCAATCCCAATGCGTTTTCTGTGTTTCACGGTCAATGTGAAGGTCCATTGATACAGTAAAAGTGCTCTGGTGCATCGGAATCTAATACTGGTTTCCCAGGAGCCGTTCAAGGCACAAACTCTTAGAAGATACACTGTTCTTGTACTTAAGTCGGCATTATGTACTCTGTATTCTATCCCAATGCGATTTCTGTGTTTCATGATCAATGTGAAGGTCGAAGGGATACAGTAAACCTGCACTGGTGCATCGGAAGCTAATACTGGTCTCCCAGGAGGAGCTTAAAACACAAACACTTAGAAGATTCACTCTTCTTGTACTTAAGTTGGCATTGTCTCTTTTCTACTCAATCCCGATGCAATTTCTGTGTTTCATGGTCAATGTGAAGGTCCACGGGTTACAGTAAACCAGCACTGGTGCAACGGAATCTACTACTGGTCTTCCAGGAGCCGCACAAACCACAAACTCTTCGAAGATTCACTCTTCTTGTAGTAAAGTCGTCATTATCCCTTTTGTATACAATCCCGATGTAATTTCGGTGTTTCATGGTCAATTTGAAGGTCCAAGGGATACGGTAAACCTGCACTGGTGTATCGGAATCTAATACTGGTATCTCAGGAGCCGCTCAAACCACAATCTCTTAGAAGATTCACTCTTCTCGTACTTAAGTCAGCATTCTCCCATTTGTATTCAATCCCGATGCAATTTCTGTGTTTCATGGTCAATGTGAACTTCCAATGGATACAGTAAACCTGCACTGGTGCATTGTAATCTAATGCTGGTCTCCCAGGAGCCGTTCAAAGCACAAACTCTCAGAAGATTCACTCTTCTTGTACTTAAGTCGGTATTGTACCATTTGTACTCAATCCCGATGCAAATTCTGTGTTTCATGGTCAATGTGAAAGTCCTAGGGATACAGGAAACCCGCACTGGTGCATCGGAATCTAATACTGGTCTCCGAGGAGCCGCTCAAATCCGAATCTCTTAGAAGATTCACTCTTCTTCTACTTAAGTCGGCATTGTCCCTATTGCATTCAATCCCGATGCGATTTCTGTGTTTAATTGTCAATGTGAATGTCCAAGGGATACACTAAAACTGCTTTGGTGCATCGGTTTTTAATACTGGTCTGCCAGGAGACGCTCAAAGCTCAAACACCTAGAAGACTCACTCTTCTCGTACTTAAGTCGGCATTGTGCCTTTTGTAATCTGTTCCGTTGCGATTTCTGTGTTTCATGGTCAATGTGAAGGTCCAAGGGATACAGTATACATGCACTGGTGCATCGGAATCTAATACTGGTCTCACAGGAGCCGATCAAACCACAAACTCTTACAAGATTTCCTATTCTTGTCTTTAAGTCGGCATTGTGTCTTTTGTATTCAATCCCATTGCGTTTTCTGTGTTTCACAGTCAATGTGAAGGTCCAAGTGATACAGTAAAAGCGCTCTGGTGCATCGGAATCTAATACTGGTTTCCCAGGAGCCGTTCAAGGCACAAACTCTTAGAAGATACACTGTTCTTGTACTTAAGTCGTCCTTGTGTCCTTTGTATTCAATCCCAATGCGATTTCTGTGTTTCATGATCAATGTGAAGGTCGAAGGGATACAGTAAACCTGCACTGGTGCATCGGAATCTAATACTGGTCTGCCAGGAGCCGCTCAAACCACAAACACTTAGAAGATTCACTCTTCATGTACTTAAGTAGGCATTGTCCTTTTGTGTTCATTCCCAATGCAATTTCTGTGTTTGATGGTCAATGCGAAGGTGCAAGGGATACAGTAAACAGGCACTGGTGCTTCGGAATCCAATACTGGTCTCCCAGGAGATGCTCAAAGCACAAACACTTAGAGTATTCACTCTTCTTGCCCTTAAGTCGACATTGTTCGTTATGTATTCAATCCCATTGCGATTTCCGTGTTTCATAGTCAATGTCAAGGTTCAAGGGATACAGTAAATTCTGCACTGGTGCATCGGAATCAAATACTGGTCTCCCAGGAGCCGTTCAAAGCACAAACTCTTAGAAGATTCACTCTTCTTGTACTTAAGTCGGCATTGTCCCATTTGTATTCAATCCCGATGCAAATTCTGTGTTTCATGGTCAATGTGAAAGTCCAAGGAATACAGTAAACCCGCACTGGTGAATCGGAATCTAATACTGGTCTCCGAGGAGCCGCTCGAATCCGAATCTCTTAGATGATTCACTCTTCTTCTACTTAAGTCGGCATTGTCCCTATTGCATTCAATCCCGATGTAATTTCCGTGTTTCATGGTCAATGTGAAGGTCCAAGGGATACGGTAAACCTGCACTGGTGTATCGGAATTTAATACTGGTATCCCGGGAGACACTCAAACCACAATATCTTAGAAGATTCACTCTTCTCTTACTTAAGTCGGCTTTCTCCCTTTTGTATTCAACCCCCATGCAATTTCTGTGTTTCATGGTCAATGTGAAGTTCCAATGGATACAGTAAACCTACACTGGTGCAACAGAATCTAGTACTTGCCTCCCAGGGACCGCTCAAACCACAATCTCTTAGAAGATTCATTCTACTGGGTACTTAAGTCGGCATTGTGCCTTTTGTATTCAATCCCTAGCAATTTCTGTGTTTCATGGTCAACGTTAAGGTCCAAGGGATACAGTAAACCTGCACTGGTGCATCTGAATCTAATATTGGTCTCCCAGGAGCCGCTCAAACCACAATCTCTTGGATGATTTACTCTTCTTGTACTTAAGTCGGCATTGTCCCTTTTGCATTATATCCCGATGCAATTTCTGTGTTTCATGGTCAATGTGAATGTCCAAGGGATACAGTCAACCTGCACTGGTGCATCGGAATCTAATACTGGTCTCCCAGGAACCGCTGAAACCAAAACTCTCAGAAGATTCACTCTTCCTGTACTTTAGTTGGCATTGTCCCTTTTGTATTACATACCGATGCAATTTCTGTGTTTCATCGTCAATGTGAAGGTCCAAGGGATACAGTAAACCTTCTATGGTGCATCGGATTCTAATACTGGTCTGTTAGGAGCCGCTCAAATCACAAACACTTAGAAGATTCACTCTTCATGTACTTAAGTCGGCATTGTCCTTTTGTGTTCATTCCCGATGCAATTTCTGTGTTTGATGGTCAATGTGAAGGTGCAAGGGATACAGTAAACAGGCACTGGTGCATCGGAATCTAATACTGGTCTCCCAGGAGATGCTCAAAGCACAAACACTTAGAGTATTCACTCTTCTTGCCCTTAATTCGGCATTGTCCGTTATGTATTCAATCCCATTGCGATTTCTGTGTTTCATGGTCAATGTGAATGTTCAAGGGATACAGTAAATTCTGCACTGGTGCATCGGAATCAAATACTGGTCTCCCAGGGGCCCCTCAAACCACAAACTCTTAGAAGATTCACTCATCTTGTACTTAAGCCGGCATTGTCCCTTTTGTATTATATCCTGATGCAATTTCTCTGTTTCATGGTCAATGTGAAGGTCCAAGGGATACAGTAAACCTGTACTAGTGCATCGGAATCTAATACTGGTCTCCCAGCAGAAGCTCAAAACACAAACACTTAGAAGATTCACTCTTCTTGTACTTAAGTTGACTTTGTCCCTTTTCTACTCAATCCCGATGCAATTTCTGTGTTTCATGGTCAATGTGAAGGTCCACGGGTTACAGTAAACCAGCACTGGTGCAAGGGCATCTAATAATGTTCTCCCAGGAGCCGCACAAACCACAAACTCTTCGAAGATTCACTCTTCTTGTAGTTAAGTCGTCATTATCCCTTTTGTATACAATCCCGATGTAATTTCGGTGTTTCAGGGTCAATGTGAAGGTCCAAGGGATACGGAAAACCTGCACTGGTGTATCGGAATCTAATACTGGTATCCCAGGTGCTGCTCAAACCAAAGTCTCTTAGAAGATTCACCCTTCTCGTACTTAAGTCGGCATTCTCCCTTTTGTATTCAATCCCGATGCAATTTCTGTGTTTCATGGTCAATGTGAAGTTCCAATGGATACAGTAACCCTGCACTGGTGCATTGTAATCTAATGCTGGTCTCCCAGGAGCCGTTCAACGCACAAACTCTTAGAAGATTCACTCTTCTTGTACTTAAGTCGGCATTGTCCCATTTGTACTCAATCCCGATGCAAATTCAGTGTTTCATCGTCAATGTGAATGTCCAAGGGATACAGTAAAGCCGCACTGGTGCATCGGAATCTAATACTGGTCTCCGAGGAGCCGCTCAAATCCGAATCTCTTAGATGATTCACTCTATTTCTACTTAAGTCGGCATTGTCCCTATTGCATTCAATCCCGATGCGATTTCTGTGTTTAATTGTCAATGTGAATGTCCAAGGGATACACTAAAACTGCTTTGGTGCATCGGTTTTTAATTCTGGTCTCCCAGGAGCCGCGCAAAGCACAAACACTTAGAGGATTCACTCTTCTTGTACTTAAGTCGGCATTGTGCTTTTTGTAATCTTTCCCGTTGCCATTTCTGTATTTCATGGTCAATGTGAAGGTCCAAGGGATACCGTAAACCTGCACTGGTGCATCGGAATCTAATACTAATCTCACAGGAGCCGATCAAACCACAAACTCTTACAAGATTTCCTTTTCTTGTCTTTAAGTCGGCATTGTGTCTTTTGTATTCAATCCTAATGCGTTTTCTGTGTTTCACGGTCAATGTGAAGGACCAAGTGATACAGTAAAAGGGCTCTGGTGCATCGGAATATAATACTGGTTTCCCAGGTGCCGTTCAAGGCACAAACTCTTAGAAGATACACTGTTCTTGTACTTAAGTCGTCATTGTGTCCTTTGTATTCAATACCAATGCGATTTCTGTGTTTCATGAACAATGTGAAGGTCGAAGGGATACAGTAAACCTGCACTGGTGCATCGGAATCTAATACTGGTCTGCCAGGAGCCGCTCTAACCACAAACACTTAGAAGATTCACTCTTCATGTACTTAAGTCGGCATTGTCCTCTTGTATTCATTCCCGATGCAATTTCTGTGTTTGATGGTCAATGTGAAGGTCCAAGGGATACAGTAAATTCTACACTGGTCCAAAGGAATCTAATACTGGTCTCCCAGGAGCCACACAAATCACAAACTCTTCAAAGATTCAGTCTTCTTGTAGCTAAGTCGTCATTATCCCTTTTGTATACAATCCCGATGTAATTTCCGTGTTTCATGGTCAATGTGAAGGTCCAAGGGATACGGTAAACCTGCACTGGTGTATCGGAATTTAATACTGGTATCCCGGGAGACACTCAAACCACAATATCTTAGAAGATTCACTCTTCTCGTACTTAAGTCGGCTTTCTCCCTTTTGTATTCAACCCCCATGCAATTTCTGTGTTTCATGGTCAATGTGAAGTTCCAATGGATACAGTAAACCTGCACTGGTGCAACGGAATCTAATACTGGCCTCCCAGGAACCGCTCAAACCACAATCTCTTAGAAGATTCACTCTACTAGGTACTTAAGTCGGCATTGTGCCTTTTGTATTCAATCCCTTGCAATTTCTGTGTTTCATGGTCAATGTGAAGGTCCAAGGGATACAGTAAACCTGCACTGGTGCATCTGAATCTAATATTGGTCTCCCAGGAGCCGCTCAAACCACAATCTCTTGGAATATTTTACTCTTCTTGTACTTAAGTCGGCATTGTCCCTTTTGCATTATATCCCAATGCAATTTCTGTGTTTCATGGTCAATGTGAATGTCCAAGGGATACAGTCAACCTGCACTGGTGCATCGGAATCTAATACTGGTCTCCCAGGAACCGCTCAAACCACAAACACTTAGAAGATTCACTCTTCATGTACTTAAGCCGGCATTGTCCTTTTGTGTTCATTCCCGATGCAATTTCTGTGTTTGATGGTCAATGTGAAGGTGCAAGGGTTACAGTATACAGGCACTGGTGCATCGGAATCTAATACTGGTCTCCCAGGAGATGCTCAATGCATAAACACTTAGAGTATTCACTCTTCTTGCCCTTAAGTCGGCATTGTCCGTTATGTATTCAATCCCATTGCGATTTCTGTGTTTCATGGTCAATGTGAAGGTTCAAGGGATACAGTAAATTCTGCACTGGTGCATCGGAATCAAATACTGGTCTCCCAGGGGCCCCTCAAACCACAAATTCTTAGAAGATTCACTCATCTTGTACTTAAGCCGGCATTGTCCCTTTTGTATTATATCCTGATGCAATTTCTGTGTTTCATGGTCAATGTGAAGGTCCAAGGGATACAGTAAACCTGCACTAGTGCATCGGAATCTAATACTGGTCTCCCAGCAGAAGCTCAAAACACAAACACTTAGAAGATTCACTCTTCTTGTACTTAAGTTGGCATTGTCTCTTTTCTACTCAATCCCGATGCAATTTCTGTGTTACATGGTTAATGTGAAGGTCCACGGGTTAGAGTAAACCAGCACTGGTGCAAGGGCATCTAATACTGGTCTCCCAGGAGCCGCACAAACCACAAACTCTTCCAAGATTCACTCTTCTTGTAGTTAAGTCGTCATTATCCCGTTTGTATACAATCCCGATGTAATTTCGGTGTTTGATGGTCAATGTGAAGGTCCAAGGGACACGGAAAACCTGCACTGGTGTATCGGAATCTAATACTGGTATCCCAGGTGCCGCTCAAACCAAAATCTCTTAGATGATTCACCCTTCTCGTACTTAAGTCAGCATTCTCCCTTTTGTATTCAATCCCGATGCAATTTCTGTGTTTCATGGTCAATCTGAAGTTCCAATGGATACAGTAACCCTGCACTGATGCATTGTAATCTAATGCTGGTCTCCCTGGAGCCGTTCAAACCACAAACTCTTAGAATATTCACTCATCTTGTACTTAACCCGGCATTGTCCCTTTTGTATTATATCCTGATGCAATTTCTGTGTTTCATGGTAAATGTGAAGGTCCAAGGGATACAGTAAACCTGCACTAGTGCATCGGAATCTAATACTGGTCTCCCAGCAGAACCTCAAAACACAAACACTTAGAAAATTCACTCTTCTTGTACTTAAGTTGGCATTGTCCCTTTTCTACTCAATCCCATTGCGATTTCTGTGTTTCATGGTCAATGTGAAGGTCCAAGGAATACAGTAAATTCTGCACTGGTGCAACGGAATCTAATACTGGTTTCCCAGGAGCCGCACAAACCACAAACTCTTCGAATATTCAGTCTTCTTGTAGCTAAGTCGTCATTATCCCTTTTGTATACAATCCCGATGTAATTTCGGTGTTTCATGGTCAATGTGAAGGTCCAAGGGATACGGTAAACCTGAACTGGTGTATCGGAATTTAATACTGGTATCCCAGGAGCCATCCAAACCACAATATCTTAGAAGATTCACTCTTCTCGTACTTAAGTCGGCTTTCTCCCTTTTGTATTCAACCCCCATGCAATTTCTGTGTTTCATGGTCAATGTGAAATTCCAATGGATACAGTAAACCTGCACTGGTGCAACGGAATCTAATACTGGCCTCCCAGGAACCGCTCAAACCACAATCTCTTAGAAGATTCACTCTACTAGGTACTTAAGTCGGCATTGTGCCTTTTGTATTCAATCCCTTTGCAATTTCTGTGTTTCATGGTCAATGTGAAGGTTCAAGGGACACAGTAAACCTGCACTGTTGCATCTGAATCTGTTATTAATCTCCCAGGAGCCGCTCAAACCAGAATCTCTTGGATGATTTACTCTTCTTGTACTTAAGTCGGCATTGTCCCTTTTGCATTATATCCCGATGCAATTTCTGTGTTTCATGGTCAATGTGAATGTCCAAGGGATACAGTCAACCTGCACTGCTGCATCGGAATCTAATACTGGTCTCCCAGGAACCGCTCAAACAACAAACTCTAAGAAGATTCACTCTTCCTGTACTTAGGTTGGCATTGTCCCTTTTGTATTACATCCCGATGCAATTTCTGTGTTTCATCGTCAATGTGAACGTCCAAGGGATACAGTAAACCTTCAATGGTGCATCGGAATCTAATACTGGTCTCCCAATAGCCCCTCAAACCACAAATTCTAAGAAGATTCACTCTTCTTGTACTTAAATCGTCATTGTCCCTTTTGTATACAATCCCGCCGTAATATCGGTGTTTCATGGTCAATGTGAATGTCCAAGGTATACAGTAAACCTGCACTGGTGCATCGGAATTTAATACTGGTCTCCCAGGAGCCGCTCAAACCACAATCTCTTAGAAGATTCACTCTTCTCGTACTTAAGTCGGCATTGTCCTTTTCGTATTCAATCCCGATGCAATTTCTGTGTTTCATGGTGAATGTGAAGGTCCAATGGATACAGTATTCCTCCACTGGCGCATCGGAATCTAATACTGGTCTCCCAGGAGCCGCTCATACCACAATCTCTTAGAAGATTCACTCTTCTCGTACTTAAGTTGGCGTTGTACCTTCTGTATTCAATCCTGATGCAATTTCTGTGTTTCATGGTCAACGTGAATGTCCAAGGGATACAGGAGAACTGCACTGGTGCATCGGAATCTAATACTGGTCTCCCAGGAGCCGCTCAAACCACAAACCCTTAGAAGATTCACTCTTCTTGTACTTAAGTCGGCATTGTCCCTTTTGTATTCAATCCCAAAGCAATTTCTGTGTTTCATGGTCAATGCGAAGATCCAAACGATACAGCAAACCTGCACTGGTGCAACGGAATCTAAAACTGGTCTCCCAGGAGCCGTTCAAAGTACAAACCCCTAGCAGATTTACTCTTCATGTACTTCATTAGGCTTTGTGCCATTTGTATTCAATCCCCATGCAATTTATGTGTTTCATCGTCATTGTGATGATCCAAGGGATACAGTAAACTTTCACTGGTGTATCGTAATCTAATATTGGCCTCCCAGGAGCCGCTCAAACCACGAAATCTTAGAAAATTCACACTTCTTGTATTTAAGCCGGCATTGTCCCTTTTGCATTATATCTCGATTCAATTTCTGTGTTTCATCATCAATGTGAAGGTCCAAGGGATACAATAAACCTTCACTGGTGCATCGGAATCTAATATTGGTCTCCCAGGAGCCGCTCAAGAATCAAACTCTTAGAAGATTCACTCTGTTTGTACCTAAGTCGGCATTGTGCCTTCTGTATTCAATCCCGATGCAATTTCTGTTTTTCTTGGTCAATGTGAAGGTCCAAGGGATACAGTAAAGCTGCACTGTTGCATCAGAATTTAGTACTAGTCTCCCAGGAGCCGCTCAAAAGACTAACTCTTAGAAGATTCACTCTTCTTGTCCGTATGTCAGCATTGTGCCACTTGTATTCAATCCCAATGCGATTTTAGCGTTTCATGGTCAATGTGAAGGTCCAAGTGATACAGTAATCCAGCACTGGGGCATCGGAATCTAATACTGATGTCCCAGGAGCCGCTCATACAACAAACTCTTAGAAGATTCACCCTTCTTGTACTTAAGTAGGCATTGTCCCTTTTGTATTATATCCCGATGCAATTTCTGTTTTTCATCGTCAATGTGAAGGTCCAAGAGATACAGTGAACCTGCACTGGTCCATCGGAATCTAATACTGGTCCCCCAGGAGCCGCTCAAACCACAAACTCTTAGAAGATTCACTCTTCTCGTACATAAGTCGGCATTGTCCCTTTTGGATTCAATCCCGATGCAAATTCTGTGTTTCATGGTCAATGTGAAAGTCCAAGGGATACAGTTAACCTGCACTGGTGCATGGGAATCTAATACTGGTCTCCCAGGAGAAGCTCAAACCGCAAACTCCTAGTAGATGCACTCTTGTTGAACTTATGTCGGCATTGTCCATTTTGTATTCAATCCTGATGAAATTTCAGTGTTTCATGGTCAATGTGAAGGTCCAAGAACACAGTAAAACAGCACTGTTGCATCGGAATATAAAGCTGGTCTCCCGGGAGCCGCCCAAACCATAATCTCTTAGAAGTTTCACTCTTCTCGTACTTAAGTCAGCATTGTCCCTTTCATATTCAATCCCGATGCAATTTCTGTGTTTCATGGTCAATGTGAAGATCCAAGGGATACAGTAAAACTGCACTGGTGCATCGGAATCTAACACTGGTCTCCCAGGAGCCGCTCAAACCATAAACTCCTAGAAGATTCACTGTTCTTGTACTTAAGTCGGCATTGTCCCATTTGTATTCAATCCCGATGCAAATTCTGTGTTTCATGGTCAATGTTAAGGTCAAAGGGATACAGTAAACATGCGCTGGTGCATAGGAATCTAATACTGGTCTCCCAGCTGCCGTTCAAATCACAATCTCTTAGAAGATACACTCTTGTTGTACTTAAGTTGGCATTGTCCCCATAGTATTCAATCCTGATGCGATTTCTGTGTTTCATTGTCAATGTGAATCTCCAAGGGATACACTAAACCTGCACTAGTGCTTTTGAATCTAATACTGGTCACCCAGAAGACGCTCAAACCACAAACTCTTAGAAGTTTCACTCTTCTTGTACTTAAGTCAGCATTGTGCTTTTGCATTCAATTCCAATGACATTTCTGTGTTTCATGGTCAATGAGAAGGTCCAAGGGACACAGTAAACCTGCACTGGTGCATCGGAATCTAATACTGGTCTCCCAGGACCGTTCTAACCACAAACCCTTAAAAGATTAATTCTTCTTGTACTTATGTCGGCATTGTGCCTTTTGTATTCAATCCCGATGCGATTTCTGTGTTTCATGGTCAATGTGAAGTTCCAAGGGATACAGTAAATTCTCCACATGTGCATCGGAATCTAATACTGGACTCCTAGGAGCCGCTCAAACCATAAACTCTTAGAAGATTCACTCTTCTTGTACTTAAGTCAGCATTGTGCTTTTGCATTCAATCCCAATGCAATTTCTGTGTTTCATGGTCAATCAGAAGGTCCAAGGGATACAGTAAACCTGCACTGGTGCATCGGAATCTAATACTGGTCTCCCAGGAGCCGCTCAAACTACAAATTCTTAGAAGATTCATTCCTCTTATACTTTAGTCGCCATTATGACTTCTGTATTCTCTCCCGATGCAATCTCTGTGTTTCATGGTGACTGTGAAGGTCCAAGAGATACAGTAAACCTGCACTGTAGCATCGGATCTAATACTAGTCTCCCAGGAGCCGCTCAAAGCATGTAGTCTTAGAAGATTCACTCTTCTCGTCCTTTTGTCGGCATTGTGCCTTTTGTATTCAATTCAAATGCGATTTCTGTGTTTCATGGTCAATGTGAAGGTCCAAGGGATACAGTAAACCAGCACTGGGGCATCGATATCTAATACTGGTCTCCCAGGAGCCGCTCAAATCACAAACTCTTAGAAGATTCACTCTTCTTGTACTTAAGTCGGCATTGCGTTTTTGTATTCAATCCCGATGGGATTTCGGTGTTTCATGGTCAATGGTAAGGGCCAATTGATACAGTAAACTTACACTGGTGCATCGGAATCTAATACTGGTCTCCCAGGAGCCGCTCAAAACACAAACTCTTACAAGATTCACTCTTCTTGTACTTAAGTCGTCATTGTCCCTTTTGTATTCAAACCCAATGCAATTTCTGTGCTTCATGGTCAATGTGAAGGTCCAAGGGATACAGTAAAATTGCACTGGTGCATCCGAATCAAATACTGGTCTCCAGGAGCCGTTCGAATCACAATCTCTAAGATTCGCTCTTCTCGTACTTAAGTCGGCATTGTCCCTTTTCTATTCAATCCCGATACAATTTCTGTGTTTCATGGTCAGTTTGAAGGTCCAAGGCGTACAGTAAACCTGCACTGGTGCATCGGAATCTAATAATGGTCTCCCAGGAACCGCTCAAACTACAAACAATTAGAAGACTCACTCCTACTGTAGTTAAGTTAGCATTGTCCCTTTTGTATTCAATCCCAATGCAAAGTCTGTGTTTCCTGGTGAATGTTAGGGTCCAAGGGATAGAGGATACTGGCACTCGTGAATCGGAATCTAATACTGGTCTCCCCGGAGCCGCTCAAAACATAAACTCTGAGAAGATTTCACTCTTCTTGTACTTAAGTCTCCATTGTCCCTTTTGTATTCCATCCCGATGTGATTCCTGTACTTCATGGTCAATGTGAATATCCAAGGGATGCACTAAACGTGCACTGGTGCATCGGAATCTAATACTGGTCTTCCAGGAGCCGCTCAACCACAAACTCTTAGAAGATTCACCCTTTTTGTCCTTAAGTCGACATTGTGCCTTTTGTATTCTATCCCGTTGCGATTTCTGTGTTTCATGGTCAATGTGAAGGTCCAAGGGATACAGTAAACCTGCACTGGTGCATCGGAATCTAATACTGGTCTCCCAGGAGCCGCTCAAACCACAAACTCTTAGAACATTCAATCTTCTTGTACTTATGTCGGCATTGTCCCTTTTGTATTCAATCCCGATGCGATTCCTGTGTTTCATGGTCAATGTGAATATCCAAGGCATACACTAAACGTGCACTGATGCTTCTGAATCCAATACTGGCCTCACAGGAGCCGCTCAAACCACAAACTCCTAGAAGATTCACTCTTCTTGTACTTAAGTTAGCTTGGTCCCTTTTGTATTCAATCTCGATTCAAATTCACTGTTTCATGGTCAATGGGAAGGTCGCAGGGATACAGTAAACCAGCACTGGTGCATCGGAATCAAATACCATTCTCCCAGGAGCCGCTCAAACCGCAAACTCTTAGAAGATTCACTCTTCTTCTACGGCATTGTCCCATTTGTATTCACTCCCGATGCAATTTCTGTGTTTCATGGTCAATGTGAAGGTCCAAGGGATACAGTAAACCTGCACTGGTGCTCCGGAATCTAATACTGGTCTCCCAGGAGCCGCTTAAAACACAAACTCTTAGAAGATTCACTCTTCTTCTTCTTAAGTCGGCATTGTCCCTTTTGTATTATATCCCGATGTAATTTCTGTGTTTCATGGTTAATGTGAAGGTCCAAGTTATACAGAAATCCTGCACTGGGGCATCGGAATGTAATACTAGTCTCCAGGACACGCTCAAACCACAAACATTTAGAAGATACACTCTTCTTGTGCTTAAGTCGGCATTGTCCCTTTTGTATTATATCCTGATGTAATTTCTGTGTTTCATGGTCAATGTGAGGGCCCAAGCCTGGTCTCCCAGGAGCCGCTCAAACCACAAGCTCTTAGAAGATTCACTCTTCTTGTACTTAAGTAGGCATTGTGTCTTATGTATTCAATCCCGATGCGATTTCTCTGTTTCATGGTCAATGTGCAGGTCCAATTGATACAGTAAACCGGCACTGTAGCATCGGAATCTAATACTGATCTCCCAAAAGCCGCTCAAAGCACAAACTCTTACAAGATTATCTCTTCTTGTACTTAAGTCGGTATTGTGCCTTTTGTACTCTATCCCGTTTAGATTTCTGTGTTTCATGGGCAATGTGAAGGTCCACGGGATACAGTAAGCCTGCAGTGGTGCATCGGAATCTAATACTGGCCTCCCAGGAGCCGCTCAAACCGCTAACACTTAGAAGATTCTCTCTTCTTGTACTTAAGTCGTCATTGTCTCTTTTGTATACAATCCATATGTACTTTCGGTGTTTCATGGTCAAGTTGAAGGTCCAAGGGATACAAAAACCTGCACTGGTGCATCGGAATCTAATACTGGTCTCCCAGGAGCCGCTCAAATCACAACCTCTTAGAAGGTTCACTCTTCTCGTACTTAAGTCGGCATTGTCCCTTTTGTAATCAATCCCGATGCAACTTACGTGTTTCATGGTCACTGTGAAGGTCCAAAAGATACAGTAAAACAGCACTGGTGCATCGGAATCTAATACTGGTCTCCCAGGAGCCGCTCAAACCACAAACTCTTAGAAGTGTCACTCTTCTTGTACTTAAGTCAGCATTGTCCCATTTGTATTTAATCCCTATGCAAATTCTGTGTTTCATGGTCAATGTGAACTTCCAAGGGATGCAGTAAACCTGTACTGGTGCTTCGGAATCTAATACTGGACTCCCAGGAGCCGCTTAAAACACAAACTCTTGGAAGATTCACTCTTCTTGTACTTAAGTCGGCATTGTCCCTTTTGTATTCAATCCCGATGCGATTCCTGTGTTTCATGGTCAATGTGAATATCCAAGGGATACACTAAACGAGCACTGGTGCATCAGAATCTTATACTGGTCTCCCAGGAGCCGCTCAAACCACAAACTCTTAGAAGATTCACTCTTCTTGTTCTTAAGTTTGCATTGTCCCTTTTGTATTATATCCCGATGTAATTTCTGTGTTTCATGGTCAATGTGAAGGTCCAAGTTATACAGAAACCCTGCACTGGTGCATCGGAATGTAATACTAGTCTCGCAGGACCCGCTCAAACCAACAACATTTAGAAGATACACTCTTCTTGTGCTTAAGTCGGCATTGTCCCTTTTGTATTATATCCCGATGTAATTTCTGCGTTTCATGGTCAATGTGTAGGCCCAAGCGATATAGTAAACGTGCACTGGTGCATCCGAATCTAATACTGGCCCCCCAGGAGCCGCTCAAATTACAAAGTCTTAGAAGATTCACTGATCTTGTACCTAAGTAGGCATTGTGTCTTTTGTATTCAATCCCGATGGGATTTCGGTAATTCATGGTCAATGTGAATGTCCAATTGATACAGTAAACCTGCACTCCTGCATCGGTATCTAATACTGGTCACCCAGGAGCCGCACATAGCAGAAAATCTTAGAAGTTTCTCTCTTCTTGTACTTAAGTCGTCATTGTCTCTTTTGTATACAATCCAGATGTAATTTCGGTGTTTCATGGTCAATGTGATGGTCCAAAGGATACAGTCTTCCTGCACTGGCGCATCGGAATCTAATACTGTTCTCAGAGGAGCCGCTCAAATCACAACCTCTTAGAAGATTCACTCTTCTCGTACTTAAGTCGTCATTTTCCCTTTTGTAATCAATCCCGATGCAACTTATGTGTTTCATGGTCACTGTGAAGGTCCAAAAGATAGAGCAAAACTGTACTGCTGCATCGGAATCTAATACTGGTCTACCAGGAGCCGCTCAAACCACAAACTCTTCGAGGATTCACTCGTCTTGTACTTACATCAGCATTGTCCCATTTGTATTCAATCCCGATGCAAATTCTGTGTTTCATGGTCAATGTGAAGGTCCAAGGGATACAGTAAACCTGCACTAATGCATCGGAATCTAATACTGGTCTCCCAGGTGCCGTTCAAGTCACAAACTCTTAGAAGATTCACTGTTCTTGTACTTAAGTCGGCAATGTGCCTTTTTTATTCAATCCCGATGCGATTTCTGTGTTTCATGGTCAATGTGAAGGTCCAAGGGATACAGTAAATTCTGCACTGGTGCGTCGGAATCTAATACAGGTCTCCCAGGAGCCGCTCAAACAACACACTCTTAAAAGATTCACGCTTCGTGCACTACAGTCGGCTTTCTGCCAATTGTATTCAATACCGTTGCGATTTCTGTGTTTCATGACCAATGTGAGGGTGCAAGGGATACAGTAAACTTGCACTGGTGCATCGGAATCTATTACTGGTCTCCCAGGAGACGCTCATTGCACAAACTCTTAGAAGATTCACTCTTCTTGTACTTACGTCGGCATTGTGCCTTTTGTGTTCTATCCCGTTGCGATTTCTGTGTTTCATGGTCAATGTGAGGGTCCAAGGGATACAGTAAACCCGCACTGGCGCATCGGAATCTAATATTGTCCTCCCAGGAGCCGCTAAAACCACAAACTGTTAGAAGATTCACTCTTCTTGTACTTAAGGCAGCATTGTCATTTTTGTATTCAATTCCGATGTAATTTCTGTATTTCATGGTCAATGTGGAGGTCTAAGGGGCACAGTAATCCTGCACTGGGGCATCGGAATCTAATACTGGTCTGCCAGGAGCCGCTCAAACCAGAAACTCTTAGAGGATTCACTCTTCTTGTACTTAAGCCGGCATTATGCCTTTTGTATTCAATCCCGATTAATTTCGGTGTTTCATGGTCAATGTGAAGGTCCAAAGGGATACAGTAAACCTGCACTGGTGCATCGGAATCTAATACCGGCCTCTCAGGAGCCGCTCAAACCACAAACTCTTAGAAGATTCACTCCTCTTCTACTGTATTCGGCATTGTCATTTTGTATTCAATCCCGATGCAATTTCTGTGTTTCATGGTCAATCTGAAGTTCCAAGGGATTAAGTAAACCGACACTGGTGCATCGGAATCTAATACTGATCTCCAAGGAGCCGTTCAAAGCACAATCTATTAGAAGATTCACTCTTCTTGTACTTAAGTCGTCATTGTGAGTTTTGTTTCTATGCCATTGCGATTCCCGTGTTTCATGGTAAATGTGAAGATCCAAGGGATACAGTAAACCAGCACTGGTGCATCGGAATCTAACACTGGCCTCCCAGGAGCCGCTCAAACCACAAACTCTTAGAAGATTCACTCCTCTTCTACTGTAGTCGGCATTGTGCGTTTTGTATACCATCCCGTTGCGATTTCTGTGTTTCATGGTCAATGTGAAGGTCCAAGTGATTCAGTAAACCTGCACTGGTGCATCGGAATCTAATACTGGCCTCCCAGGAGCCGCTCAAACCACAAACTCTTAGAAGATTCACTCCTCTTCTACTGTATTCGGCATTGTCATTTTGTATTTAATCCCGATGCAATTTCTGTGTTTCATGGTCAATCTGAAGTTCCAAGGGATTAAGTAAACTTGCACTAGTGCATCGGAAACTAATACTGGTCCCCCAGGAGCCGCACACACTACTAACTCTTAGAAGATTCATTCTTCTTGTACTTAAGTCGGCAATGTCCCGGTTGTATATAATCCCGATGCAATTTCTGTATTTCATGGTCAATGTCAAGGTCCAAGGGATACAGTAAACCTGCACTGGTGCATCGGAATCCAATACTGGTCTCCCAGGAGCCGCTCAAATCACGAACTCTTAGAAGAATCACTCTTCTAGTACTTAAGTCGGAATTATGCCTTTTGTAGTCTATCCCGTTGCGATTTCTGAGATTCATGGTCAATGTGAAGGTCCTAGGGATACAGTATACTTGCACTGGTGCATCGGAGTCTAATACTGGTCTCCCAGGAGCCGTCAAATTAGAAACTCTTAGAAGATTCACTCTTCTTGTACTTAAGTCCGCATTGTCTCTTTTGTATTCAGTCCCGATGCAATTTCTGTGTTTCTTGGTCAATGGGAAGAACCAAGGGACACAGTAAACCAGCACTGGTGCGTCGGAATCTAATACTGGGCTCCGAGGAGCCGCTTAAACCACAAACTCCTAGAAGATTCACTCTTCCTGTACTTAAGTCGGCATTGTCCATCTTGTATTCAACCCCGAGCAATTTCTGTGTTTCATGGTCAATGTGAAGGTCCAAGGGATATAATAAACCTGCACTGGTGCATCGGAATGTAATACTCGTCTCCCAGGAGATGCACAAAGCACATACTCGTAGTAGATTTACTCTTCTTGTACTTAAGTCGGCATTGTCCTTTTTGTATTCAATCCCGATGCTATTTCTGTGTTTCATGGTCAATGTGAACGTCCAAGGCATACAGTACACCTGCACTGGTGCATCGGAATATATTACTCGTCCCCCAGGAGCCGCTCAAACCACAAACTCTTAGATGATTCACTCTTCTCGTACTTAAGTCGGCATTGTCGCTTTTGTATTCAATCCCAAAGCAATTTCTGTGTTTCATGGTCAATGCGAAGATCCAAGGGATACAGTAAACCTGCACCGTTGCTTCGGAATCTAATACTGGTCTCCCAGGAGCCGTTCAAAGCACAAACTCTTAGAAGGTACACTCTTCTTGTTCTTAAGTCGGCATTGTCCCTTTTGCATTCAATGCCGATGAAATTTCTGTGTTTCTTGGTCAATGTGTAGTTCCAAGGGACACAGTAAACCAGCACTGGTGCGTCGGAATCTAATGCTGGGCTCCGAGGAGCCGCTCAAACCACAAACTATTAGAAGATTCACTCTTCCTGTACTTAAGTCGGCATTGTCCATCTTGTATTCAACCCCGAGCAATTTCTGTGTTTCATGGTCAATGTGAAGGTCCAAGGGATATAATAAACCTGCACTGGTGCATTCCAATCTAATACTGGCCTCCCAGTAGCCGCTCAGAGCACAAATTCTTAGAAGATTCACTCTTCTTGTACATAAGTCGGCATTGCCCCTTTTGTATTCAATCCCGATGCAATTTCTGTGTATCATGTTCAATGTGAAGGTCCAAAGGATACAGTAAACCTGCACTGGTGCATCGGAATCTAATACTGGTCTACCAGGAGCCGCTCAAACCAGAAACTCTTAGATGATTCACTCTTCCTGTACTTAAGTCGGCATTGTCTCTTTTGTATTCAGTGCCGAAGCAATTTCTGCACTTCATGGTCAATGTGAAGGTCCAAGGGAGACAGTAAACCTGCACTGGTGCATCGGAATCAAATACTGGTCTCCCAGGAGCCGCTCAAAGCACGAAGTCTTAGAAGATTCTCTCTTCTTGTACTTAAGTCGGCAATGTGCCTTTTGAATTCTATCCCGTTGCGATTTCTGTGTCTCATTATCAATGTGAAGGCCCAAGGGATGCAGTAAACCTGCACTGGTGCATTGGAATCTATTACTGGTGTCCCGGGAGCCGCTCAAATCACGAACTCTTATGAGATTCACTCTTCTTGTACTTAAGTCGGCATTGTCCCGCTTGTATTCAATCCATATTGAATTTCTGTGTTTCATGGTAAATGTGAAGGTCCAAGGGATAAAGTAAACCTGCACTGGTGCATCGGAATCTAATACTCGTCTCCCAGGAGATGCACAAAGCACATACTCGTAGTAGATTCACTCTTCTTGTACTTAAGTCGGCATTGTCCCTTTTGTATTCAATCCCGATGCTATTTCTGTGTTTCATGGTCAATGTGAACGTCCAAGGGATACAGGAAACCTGCACTGGTGCATCGGAATCTATTACTCGTCCCCCAGGAGCCGCTCAAACCATAAAGTCTTAGAAGATTCACTCTTCTCGTACTTAAGTCGGCATTGTCGCTTTTGTATTCAATTCCGATGAAATTTCTGTGTTTCATGGTCAATGCGAAGATCCAAGAGATACAGTAAACCTGCACCGGTGCTTCGGAATCTACTACTGGTCTCCCAGGAGCCGTTCAAAGCACACACTCTTAGAAGATTCACTCTTCTTGTTCTTAAGTCGGCATTGTCCCTTTTGCATTCAATGCCGATGCAATTACTGTGTTTCATGGTCAATGTGACGGTCCAAGGGATACAGTAAACCTGCACTGGTGCATCGGAATCTATCACTGGTCTCCCAGGAGCAGCTCAAGGCACGAACTCTTAGAAGATTCACTCTTTCTGTACTTAAGTCGGCAATGTGCCTTTTGTATTCTATTTGCGATTTCTGTCTTTCGTGGTCAATGTGAAGGTCCAAGGGATTCAGTAAACCTGCACCGGTGTATCGGAATTTAATACTGGTCTCCCAGGATCAGCTCAATGCACAAACTCTTAGAAGATTCACTCTTCTTGTACTTAATTCCGCATTGTCCACTTGTATTCAATCTCGATGCAATTTCTGTGTTTCATGGTCAATGTTAATGTCCAAGGGATACAGTAAACCTGCACTGGTGCATCGGAATCTAATACTGGTTTCCCAGGAGCCGCTCAAACCACAAACTCATAGTAGATTCACTCTTCTTGTACTTAAGTCGGCATTGACCCTTTTGTATTCAATCCCGAAGCTATTTCAGTGTTTCATGGTCAATGTGAACGTCCAAGCGATACAGTAAACCGACACTGCTGCATCGAAATCTAATACTGGCCTCCCAGGAGCCACTCGAAGCACAAACTCTTAGAAGATTCACTCATCTTATACTTATGTCGGCATTGTCCCTTTTGTATTCAATCCCGATGGAATTTCAGTGTATCATGGTTAATGTGAAGGTCCAAGGGATACAGTAAACCTGCACTGATGCATCGGAATCTAGTACTGGTCTACCAGGAGCCGCTCAAACCACAAACTCTTAGAAGATTCACTCTTCTTGTAGTTAAGTCGGCATTCTCACTTTTTAGTTCAGTCCCGATGCAATTTCTGTCTTTCATGGTCAATGTCAAGGTCCAAGGGATACAGTAAACCTGCACTGGTGCGTCGGAATCTAATACTGGCCCCGAGGAGCCGCTAAAACCACAAACTCTTAGGAGATTTATTATTCTTGTACTTAAGTCGGCATTGTCCCTTTATATTACATCGCGATTCAATTTCTGTGTTTCGTGATCAATGTGAAGGTCCAAGGGATTCAGTAAACCTGTACTGGTGCATCGGAATGTAATACTGGTCTCCCAGGAGACGTTCAAAGCATAAACTCTAAGAAGATTCACTCTTCCTGTACATAAGTCGGCATTGTCCATTTGTATTCAATCCCGATGGAATTTCTGTGTTTCATGGTCAATGTGGAGGTCCAAGGGATACAGTAAACCTGCACTGGTGCATCGGAATCTAATACTGGTCTCCCAGGAGCCGCTCAAACCACAAACTCTTAGTAGATTAACTCTTCTTGTACTTAAGTCGGCATTTTCCCTTATGTATTCAATCACCATGTAATTTCTTTCTTTCTTGGTCAATGTGAAGATCCAAGGGATACAGTAAACCTGCACTGGTGCATCGGAATCTAATACTGGTCTCCCAGTAGGCGCTCAAATCACAACCTCTTAGGAGATTCACTTTTCTTGTACTTAGGTCCGCATTGTACCTTTAGTATTCAATCCCAATGCAATTTGTGAGTTTCATGGTTAATGGGAAGGTCCAAGGGATACAGTAAACTTGCACTGGTGCATCGGAATCTAATACTGGTTTGCCAGGAGCCACTCAAACCAGAAACTCTTAGAAGATTCATTCTTCTTTTCCTTAAGTCAACATTGTCCCTTTTGCATGCAATGCCGTTGCAATTTCTGTATTTCATGGTCAATGAGAAGGTCCAAGGGATACAGTAAACCTGCACTGGTGAATCAGAATCTAATACTGGTCTCCCAGGAGCCGATCAAAGCACGATCTCTTAGAAGATTCACTCTTCTTGTACTTAAGTCGGTAATGTGCCTTTTTTATTCCATCCCGTTGTGATTTCAGTGTTTCATGGTCAACGTGAAGGTCCAAGGGATACAGTAAACCTCCACTGGTGCATCGAAATCTAATACTGGTGTCCCGGGAGCCACTCAAATCAAGAACTTTTAGAAGATTCACTCTTCTTGTACTTAAGTCGTTATTGTCCCTTTTGTATTTAGTCCCGATGCAATTTCTGTGTTTCATGGTCAATGTGAAGGTCCAATGGATACAGTAAACCTGCACTGGTGCATCGGAATCTAATACTGGTTTCTCAGGAGCCGCTCAAATCACAAACTCTTAGGAGACCCACTCTTCTTGTACTTAAGTCGGCATTGTCCCTTTGGTATTCAATCCCGATGCAATTTCTCTGTTTCATGGTCAATGAAACGGTCCAAGGGATACAGTAAACGTACGTCGGTGCTTCGAAATCTAATACTGGTTTGCCAGGAGCCGCTCAAACCAGAAACTCTTCGAAGATTCACTCTTCTTGTACTTAAGTCGGCATTGTCACTTTTGTATTAAGTCTCGATGGAATTTCTGTGTTCCATCGTCAATGTGATTGTCCAATGGATACAGTAAACCTGCACTGGTGCATCGGAAACTAATACTGGTTTCCCAATAGGCGCTCAAATCACAACCTCTTAGGAGATTCACTCTTCTTGTACTTAGGTCGGCATTGTCCCTTTTGGATTCAATCCCGATGCAAGTTCTGTGTTTCATGGTCAATGGGAAAGTCAAAAGGATACAGTAAACCTGCACTGGTGCATCGGAATATAATACTGGTCTTCCAGCAGCCCCTCAAACCACAAATTTTTAGAAGATTCACTCTTCCTGTACTTAAGTCGGCATTGTCCCTTTTGTATTCAATCCCGATGCAATTTCTGTGTTTCATGGTCAATGTGAAGGTCCAAGGGATACATTAAACCTACACTGGTGCATCGGAATCTAGTACTGCTCTCCCTGGAGCCGCTCAAACCACAAATTCGTAGAAGATTAACTCTTCCTGTTCTTAAGTCGGCATTGTCCCTTTTGTATTCTATCCCGTTGCGATTTCTGTGTTTCATGGTCTATGTGAAGGTGCGAGGGATACAGTAAACCTGCACTGGTGAATCGGAAAATAATACATGTTTGACAGGAGCCGCTCAATGCACAAACTCTTAGTAGATTCACTCTTCTTGTACTTAAGTCGGCATTGTCACTTTTGTATTCAATCCCGATGCAATTTCTGTGTTTTATGGTCAATGTGAAAGTACAAGGGACACAGTAAACCTGCACTGGTGCATCGGAAACTAATATTGGCCTCCCAGGAGGCGATCAAACCACAAACTCTTAGGAGATTCACTCTCCTTCTTCTTAAGTCGGCATTGTCACTTTTGTATTTAATCCCGATGCAATTTCTGTGTTCCATGGTGAATGTGAAGGTCCACGGTATACAGTAAACCTACACTGGTGCATCGGAATCTAATACTGGTCTCCCAGGAGCCGCTCAAACCACAAAATCTTAGAAGATTCACTCTTCTTGTACTTAAGTCGGCATTGTCCCTTTTGTATTCAATCCCGAAGCAATTTCTGTGTTTCATGGCCGATGTGGTGGTTCAAGGGATAAAGTAAACCTGTACTGGTGCATCGGAATCTAATACTGGTCTCCCAGGAGCCGTTCAATGCACAAACTCTAAGAAGATTCACTCTTCCTGTACATAAGCCGGCATTGTACATTTGTATTGAAAACGATGCAAACTCTGTGTGTCATGGTCAATGTGAAGGTCCAAGGGAAACTGTAAACCTGCGCTGGAGCATCGGAATCTACTACTGGTCTCCCAGGAGCCGCTCAAACAACAAACTCATAGTAGATTAACTGTTCTTGTACTTAAGTCAGCATTGTCTTTTTTGTATTCAATCACGATGCAATCTCTGTGATTCATGGTCAATGTGAAGGTCCAAGGGATACAGTAAACCTGCACTGGTGTATCGGAATCTAATACTGGCTTCCCAGGAGCCAGAAAAAACACAAACTCTTAGAAGATTCACTCTTCTTTTATTTAAGTCGGCATTGTCCCTTTTGTATTCAATCGCGATACAATTTCTGTGTCTCATGGTCAATGTGAAGGTCCAAGGGATACAGTAAACCTGCACTGGTGCATCGGAATCTAATACTGGTCTCCCGGGAGCCGCTCAAATCACAAACTCTTAGAAGATTCACTCTTCTTGTACTTAAGTCGGCATTGTCACTTTTGTATTCAATCCCGTTGCAATTTCTGTGTTCCATGGTCAATACGAAGGTCCAAGGTATACAGTAAACCTGCACGTGTGCATCGGATTCTATTACTGGTCTCCCAGGAGCCGCTCAAACCACAAATTCTTAGCAGATTCACTCTCCTTGTACTTAAGTCGGCATTGTCCCTTTTGTATTCAATCCCGAAGATATTTCTGTGTTTCATGGTCAATGTGGTGTTTCAATGGATACAGTAAACCTGCACTGGTGCATCGGAATGTAATACTGGTCTCCCAGGAGCCGTTCAAAGCATATACTCGAAGAAGATTCACCCATCCTGTACATAAGTCGGCATTGTCCATTTGTATCCATTCCCGATGCAATTTCTGTGTTTCATGGTCAATTGGAAGGTCAAAGGGATACAGTAAACCTGCACTGGTGCATCGGAATCTAATACTGCTCTCCCAGGAGCTTCTCAAACCACATATTCTTAGACGATTCGCTCTTCCTGTACTTAAGTAGGCATTGTCCCTTTGGTTTCAATCCCAATGCAATTTATGTGTTTCATGGTCAACGTGACGTTCCAAGGGATACAGTAAACCTGCACTGGTGAATCGGAATCTAATACTGGTGTCCGAGGAGCCGCTCAAACCACAAACTCTTAGAAGATTCACTCTTCTTGTACTTAAGTCGGCATTGTCACTTTTGTATTCAATCCCGATGCAATTTCTGTGTTCCATGGTCAATGTGAAGGTCCACGGTATACAGTAAGCCTGCACGGGTGCATCGGATTCTAATACTAGTCTATCAGGAGCCGCACAAACCACAAACTCTTAGAAGATTCACTCTTCTTGTACTTAAGTCAGCATTGTCCCTTTTGTATTCAATCCCGAAACAATTTCTGTATTTCATGGTCAATGTGGTGTTTCAATGGATACAGTAAACCTGCACTGGTGCATCGGATTCTATTGCTGGTCTCCCTGGAGCCGTTCAAAGCATAAACTCTAGGAAGTTTCACTCTTCCTGTACATAAGTCGGCAATGTCCATTTGTATTCAATCCCGATGCAATTTTGTGTTTCCTGGTCAATGTGAAGGTCCAAGGGATGCAGTAAACCTGCACTGGTGAATCGGAATCTAATACTGGTGTCCGAGGAGGCGCTCAAACCACAAACTCTTAGAAGGTTCACTCCTCTTGTCCTTAAGTCGGCTTTGTCCTTTTTGTATTCAATCCCGATGCAATTCCTGTCTTTCATGGTCAATGTGATGGTAAATGGGATACAGTAAATCTGCACTGGTGCATTGGAATCTAATACTGGTCTCCCTGGAGCCGTTCAAAGCATAAACTCTAAGAAGATTCACTCTTCGTGTACATATGTCGGCATTGTCCATTTGTATTCAATCCCGATGCAATTTCTGTGTTTCATGATCAATGTGAAGGTCCAAGGGATACAGAAAACCTGCGATGGTGCATCTCAATCTAGTACTGGTCTTCCAGGAGCCGCTCAAACCACAACTCATAGTAGATTCACTCTCCTTGTACTTAAGTCGGCATGGTCCCTTTTGTATTCAATCCCCAAGACATTTCTGTGTTTCATGGTCAATGTGATGGTAAAAGGGATACAGAAAACCTGCACTGGCGCATCGGAATCTAATACTGGTCTCCCTGGAGCCGTTCTAAGCATAAACTCTAAGAAGATTAACTCTTCGTGTACATAAGTCGGCATTGTCCATTTGTATTCAATCCCGATGCAATTTCTGTGTTTCATGGTCAATGTGAAGGTCCAAGGGATACAGAATACCAGCGTTGGTGCATCTGAATCTAGTACTGGTCTTCCAGTAGCCGCTCAAACCACAACTCATAGTAGATTCACTCTTCTTGTACTCAAGTCGGCGTTGCCCCTTTTGTATTCAGTCCCGATGCTATTTCTGTGTTTCATGGTGAATGGGATAGTCCAGGGGATACAGTAAACCAGCACTGGTGTACCGGAATCTAATACTGGTCTTCCAGGAGACGCTCAAATCACAAACTCTTAGATGATTCACTCTTTTTGTACTTAAGTCGGCGTTGTCCATTTTTTATTCAATCCCGATGCAATTTCTGTGTTTCATGGTCAATGTGAAGGTACAAGGGATGCAGTAAACCTGAACTGGTGTATCGGAATTTAATACTGGTCTTCCAGGAGGCGCTCAAAGCACAAACTCTTAGCACATTCACTCTTCTTGCACTTAAGTCGGCATTGTCCCTTTTGTATTCAATCCCGATGCATTATCTGTGTTCCATGGTCAATGTGAAGGTCGAAGGGATTCAGTACAAATGCACTGGCAGATCGGAATATAATACTGGTCTCCCGGGAGCCGCCCAAATAACAAACTCTTAGAAGATTCACTCTTCTTGTACTTAAGTCGGCATTATCACTTTTGTATTCAACCCCTATGCAATTTCTATGTTCCATGGTCAATGTGAAGGTCCAAAGTATACAGTAAGCCTGCACGGGTGCATCGGATTCTAATACTAGTCTCCCAGCAGCCGCTCAAACCGCAAACTCTTAGAAGATTCACTCAACTTGCTCTTAAGAAGGCATTGTGCCTTTTGTATTCAATCCCGAAGAAATTTCTGTGTTCGTGGTCAATGTGGTGTTTCAAGGGATTCAGTAAACCTGCACTGGTGCATCGGAATCTAATACTGGTCTCCCAGGAGACGTTCAAAGCATAAACTCTAAGAAGATTCACTCTTCCTGTACATAAGTCGGCATTGTCCATTTGTATTCAATCCCGATGGAATTTCTGTGTTTCATGGTCAATGTGGAGGTCCAAGGGAAACAGTAAACCTGCGATGGTGCATCTGAATCTACTACTGGTCTATCAGGAGCCGCTCAAACCACAACTCATAGTAGATTCACTCTTCTTGTACTCAAGTCGGCATTGTCCCTTTTGTATTCAATCCCGATGCAATTTCTGTGTTTCATGGTCAATGTGAAGGTCCAAGGGATGCAGTAAACCTGCACTGGTGCATCGGAATCTAATACTGGTCTCCCAGGAGTCGCTTAAAGTACAACCTCTTGGAAGATTCACTCTTCTTGTACATAAGTCGGCATTGTGACTTTTGTATTCCATCCCGTTGCGTTTTCTGTGTCTCATGGTCAATGGGAAGGTCAAACGGATACGGTAAACCTGCACTGGTGCATCGGAATCTAATACTGATCTCCCAGGAGCCGCTCAAACCACAAATTCTTAGAAGATTCAATATTCTTGTACTTATGTCGGCATTGTCCCTTTTGTATTCAATCCCTATGTAATTTCTGTGTTTAATGGTCAATGTGAAGGTCTAATTGATACAGGAACCCTGAACTGGTGCATCGGAATTTAACACTGGTCTCCCAGGAGGCGCTCAAAGCACAAACTCTTAAAAGATTCACTCTTCTTGTACTTAAGTCGGCATTGTGCCTTTTGTTTTCAATCCCGATGCAATTTCTGTGATTCACGATCAATGTGAAGGTCCAAGGGATACAAGAAACCTGCACTGGTGCATCGGAATCTAATACTGGTCTCCCAGGAGGCGCTCAAAGCACAAACTCTTAAAAGATTCACTCTTCTTGTACTTATGTCAGCATTGCCCATTTGTATTCAATCCCGATTTAATTTCTGGTTATCATGGTCAATGTAAAGGACAAGGGATACAGTAAACCTGCACTGGTGGAATTCTCCCAGGAGCCGCTCAAATCACAAACTCTTAGAAGATTCACTCTTCTTGTTCTTAAGTCGGCATTGTCCCTTTTGTATTCAATCCCGATACAATTTCTGTGCTTCAAGGTCAATGTCAAGGTCCAAGGGAAACTACAAACCTGCACTGCTGCATCGTAATCAAATACTGGTCTCCCAGAAGTCGCTCAAAGCTCGAACTCATAGAAGATTCACTCTTCTTGTACTTAAGTCGGCACTGTCCATTTCTATTCAATCCCGATGCAATTTCTGTGATTCACGGTGAATAAGGAGGTCAAGGGATACTGTGAACCTGCACTGGTGCATCGGAATCTAATACTGGTCTCCCAGGAGCCTCTCAAACCACAAACTTATAGTAGATTCACTCTTCTTGTACTTAAGTCGTCATTGTCCCTTTTGTATTCGATCCCGATGGAATTTCTGTGTTTCATGGTCAATGTGAAGGTCCAAGGGATATAGTAAACCTGCACTGGTGCATCGGATTGTAATACTGCTCTCCCAGGAGTCGCTTAAAGCACAACCTCTTGGAAGATTCACTCTTCTTGCTCATAAGTCGTCATTGTGACTTTTGTATTCTATCCCGTTGCGTTTTCTGTGTCTCATGGTCAATGGGAAGGTCAAAAGGATACATTAAACCTGCACTGGTGAATCGGAATCTAATACTGGTCTCCCAGGAGCCGCTCAAACCACAATTTCTTAGAAGATTCAATCTTCTTGTACTTAAGTCGGCATTGTCCCTTTTGTATTCAATCCCTATGTAATTTCTGTGTTTAATGGTCAATGTGAAGGTCTAAGGGATACAGGAACCCTGAACTGGTGCATCGGAATTTAATACTGGTCTCCCAGGAGGCGCTCAAAGCACAAACTCTTAAAAGATTCACTCTTCTTGTACTTACGTCAGCATTGCCAATTTGCATTCAATCCCGATTTACTTTCTGTGTATCATGGTCAATTTGAAGCGCCAATGAATACAGTAAACCTGCACTGGTGCATCAGAATCTAATACTGGTCTCCCAGGAGTCGCTCAAAGCACGAACTCTTAGAAGAATCACTCTTCTTGTACTTAAGTCGGCATTGTGCCTTTTGTTTTCAATCCCGATGCAATTTCTGTGATTCACGATCAATGTGAAGGTCCAAGGGATGCAGGAAACCTGCACTGGTGCATCGGAATCTAATACTGGTCTCCCAGGAGGCGCTCAAAGCACAAACTCTTAAAAGATTCACTCTTCTTGTACTTATGTCAGCATTGCCCATATGTATTCAATCCCGATTTAATTTCTGTGTATCATGGTCAATGTAAAGGGCAAGGGATACAGTAAACCTGCCCTGGTGGAATTCTCCCAGGAGCCGCTCAAATCACAAACTCTTAGAAGATTCACTCTTCTTGTTCTTAAGTCGGCATTGTCCCTTTTGTATTCAATCCCGATACAATTTCTGTGCTTCAAGGTCAATGTCAAGGTCCAAGGGAAACTATAAACCTGCACTGCTGCATCGTAATCAAATACTGGTCTCCCAGAAGTCGCTCAAAGCTCGAACTCATAGAAGATTCACTCTTCTTGTACTTAAGTCGGCACTGTCCATTTCTATTCAATCCCGATGCAATTTCTGTGATTCACGGTGAATAAGGAGGTCAAGGGATACTGTGAACCTGCACTGGTGCATCGGAATCTAATACTGGTCTCCCAGGAGCCTCTCAAACCACAAACTTATAGTAGATTCACTCTTCTTGTACTTAAGTCGTCATTGCCCCTTTTGTATTCGATCCCGATGGAATTTTTGTGTTTCATGGTCAATGTGAAGGTCCAAGGGACATAGTAAACCTGCACTGGTGCATCGGATTGTAATACTGCTCTCCCTGGAGTCGCTTAAAGCACAACCTCTTGGAAGATTCACTCTTCTTGCTCATAAGTCGTCATTGTGACTTTTGTATTCTATCCCGTTGCGTTTTCTGTGTCTCATGGTCAATGGGAAGGTCAAAAGGATACATTAAACCTGCACTGGTGCATCGGAATCTAATACTGGTCTCCCAGGAGCCGCTCAAACCACAATTTCTTAGAAGATTCAATCTTCTTTTACTTAAGTCGGCATTCTCCCTTTCGTTTTCAATCCCTATGTCATTTCTATGTTTAATGGACAATGTGAAGGTCTAAGGGATACAGGAAACCTGAACTGGTGCATCGGAATTTAATACTATTCTCCCAGGAGGCGCTCAATGAACAAACTCTTAAAAGATTCACTCTTCTTGACTTATGTCAGCATTGTTCATTTGTATTCAATCCCGATTTAATTTCTGTGTATCATGGTCAATTTTAAGGGCAAAGGATACAGTAAACCTGCACTGGTGCATCGGAATCTAATACTGGTCTAACAGGAGGCGCTCAAAGCACAAACTCTTAGAAGTTTCACTCTTCTTGTACTTAAGTCGGCATTGCCCCTTTTGTATTCAGTCCCGATGCAATTTCTGTGTTTCATCGTCAATGTGAAGGTCCAATGAATACAGTAAACCTGCACTGGTGCATCGGAATCTAATACTGGTCTTCCACAAGCCGCTCAAAGCACGAACTCTTACAAGATTCACTCTTCTCGTACTTAAGTCGTCATTGTGCCTTTTGTAGTCCATCCCGTTGCGATTTCTATGTTTCATGTTCAATGTGAAGGTCCAAGGGATGCAGTAAACCTGCACTGGTGCATCGGAATCTAATACTGGTCTCCCAGGATTCGTTCAAAGGACGAACTCTTAGAAGATTCACTCCTCTTGTGCTGAAGTCGGCATTGTGCCTTTTGTATTCTATCACGTTGCGATATCTGTGTTTCATGGTCAATTTGAAGGTCCAAGGGATACAGTAAACCTGCACTGGTGCATCGGAATCTAATACTGGTCACCCAGGAGTCGCTCAAAGCACGAACTCTTAGAAGATTCACTCTTCTTGTACTTAAGTCGGCATTGTGCCTTTTGTATTCTATCCCATTGCGATAACTGTGTTTCATGGTCAATGTGAAGGTCCAAGGGATACAGTAAACCTGCACTGGTGCATCGGAATCTAATACTGGGCTCCCAGGATTCGCTCATGTCACGAACTCTTAGAAGTTTCACTCCTCTTGTACTTAAGTCAGCATTGTGCCTTTTGTATTCAATGACGATGCAATTTCTGTGTTTCATGGTCAATGTAAAGGTCCAGGGGATGCAGTAAACCTGCACTGGTACATCGGAATCTATAACTGGTCTCCCAGGCGCCGCTGAAATCAGAAACTCTTAGAAGATTCACTCTTCTTTACTTAAGTCGCCATTGTCCCTTTAGTTTTCAATCCCGATGCAATTTCTGTGTTTCATGGTCAATGTGAAGGTCCAAAGGATACAGTAAACCTGCACTGGTGCATCGAAATCTAATACTGGGCTCCCAGGATTCTCTCATGGCACGAACTCTTAGAAGTTTCACTCTTCTTGTACTTATGTCGGCATTGTGCTGTTTGTATTCAATGACGATGCAATTTCTGTGTTTCATGTTCAATGTTAAGGTCCAGGGGATACGTTAAACCTGCACTGGTGCATCGGAATCTATAACTGGTCTCCCAGGAGCCGCAGAAATCACAAACTCTTAGAAGATTCACTCTTCTTGTACTTAAGTCGCCATTGTGCCTTTTGTTTTCAATCCCGATGCAATTTCTGTGTTTCATTGTCAATGTGAAGGTCCAAGGGATACAGTAAACTTGCACTTCTCCATATGAATGTAATACTGGTCTCCCAGGATCCGCTCAAATCACAAACTCTTAGAAGATTAACTCTTCTTTTACTTAAGTCGGCAATGTCCTTTTTGTATTCAATCCCGATACAAATCTGTGCTTCATGGTCAATGTCAAGGTCCAAGGGAAACTGTAAACCAGCACTGGTGCATCATAATCAAATACTGGTCTCCCAGAAGTCGCTCAAAGCTCGAACTCGTAGGAGATTCATTCTTCTTGTACTTAAGTCGGCATTGTCCATTTGTATTCAATCCCGATGCAATTTCTGTGTTTCATGGTCAATAAGAAGGTCAAGGGATACAGTGCACCTGCACTGGTGCATCGGAATCTAATACTGGTCTCCCAGGAGCCGCTCAAACCACAAACTTATAGTAGATTCACTCTTCTTGTACTTAAGTCGGCATTGTCCCTTTTGTTTTCAATCCCGATGGAATTTCTGTGTTTCATGGTCAATGTGAAGGTCCAAGGGATACAGTAAATCTGCACTGGTGCATCGGATTCTAATACTGGTCTCCCAGGAGCCGCTCAAAGCACAAACTCTTAAAAATATTCACTCGTCTTCTATTTAAGTAGGCATTGTCCCTTTTGTATTCAATCCCGATGAAATTTCTGTGCGACATGGTGAATGTGAAGGTCCAAGGGATACAGTAAACCTGCACTGGTGCATCGGAATCTAATACTGGTCGCTTAGGAGCAGCTCTAAGCAGTAACTCTTAGAAGATACACTTTTCTTGTACTTAAGTCGGCATTGTACCTTTTGTATTCAATGCCGATGCAATTTCTGTGTTTCATGGTCAATGTGAAGGTCCAAGGGAGACAGTAAACCTGCACTGGTGCATCGGAGTCTGATACTGGTGTCCGAGGCGCCGCTCAAACCGGAATCTCTTAGAAGATACACTAATCTTATACTGAAGTCGGCATTGTCCCTTTTGTATTCAATCCCAATGCAATTTCTGTGTTTCATGATCAATTTGAAGGTCCAAGGTGTGTGTGTGTGTGTGTGTGTGTGTGTTTGAGGTTTACGGGCGCTAAACAGCGGGGTCATCAGCGCCCAAACGCATAAAAACAGGAACACATGCAGTGAAGGGACTAAGACGAACAACGAACAGGGGGATAGCTAAAAGACACAGACCTGATGCAGTTCCAAATCCTCACATACAGAGGCAAAACAAGAGGAGAAGGAGTGCACTAAAAAAGGATAGTAAACACAAGGAAGGGAGGACAGAAACCGAAGGGAAACAAGGAGGTAGACGTGACTGGTTGACCTCTTACCTAAAATCTGGGTGAGCCAGGCATCCAGCAGCACATTAAAAACCTCTCCCTAAAAGCCGTGGCAACAAATTGGACAGGACACAAAACCGTAAAACCTTAAACACAGACGTTGCGTCGTCTTTCAAAATAGAGGGCAAATCCGGTGGCAAAGAAACCACCGCCCTCTGGTCAGAGAATAAAAGACAGTCAAGTAAAATGTGGCGGACAGCAATCTGGACGCCACAAGCACTGCAGAGGGGGGATCCTCCCGCCGGAGTAAAGAACCATGTGTGAAGGGACTGTGCCCGATGCGGAGGCGAGTGAGGAGAACCTCATCCCGCCTACATGACTGGTAGGACGTACGCCATGGCCGCGTGGTGGCCTTGACCAGACGCAGCTTATTTTCACCGACTGCCAGCCACTCCTCTTCCCACTGACGCATAACGCGAAAACGCAGGAGGGAGGTAACAGCATGGAGGGGGACGGCACAGTCAACAACGTGAGGGAGGGAACATGCATCTTTGGCAGCCACATCCGCCAGCTCGTTTCCCCTAATACCCACGTGCCCCGGCTCCCAGCAGAAGGAAACCTCCTTCCCCTGCCGCTGCAGGTGGAGTAGGGCATCATGGATGTTCTGGACGACCGTATCCGCTGGGTACAAGTGTTGCATTGTCTG
The DNA here is from genome assembly GCF_023864345.2 of Schistocerca serialis cubense. Taxonomy (NCBI): domain Eukaryota; kingdom Metazoa; phylum Arthropoda; class Insecta; order Orthoptera; family Acrididae; genus Schistocerca; species Schistocerca serialis. Next base: position 541,667,024 of record NC_064646.1, read on the forward strand.
AAGGGCACTCATGGAGTCAGAACAGATTAGGAACTTACGACTGGGAACACATCTCATCTGCTCCAATGCCCGCAAGATCGCAAACAATTCGGCATCAAAGATGGTAAACGCCGCAGGAAGCCGTAACTTGACGAGTCGAACAGGGAAAACAACAGCACAACCAACAGAGTCCCCCTGTTTAGAGCCATCCGTAAATACTGGTACATGGTCGGGATACTGGTTTAAAATGTCATAAAATAAGGCGGTAAAAACAAACGCAGGAGTGCAGCTCCTCCGGTACTCCGACAAGTCTAAAAGGACGCTGGGCCTCTGGAGCAACCAGGGAGGCAGGCGAGTAAAACCTTGTCGTTGGGGGGCCACACGCTCCACACCAAGGGACTCAAGCAAATGCTTGGCACGAATCCCAAGTGATCTCGTTGCCCTGGGACGACTGGAAAAGAGACGTTCCATAGGCGGTCGGGCAACGGTAGGGTACGCAGGGGATGTAGGACAGGCAAGGAATTGACACACCCGTCGCACCATGAGGAGTTTCCGCCGGATGGCGAGCGGCGGTTCCCCTGCCTCAGCACACAGGCTGGGGATGGGACTGGTACGGAAGGCACCAGTGGCCAGCCTGATACCCTCATGGTGTACTGCGTCAAGTATCTTCAGATACGAAGGCCTTGCTGACCCATACACGGTGCAACCATAGTCAAGACGCGATCGGACGAAAGCCCTATAAAACTGCAGCAGACGTGCCCGATCTGCTCCCCAGGACCGATGGCTCAGACACTTCAAAATATTCAGTGCCTTCAGGGTCCGCACCTTGAGGTCTTTAAGGTGAGGCAACCACGACAGTTTGGAATCAAAAGTGAGGCCCAGGAACCGCACAGTGTCGCTAAAAGGAAGATTGATGTCCCTCAGACGCAATTCAGGGGAGGTAAAAAGACGTCGACAACGATTAAAATGAACACACACACACATTTGTCGGCAGAAAAGGTAAAACCTGTCTTCGCAGTCCATGCCTCTAATCGCTGTATCGTAAGCTGCAACTGCTGACTAGCAGTGACAAGGCTGGAGGAAGAACAGAAAACAGCAAAATCGTCCACAAACAAGGAGCATTGGGCAGGACTCCGGATAGTGGACGTGATACTGTTAATGGCGACGGCAAAGAGGGTGACACTTAAAACGCTTCCCTGAGGAACACCATTCTCCTGCACATACAAATCAGATAGCACATTACCAACCCTATATCGGAAGAGGCGGTGGGAAAGAAAGGACCGATGGAAGATGGGGAGACGGCCACGAAAACCCCACTCATGGAGTTGATTGAGGATATGGCGGCGCCAAGTAGTGTCATACGCCTTATGAATGTCAAAGAAGACACCGAGACAATGCTGGTTACGGAGGAAGGCCTGCTGGATGGCCGCCTCAAGCAGGGTCAAGTTGTCTATAGTTGAACGACATCTCCGAAAGCCACACTGCGAGGGGCTCAGGAGCTGCCTGGTTTCGAGCAGCCAAACCAGGCGACGGTTGACCATGCGTTCTAACGTCTTCCCGACACAGCTCGTCAAAGCAATACTTCAGTAACTGCTGGGATGCGTTCGGTCCTTCCCCGGTTTGAGGAGGGGGATCAAAATCGCCTCCTTCCACGAGTCAGGGTACGTGCCAGATAACCATATCATATTAAAAAAAGTCAGGAGAACTTCCTTGGAAGGCAGTAAGAAGTGCTGCAGCATGCTGTACCGGATTTGATCATGGCCAGGCGCAGTATCATGAGCCTCAGACTGGGCCGAATCCAGTTCCCACATTGTGAAGGGGCAGTTGTAGGGTTCAGAATTTGGAGACCGGAAGTCCAAGTGACCCCTCTCGATGGCAGTGCGGTACCGGCAGAAATCCGGATCACAGTTAACAGTAGAGGTAGATTCCGCAAAATGCATGGCCAGTGTCTGGGCAATGTCTCTCGGCGCCGTGAGGAGACTTCCCTGATGCAGCAATGCCGTGACAGGTAGCTGGCCGAGTTTCCCGGACATTCTCCTGATGGCTTCCCATACTTTCGTAGAACTAGTGGAGCGGGAGATGGAGTTCAAGAACGATTGCCAGGACCGTCGTTTGCTCTCTTTAACCACTCGCCGCGCCTTGGCCCTTGCCACCCGAAAGGCCGCAAGATTGTCAGCTGAGGGACGGCACCTGAAGCGGCGCAGAGCTGCACGGCAGGCTCGGATAGCTGAGCGGCACTCAGTGGTCCACCAAGGGACAGGACGCCTCTTGGGATGACCGGATGACCGTGGGATTGACAATTCAGCAGCATGGGAGATCACGGCTGTAACATGGTCTACCCATTCGTGGACGCTGGCACGGTGTTCCAAAACAGCCAGTTGGCTGAAAAGTGTCCAGTCAGCCCTGCAGAGGTGCCACCGGGGCGGTACCGGAAATGCCATAGCCTCATTCAGGAGGCGAATCCAAAGGGGAAAGTGGTCACTAGAATGGAGGTCAGCAGCAACCTCCCACAGAGCAGAATCCGCGAGTGCTGGAGAGCAAAAAGAAGGTCAATAGCTGATGACGACCCAGAAGCAGTACAGAAATGAGTGGGAGCACCAGAGTTGACGCACAGTTGATGCACAGTTCTTCAGACATCATGAGGCTTTCCAGAATGCGACCCCTGGGGCAAATAGTCGAAGAGCCCCATAAGACATTATGAGCATTGAAGTCCCCCAGAAGAAGAAATGGGCAGGGGAGTTGGCTAATAAGGTCTGCGAGAGCTTCAGAGTCTATCGCATCCTGAGGTGGTAAGTAAAGTGAACAGACTGTGAGCCTCCGACCCACAAGAAAGTCAACTGCAACTGCTTGCAAGTCTGTAACGAGAGGGAGCTCAGAGGAGGGGTGCATGTCATGGACAAAAACCGCAACACCACCCTTTGTCCTTTCCCCCGTCAGATCATCTTTCCGATAGACGGTATAGCCCCGTAAAGAAGGAGCATCAGTGGCCCGAAAATGTGTCTCTTGGAGACATAAGCACAAAGGGCACTCTCGTACAAGGAGCTGTAATTCGGCCACATGCGTCCTGAACCCATTCAGGTTCCACTGTAATATGGGAGCCAGTGATCAGGGGGGCTGAACTCTCACCCTGCCTCTGGGCTTTGGAGGAGAGCCCGCACTGGCCGGAGATTTATTCCTGGGGCGAGAAGATCGATCCCGGTCGACGTCAATGTCCATCAGCTCCGATGACGACCCACGGGAGACGTCAGACAGTACGATGGCCTCGTCATCGGACCGACCCTGACTAGGCTCCGCAGGTGGCAAAACCCTCAGCTTCGGCGTCTTCGTCTTGGGGGGTTTAGAAGGCAGAGCCTTGTCAACAGGCAGAGCATTACTCGCCTGGGAAGAAGGCCCCATATGGGGAGAGGGAGGAAGTACCCCAATGTCAGCAACCACAGCCTTGTCCGACATTGCGGGGAGAGCTGCAGGTTGCAAAACAACCGCAGCAGCACAAGTGCACTGGCAAATGCAGGTATTAGTGCTAACACTAGCAACCTCCGTTTGCGTAGCAACAGTGGCCATTTGTACGGGTTTTTTCAGAATGGAAGCGAAAGATGTAGTAAACACAGGAGGTTGCATGGCCTTAAAGAGCTTCTTGGCCTCACCATAGGGGATGCGCTTAGATGTTTTAATCTCCTGTATCTTCCGTTCGTCGAGATAGATGGGGCAGACCCGGCTCCAAACAAGATGACTCCCAGAGCAATTCACGCACTTCACAGGCGATGAACAATCAGCTCCTTCATGGGCAGGCTGACCACATTTACCACAAGTGGCTATCCCATTGCACCCCAACGTAGTATGCCCAAAGCGCTGACATTTAAAGCAGCGCATTGGGTTGGGGAAATATGGCCTTACTGGCAAACGTAAGAACCCCGCTTTAACATGCTCTGGGAGTCGTGGGCAACTGAACGTGAGAATAAACGAGTCGGATTTGACTAGGTCCCCATCGACTCGTTTCATAATATGCTGCACGTCAACAATACCTTCATCAGCCCATTCAGATTTAACTCGTCTGTGGGGATATCCACCAGGTCCCTACATGTCACAACACCCTTACTGTAGTTCAGAGTGGAGTGAAGCTCGGTCTCGATAGCGTACTCACCGAGACAGGTTGCTTTCCGAAGAGAAGCGACTTGACGGGAACTAGATGTCTCAACTAACAGAGTCCCATTGGGCAGTCGCTTCACAGATTTAAGTGTTCCTGCAATTCCCTCAAGACCCTTGTGGATGTAAAAGGGAGAAACCCTCTCAAAGCTACCCTCCTTCCGTTTAATAATCAAAAACACATTCTGATTATCAGCATGTGCTCTGTTACGACAGTCTGACAAATCTCGATCAACACTAGGCGCTGGAGGACTCGCAGCACGAAGTCGTTTCTTCGATGGGGTGTGTTTTCCTACCAGTGGCCCACCCAAGCCACTGGTAGGGGGAAATGTAGAGGTCGAAGGATCCATTGCGGTACCACGAGCAGCTACGGAACTAAAGGTCCGCTCAGACAGAGCCCCGCGTGCCTGAGTAAGCCTTATACAACTGGGGTGCGGCATGTGCCACAGAGGTTGCCCGCTTGCGACTGTTCCACCTCAACAGCCATGCATCTCATAGGCGCGGAGCACACCGGAAGATTGAGGGGTTTTTAGAGAGGTCGGCCTTCCTCGCAATCCAGGCGGTCAAGCCAAGATTACCATTCCCCGCAGCACACAACATTCCACCGCCGCGCCATACGGTGGTCGCTGAAGCATGTCCGGGGGTTACCGTGACAGGAGACTGGCGGCGCCGACCAGTCCCCAGCTCAGGACCCCGGGGTCGCCAAGCCCGTACTCAGCAAATGAATGCCGAGCCCCTGGGGGCAAGGTCCAAGGGATACAGTAAACCTGCACTGTTGCATCGGAATCTAATACTGGTCTCCCAGGAGCCGATCAAAACACAAACTCTTAGAAGATTGACTCCTCTAGTACTTAAGTTGGCATTGACCATTTTGTATTGAATCTCAATGCAATTTCTGTGTTTCATGGTCAATGTGAAATTCCAAGCGATACAGTAAACCTGCACTGGTGCATCGGAATCTAATACTGCTCTCCCAGGAGCCGCTCAAAGCCGAAAATCTTAGAAGATTCACTGTTCTTGTACTTAAGTCGGCATTGTCCCTTTTGTATTCAATGCCGATGCAATTTCTGTGTTTCATGGTCAATGTGAAGTTCCAAGGGATACAGTAAACCTGCACTGGTGTATCGGTATCTAATACTGATCTCCCAGGTGCCGCTCAAACCACAAACTCTTAGAAGACTCACTGTTCTTGTACATAAGTCGGCGTTGTCCCTTTTGTATTCAATGCCGGTGCATTTTCTGTGTTTCTAGTCAACGTGAAGGTCCAAGGACTACAGTAAACCTGCACTGGTGCATCGGAATCTAGTTCAGGTCACCCAGGAGCCGCTCAAAGCACAAACTCTTAGAAGATTCACTCTTCGTGTACTTAAGACGGCATTGTCCCTTTTGTATTCTATGCCGATGCAATTTCTCTGTTTCATGGTCAATGTGCAGGTCCAAGGGATACAGTAAACCTGCACTGGGGCATCGGAATCTAATACCGGTCTCACAGGAGCCGCTAAAATTACAATCTCTTAGAAGATTCACGCTTCTTGGACTTAAGTCGGAATTGTGCCTTTTGTATTCAATCCCGATGCGATTTTTGTGTTTAATGGTCAATGTGAAAGTCCAAGGGATACAGTGAACCTGCACTGGTGCATCGGAATCTAATATTGGTCTCCCATGAGCCGCTCAAATCACAAACTCTTAGAAGTTTCACTCTTCTTGTACTTAATTCGGCATTGTCCCTTTTGTATACAAACCCGATGCAATTTCTGTATTTCATGATCAATTTGAAGGTCCAAGGGATACAGTAAACCTGCACTGGTGCAGCGGAGTCTAATATTCGTGTACCAGGAGCCGCTGAAATCACAATCTCTTAGAAGATTCACTCTTCTTGGACTTATGTCGGAATTGTGCCTTTTGTAATCAATCCCGATGCAATTTCTGTGTTTCATGGTCAATATGGAACTCCGAGAAATACAGTAAACCTGCACTGGTGCATCGGAATGTAATACTAGTCTCCCAGTAAACGATCAAAGCACAACCTCTTAGAAGATTCACTCCTTTTGTACTTAAGTTTGCATTGACATTTTTGTATTCAATCCCGATGCAAATTCTGTACTTCATGGTCAATAAGAAGGTCAAGGCATACAGTCAAACTCCACTGGTGCATCGGAATCTAATACTGGTCTCCCAGGCGCCGCTCAAACCACAAACTTATAGTAGATTCACTCTTCCTGTACTTAAGTTGGCATTGTCCATTTTGTATTCAATCCCGATGGAATTTCTGTGTTACAAGGTCAATGTGAAGGTCCAAGGGATACAGTAAACCTGCACTGGTGCATCGGATTCTAATACTGGTCTCCCAGGAGCCGCTCAAACCACAAACTCTCAGAAGATTCACTCTTCTTGTAAAGTCGTTCATTGTCACATTTATTTATAGTCGCGATGGAATTTCTGTGTTTCATGATGAAGGTGAAGGCGCAAGGGATAAAGTAAACCTGCACGGGTGCATCAGAATCTAATACTGGTGTCCCAGGAGCCGATCAAACCACAAGTTCTTAGAAGATACAATCTTCTTGTACTTAAGTCGGGATTGTCCCTGTTGCATTCGATCCCGATGCAATTTCTGTGTTTTATAGTCAATGTGACGGTCCAAGGGATACAGTAAACCTGGACTGGTGCATCGGAATCTAATTCTGGTCTCCCAGGAGCCTCTTAAAGCAGATAATCTTAGAAGATTCACTCTTCTTGTACGTAAGTCGGCATTGTGCCTCATGTATTCAATCCCAATGCGATTTCTGTGTTTCATGGTCAATGTGAAGGTCCTAGGGATACAGTACACCTGCACTGGTGCATCGGAAACTGGTACTGGTCTCCCAGGAGACGATCAAACCACAAACTCTTAGAAGATCCACTCTTCTTGTACTTAAATCGGCCGTGTCCCTTTTGTATTCAATCCCGAAGCAATTTCTGTGTTTCATGGTCAATGGGAAGCTGCAAGGGATACAGTGTAGCTGCACAGGTGCAACGGAATCTGATACTGGTCTCCCAGGAGCCCCTCAAACCACAAACTCTAAGAAGATTCACTCTTCTTGTATATATGTCGGCATTGTTCATTATGTATTCAACCCCGATGTAATTTCTGTGTTTAATGGTCTATGTGAAGGTCCAAGGGATACAGTTAACCAGCACTGGTGCATCGGAGTCTAATACTGGTTTCCCAGGAGCCGCTCAAAGCACAAACTCTTAGAACATTCTCTGTTCTTGTACTTATGTCGGCATTTTCGTTTCTGTATTCAATCCAGATGCAATTTCTGTGTTTCATGATGAATGTGAAGGTTTAACGGATACAGTAAACCTGTACTGGTGTATCCGAATCTAATACTGGTCCCCCACGACCCGCTCAAACCACAAACTCTTCGAAGATTCACTCCTTTTGTACTTAAGTCGGCATTGTCCATTTTGTATTCAATGCCGATGCAATTTCTGTGTTTAGTGATCAATTTGAAGGTCCAAGGGATACGGAAAACCTGCACTGCTGCATCGGAATCTAATACAGGTCTCCCAGGAGCCGATCAAAACACAAACTCTTAGAAGATTCACTCCACTAGTACTTCAGTTGGCATTGACTCTTTTGTATTCAATCTCAATGCAATTTCTGTGTTTCATGGTCAATGTGAAATTCCAAGGGATACAGTAAAACTGCACTGGTGCATAGGAATCTAATACTGGTCTCCCAGGAGCCGCTCAAAGCAGAAAATCTTAGAAGATTCACTCTTCTTGTACTTAATTCGGCATTGTCCCTTTTGAATTCAATGCCGATGCAATTTCTGTGTTTCATGGTCAATGTGAAGTTCCAAGGGATACAGTAAACCTGCACTGGTGCATCGGTACCTAATACTGATCTCCCAGGAGCCGCTCAAACCACAAAATCTTAGAAGATTCACTCCTCGAGTACTTAAGTCTGCATTGTACCTTTTGTACTCTATGCCGATGTAATTTCTGTGTTTCATGGTCAATGTGAAGGTCCAAGGGATACAGTAAACCTGCGGTGGTGCATCGGAATCTAATACTGGTCTCCCAGGAGCCGCTAAAATCACAATCTCTTAGAAGATTCACTCTTCTTATCCTTAAGTCGGCATTGTGCCTTTTGTATTAAATTCCGATGCGATTTTTGTGTTTCATGGTCAATGTAAAGGTCCAAGGTATACAGTAAACCTGCACTGGTGAATCGGAATCTAATACTGCTCTCCCAGGCGCCTCTTAAAGCAGATAATCTTAGAAGATTCACTCTTCTTGAACTTAAGTCGGCATTGTGCCTCTTGTATTCAATCCCGATGCGATTTCTGTGTTTCATGGTCAATGTGAAGCTCGTAGGAATACAGTAAACCTGCACTGGTGCATCGGAATCTAATACTGGCATCCAGGAGACGATCAAACCACAATCTCATAGAAAGTCCACTCTTCTTGTACTTAAATCGGCAGTGTACCTTTTGTATTCAATCCCGAAGCAATTTCTGTGTTTCATGGTCAATGGGAAGGTGCAAGCGATACAGTATAGCTGCGCAGGTGCAACGGTATCTAGTACTGGTCTCCAAGGAGCCCCTCAAACCACAAACTCTTAGAAGGTTCCCTTCTGCTTGTAGTTAAGTCGGCATTGTTCATTATGTATTCAACCCCGAAGTAATTTCTGTGTTTAATGGTCAATGTGAAGGTCCAAGGGATACAGTAAACCTGCACTGGTGCATCGGAGTCTAATACCGGTTTTCCAGGAGCCACTCAAACCACAACCTCTTAGAAGAATCACTCTTTTTTTTACGTAAGTCGTCACTGTCCGTATTGTATACAATCCCGATGTAATTTCTGTGTTTCATGGTCAATGTGAAGGTCAAAGGGATACGGTAAACCTGCACTTGTCCATCGGAAACTAATACTGATCGGTTAGGAGCCGCTCTAAGCAGTAACTCTTAGAATATGCACTCTCCTTGTACTCCAGACGGCATTGTACCTTTTGTATTCAATCCCGATGCCATTTCTGTATTTCATGGTCAATGTGAAGGTCCAAGGGATATAGTAAACCTGCCCTGCTTAATCGGAGTCTAATACTGGTGGCCGAAGAGCCGCTCAAACCGAAAACTCTTATAAGATACACTGTACTTGTACTTAAGCCAGCATTGTCCCTTATGTATTCAATGCCGATGAAATTTCTGTGTTTCATGATCAATTTGAAGGTCCAAGGGATACAGTAAACCTGCACTGCTGCTTCGGAATCTAATACTGCTCTCCCAGGAGCCGATCAAAACACAAACTCTTAGAAGATTCCTTCCACTAGTACTTGAGTTGGCATTGACCCTTTTGAATTCAATCTCAATGCAATTTGTGTGTTTCATGGTCAATGTGAAATTCCAAGGGATACAGTAAACCTGCTCTGGTGCATCGGAATCTAATACCGGTCTCCCAGGAGCCGCTCAAACCACAAACTCTTAGAAGATTCACTCTTCTTCTATATAAGTCGGCATTGTTCATTATGTATTCTATGCCGATGCAATTTCTGTGTTTCATGGTCAATGTGAAGGTCCAAGGGATACAGTAAACCTGCACTGGGGCATCGGAATCTAATACTGGTCTCCCATGAGCAGCTCATATCACAAACTCTTAGAAGTTTCACTCTTCTTGTACTTAAGTCGGCATTATCACTTTTGAATTCAAATCCGATGCAATTTCTGTATTTCATGGTCAATTTGAAGGTCCAAGGGATACAGTAAACCAGCACTGGTGAATCGCAATCTAATACTGGTCTCCCAGGAGCCGCTCAAACCACAAACTCGTAAAATATTCACACTTCCTGTACTTAAGTCTGCTTTGTGCCTTTTGTATTCAATCCCAATGCGATTTCTGTGTTTCATAGTCAATGTGACGGTGCAAGGGATACAGTAAACCACAACTGGTGTATCGGAATCTAATTCTGGTCTCCCAGGAGCCAATTAAAGCAGATAATCTTAGAAGATTCACTCTTCTTGTACTTAAGTCGGCATTGTGCCTCTTGTATTCAATCCCGATGCGATTTCTGTGTTTCATGATCAATTTGAAGGTCCAAGGGATACAGTAAACCTGCACTGCTGCATCGGAATCCAATACTGGTCTCCCAGGAGCCAATCAAAACACAAACTCTTAGAAGATTCACTGCTCTAGTACTTAAGTTGGCATTGACCCTTTTGTATTCAATATCAATGCAATTTCTGTGTTTCATGGTCAATGTGAAATTCCAAGGGATACAGTAAACCTGCACTGGTGCATCGGAATCTAATACTGGTCGCTCAGGAGCCGCTCAAAGGAGAAAATCGTAGAATATTCACTCTTCTTGTACTTAAGTCGGCATTGTCCATTTTGTATTCAATGCCGATGCAATTTCTGTGTTTCATGGTCAATGTGAAGTTCCAAGGGATACAATAAAACTGCACTGAAGCATCGGTTCCTAATACTGATCTCCGAGGGGCCGCTCAAACCACAAATCCTTAGAAGATTCACTCTTCTTGTACTTAAGTCAGCATTGTCCTTTTTGTATTCTATCCCGTTGCGATTTCTGTATTTCATGGACAATGTGAAGGTGCAAGGCAGGCAGTAAACATGCACAGGTGCATCGGAATCTAATACTGGTCTCCCAAAAACTGCACAACGCACAAACGTTTAGATGATTAACTCTTCTTGTACTTAATTTGGCATTGTGCCTTTGGTATTCATTCCCGATGCAACTTTTGTGTTTCATGGTCAATGTGACGGTCCAAGGGATACAGTGCACCTGAACTGGTGCATCGTAATCTAATACTGGTCTCCCAGTAGCCTCTTAAAGCAGATAATCTTTGAAGATTCACTCTTCTTGTACTTAAGTCGGCATTGTGCATTTTGTATTCTATCCCGTTGCGATGTCTGTGTTTCATGGTCAATGTGAAGGTCCAGGGGATACAGTAAACATGCACTGGTGCATCAGAGTCTAGTTCAGGCACCCAAGAGCCGCTCAAAGCACAAATTCTTTTAAGATTCACTCTTCGAGTACTTAGGTCGGCATTGTCCCTTTTGTACTCTATGCCGATGCAATTTCTGTGTTTCATGGTCAATGTTAAGGTCCAACGTATACAGTAAACCTGCACTGGTGAATCGGACTCTAATACTGGTCTCCCAGGAGCCGTTCAACGCCCAAACTCTTAAAATATTCACTCTTCCTGTACTTAAATCTGCTTTGTGCCTTTTCAATTCTATCCCAATGCGATTTCTGTGTTTCATGGTCAATGTGAAGGTCCAAGGGATACAGTCAACCTGCACTGGTCCATCGGAATCTAATACTGGTCTCCCAGGAGCCGCTCAAAGCACAAACTCTTAAAAGATTCACACTTCCTGTACTTAAGTCTGCTATGTGCCTTTTGTATTCAATGCCGATGCAATTTCTGTATTTCATGGTCAATTTGAAGGTCCAAGGATTACAGTAAACCTGCACTGGTGAATCGGAATCTAATACTGGTCTCCCAGGAGCCGCTCAAAGCACAAACTCTTAAAAGATTCACACTTCCTGTACTTAAGTCTGCTATGTGCCTTTTGTATTCAATCCCAATGCCATTTCTGTGTTTCATAGTCAATGTGACGGACCAAGGGATTCAGTAAACCAGAACTGGTGCATCGGAATCTAATTCTGGTCTCCCAGGAGCCTCTTGAAGCAGATAATCTTAGAAGATTCACTCTTCTTGTACTTAAGTCGGCATTGTGCCTCTTGTATTCAATCCCGAGGCAATTTCTGTGTTTCATGGTCAATGTGAAGGTCCTAGGGATACTGTACACCTGCACTGGTGCATCGGAATCTGGTACTGGTCTCCCAGGAGACGATCAAACCACAAACTCTTAGAAGATCAACTCTTCTTGTACTTAAATCGGCAGTGTCCCTTTTGTATTCAATCCCGAAGCAATTTCTGTGTTTCATGGTCAATGGCAAGGTGCAAGGGATACAGTAAAGCTGCACAGGTGCAACGAAATCTAATACTGGTCTCCTAGGAGCCCCTCAATCCACAAACTCTTAGAAGATTCACTCCTCTTGTATATAAATCAGCATTGTTCATTATGTATTCAACCCCGATGTAATTTCTGTGTTTAATGGTCAATGTGAAGGTCCAAGGGATACAGTAAACCTGCTCTGGTGCATCGGAGTCTAATGCTGGTTTCCCAGGAGCCGCTCAAAGCACAAACTCTTAGAATATTCACTGTTCTTGTACTTATGTCGGCATTTTCGCTTCTGTATTTAATTCCGATGCAATTTCTGTGTTTCATGGTCAATGTGAAGGTTTAAAGGATACAGTAAACCTGTACTGGTGTATCGGAACCTAATACTGGTCTCCCAGGAGCAGCTGAAACCACAAACTCTTAGAATATTCACTCCTTTTGTACTTAAGTCGTCACTGTTTGTTTTGTATTCAATCCCGATGGAATTTCTGTGTTTCATGGACAATGTGAAGGTCCAAGGGATAGAGTAAACCTGCACTGGTGCATCGGACCATAATACTGGTCGCTTAGTAGCCGCTCTAAGCGGTAACTCTTAGAAGATACACTCTTCTTGTACTTAAGTCGACATTGTACCTTTTGTATTCAATCCCGATGCAATTTCTGTGTTTCATGGTCAGTGTGAAGGTCCAAGGGATACAGTAAACCTGCACCAGTGCATCGGAGTCTAATACTGGTGGCCGAGGAGCCGCTCAAACCGAAAACTCTTAGAACATACACTATTCTTGTACTTTAGTCGACATTGTCCCTTTTGTATTCAATGCCGATGCAATTTCTGTGTTTCATGGTCAACGTGAAGTTCCAAGGGATACAGTAAACCGGCACTAGTGCATCGGATTCTAATACTGTTCTCCCAGGAGCCGCTCAAAACACGAACTCTTAGAAGATTCACCCTTCTTACACTTAAGTCGGCATTGCGCCTTTTGTATTCTATCCCGTTGCGACATCTGTGTTTCATGGTCAATGTGAAGGTCCAAGGGATAAGGCAAACATGCACTGGTGCATCGGAATCTAGTTCAGGTCACCCAGGAGCCGCTCAAAGCACAAACCCTTAGAAGATTCACTCTTTGTGTACTTAAGTCGGCATTGTCCGTTTTGTATTCAATCCCGAAGTAATTTCGGTGTTTCATGGTCAATGTGAAGGTGCAAGGGATACAGTAAACCTGCACTGGTGCATCGGAATCTATTACTGGTCGCTTGAGAGCCGCTCTAAGCAGTAACTCTTATAAGATACACTCTTCTTGTACTTAAGTTGGCATTGTACCTTTAGTATTCAATCCCGATGCAATTTCAGTGTTTCATGGTCAATGTGAAGGTCCAAGGGATACAGTAAACCTGCACCGGTGCATCGGAGTCTAATACTGGTGGCTGAGGAGCCGCTCAAACCGAAAACTTTTAGAACATACACTATTCTTGTACTTTAGTCGGCATTGTCCCTTTTGTATTCAATCCCGATGCAATTTCTGTGTTTCATGGTCATGGTGAAGTTCCAAGGGATACAGTAAACCTGCACTGGTGCATCGGTATCTAAAACTGATCTCCCAAGAGCCGCTCCAACCACAAACCCTTAGAAGACTCACTCTTCTTGTACTTAAGTCGGCGTTGTCCCTTTTGTATTCAATGCCGATGCATTTTCTGTGTTTCATGGTCAATGTGAAGGACCAAGGGATACAGTAAACCGGCACTGGAGCATCCGATTCTAATAATGGTCTCCCAGGAGCCGCTCAAATCATGATCTCTTAGAAGATTCACTCTTCTCGTACTTAAGTCGGCATTGTGGTTTTTGTATTCTATCCCGTTGCGATTTCTGTGTTTCCTGGTCAATGTGAAGGTCCAAGGGATACAGTAAACATGCACTGGTGCATCTGATTGTAGTTCAGGTCACCCAGGAGCCGCTCAAAGCACAAACTCTTAGAAGATTCACTCTTCGTGTACTTAAGTCGGCATTGTGCATTTTATGTTCTATGCCGATGCAATTTCTGTGTTTCATGGTCAATGTGAAGGTCCAAGGGATACAGTAAACCTGCACTGGTGCAGCGGAAACTAATACTGGTCTCCCAGGAGCCACTAAAATCACAATCTCTTAGAAGATTCACTCTTCTTGTATTTACGTCGGCATGTGCCTTTTGTATTAAATCCCGATGCGATTTTTGTGTTTCATGGTCAATGTGAAAGTCCAAGGTATACAGTTAACCTGCACTGGTGAATCGGAATCTAATACTGGTCTCCCAGGAGCCGCTCAAAGCACAAACTCTTAGAAGATTCAATCTTCTTGTACTTAAGTCGGCATTCTCCCTTTTGAATTCAAACCCGATGCAATTTCGGTATTTCATGGTCAATTTGAAGGTCCAAGGGATACAGTTAACCTGCACTGGTGAATCGGAGTCTAATACTGCTGTCCCAGGAGCCGCTCAAACCACAAACTCTTAGAAGATACACTCTACTTGTACTTAAGTCGTCACTGTCCGTTTTGTATCCAATCTCGACGCAATTTATGTGTTTCATGGTCAATGTGAGAGTCCAAGGGATACAGAAAACCTGCACTGGTGCATCGGACTCTAATACTGCTCTCCCAGGAGTCGATCAAAGCACAAACTAATAGAAGATTTACTCCTCTTGTACTTAAGAGGGCATTGACCAATTTCTATTCAATCCCGATGCAATTTCTGTGTTTCATGGTCAATGTGAAATTCCAAGGGATACAGTAAACCTGAACTGGTGCATCGGAATTTAATACTGGTCTCCCAGGAGCCGCTCAAAGCATAAACTCTTAGAGGATTCACTCTTCTTGTACTTAAGTCGGCATTGTCCCTTTTGTATTCAATGCCTATGCAATTTCTGTGTTTCATGGTGAATGTGAAGGTCCAAGGGATACAGTAAACCGGCACTGATGCATCTGAATCTAATACTGGTCTCCCAGAAGCCACTCAAACCACAACCTCTTAGCAAAAACTCTCTTTTTGTACTTGAGCCGTCACTGTCCGTTTTGTATTCAATCCCGATGTAATTTCTGTGTTTCATGGTCAATGTGACGGTCCAACGGATACAGTATACCTGCACTGGTCCATCGTAATCTTATACTGGTCGCTTAGGAGCCGCTATAAGCAGTAACCCTTAAAAGATACACCCTTCTTGTACTTCAGTCAGCATTGTCCCTTTTGTATTCAATTCCGATACAATTTCTGTGTTTCATGATCAATTTGAAGGTCCAAGGGATACAGTAAACCTGCACTGCTGCATCGGAATCTAATACTGTTCTCCCAGGTGCCGATCAAAACACAAACTCTTAGAAGATTCACTCCTCTAGTACTTAAGTTGGCATTGACCCTTTTGAATTCAATCTCAATGCAATTTCTGTGTTTCATGGTCAATGTGAAATTCCAAACGGTACACTAAACCTGCTCTGGTGCATCGGAATCTAATACTGGTCTCCCAGGAGCCGCTCAAATAAGAAAATCTTAGAAGATTCACTCTTCTTGTACTTAAGTTGGCTTTGTCCCTTTTGTATTTAATGCCGATGCAATTTCTGTGTTTCATGGTCAATCTGAAGGTCCAAGGGATACAGTAAACCTGAACTGGGGCATCGGAATCTAATACTGGTCTCCCATGAGGCGCTCAAATCACAAGCTCTTAGAAGTTTCACTCTTCTTGTACTTAAGTCGGCATTGTCCCTTTTGAATTCAAGTCCACTGCAATTTCTATATTTCATGATCAATTTGAAGGTCCAAGGGATACAGTAAACCTGCACTGGTGAATCGGAATCTAATACTGGTCTCCCAGGAGCCGCTCAGAGCACGAACTCTTAAAAGATTCGCACTTCCTGTACTTAAGTCTGCTTTGTGCCTTTTGTATTCAATCCCAATGCGATTTCTGTGTTTCATGGTCAATGTGAAGGTCCAAGGGATAGAGTAAACCTGCACTGGTGCATCGGAATCTAATACTGGTCGCTTAAGAGCCGCTCTAAGCACTAACTCCTAGAATATACACTCTTCTTGTACTTAAGTCGGCATTGTACCTTTTGTATTCAATCCCAATGAAATTTCTGTGTTTCATGGTCAATGTGAAGGTCCAAGGGATACTGTAAACATGCACTGGTGCATCGGAGTCTAATACTGAGGCCGAGGAGCCGCTCAAACCGAAAACTCTTAGAACATACACTATTCTTGTACTTAAGTCGGTATTGTCCCTTTTGTATTCAATCCCGATGCAATTTCTATGTTTCATGGTCAATGTGAAGTTCCAAGGGATACAGTTAACCTGCACTGATGCATCGGTATCTAATACTGATCTCCCAAGAGTCGCTCCAATCACAAACTCTTAGAAGACTCACTCTTCTTGTACTTACGTCGGCGTTGTCCCTTTTGTATTCAATGCCGATGCATTTTCTGTGTTTCATGGTCAATGTGAAGGACCAAGGGATACAGTAAACCGGCACTGGTGCATCGAATTCTAATACTGGTCTCCCAGGAGCCGCTCAAAGCATGAACTCTTAGAGGATTCACTCTTCTTGTACTTAAGTCGGCATTGTGCCTTTTGTATTCTATTCCGTTGCGATTTATATGTTTCATGGTCAATGTGAAGGTCCAAGGGATACAATAAACATACACTGGTGCATCGGAATGTAGTTCAGGTCACCCAGGAACCGCTCAAAGCACAAACTCTTAGAAGATTCACTCTTCGTGTACTTAAGTCGGCATTGTCCCTTCTGAATTCAAACCCGATGCAATTTCTGTATTTCAAGGTCAATTTGAAGGTCCAAGGGATACATTAAACCTGCACTGGTGCATCGGAGTCTAATACTGCCGTCCCGGGAGCCGTTCAAACCACAAACTCTGAGAAGATACACTCTACTTGTACCTAAGTCGACACTGTCCGTTTTGTATCCAATCCCGATGCAATTTCTGTGTTTCATGATCAATGTGAAAGTCCAAGGGATACAGTAAACCTGCACTGGTGCATCGGAATCTAATACTGATCTCCCAGCAGCCGATCAAACCACAAACTCTTAGAAGATTTACTCCTCTTGTATTTAAGTTGGCATTTACCCTTTTGTATTCAATCCCGATGCAATTTCTGTGTTTCATGGTCAATATGAAATTCCAAGGGATTCAGCAAACCTGCACTGGTGCATCGGAATCTAATACTGGTCTCCCAGGAGCCGCTCAAAGCACAAACTCTTAGGGAGTCACTCTTCTTGTACTTAATTCGGCATTGTCCCTTTTCTATTCAATGCCTATACAATTTCTGTGTTTCATATTGAATGTGAAGGTCCAAGGGATACAGTAAACCGGCACTGGTGCATCGGAATCTAATACTGGTCTCCCAGAAGCCGCTCAAACGTCAAACTCTTAGAAGATTCACTCTTCTTGTACTTGAATCGGCAGTGTCCCTTTTGTATTCAATCCCGATGAAATTTCTGTATTTCATGGTCAATGGGAAGGTCCAAGTGATAGAGTATACCTGCACTGGTGCAACGGAATCTAATACTGGTCTCCCAGGAGCCGCTCAAACCACAAACTTTTAGAAGATTCACTCTTCTTGTACTTAAGTCGGCATTGTCCCTTTTGTATTCAACCCCCATGTAATTTCTGTGTTTAATGGTCAATGTAAAAGTCCAAGGGATACAGTAAACCTGCACTGGTGCATCGGAATCTAATTCTGCTCTCCCATGAGCCGCTCAAATCACAAACTCTTAGAAGATTCACTCTTTTTGTACTTAAGTCGACATTGTCCCTTTGGTATTCAAACTCGATGCAATTTCTGTATTTCATGGTCAACTTGAAGGTCCAAGGGATATAGCAAACGTGCACTGGTGCATCGGAATCTAATACTGGTCTCCCAGTAGCTGATCAAAGCACAACCTCTTAGAAGATTCACTCCTCTTGTACTTAAGTTGGCATTGACCCTTTTGTATTCAATGACGATGCAATTTCTGTGTTTCATGGTCAATGTGAAATTCCAAGGGATACAGTTAACCTGCACTGGTGCATCGGAATCTAATACTGGTCTCCCAGGAGCCGCTCAAAGCACAAACTCTTAGAAGACTCACTCTTCTTGTACTTAAGTCGTTCATTTTCCCTTTTATTATTAATCGCGATGACATTTCTGTGTTTCATGGTCAATGTGAAGGTGCAAGGGATACAGTAAACCTGCACTGGTGCATCGGAATCTAATACTGGTGTCCCAGGAGCAGCTCAAACCACAAGTTCTTAGAAGATACACTCTTCTTGTACTTTGGTCGGGATTGTCCATTTTGTATTCAATCCCGATGCCATTTCTGTGTTTCATGGTCAATGTTACGGTCCAAGGAATGCAGTAAACCGGAACTGGTGCATCGGAATCTAATACTGGTCTCCCAGGAGACGGTTAAAGCAGATAATCTTAGAAGAATCACTCTTCTTGTACTTAAGTCGGCATTGTGCCTCTTGTATTCAATCCCGATGCGATTTCTGTGTTTCATGGTCAATATGAAGGTCCTAGGGATACAGTAAACCTGCCCTAGTGCATCGGAATCTAGTACTGGTCTCCCAGGAGACGATCAAACCACAAACTCTTACAAGGTCCACTCTTCTTGTTCTTAAATCGGCAGTGTCCCTTTTGTATTCAATCCCGAAGAAATTTCTGTGTTTCATAGTCAATGGGAAGGTGCTAGGGATACACTATAGCTGCGCAGGTGCAACGGAATCTGATACTGGTCTCCCAGGAGCCCCTCAAACCACAAACTCTTAGAAGATTCACTCTTCTTGTACTTAAGTCGGCATTGTCCATTTTGTTTTCTATGCCGATGCAATTTCTGTGTTTCTTGGTAAATTTGAAGGTCCAAGGGATACAGTTAACCTGCACTGGGGCATCGGAATCAAATACTGGTCTCCCATGAGCCACTCAAATCACAAGCTCTTAGTAGTTTCACTCTTCTTGTACTTCAGTCAGCATTGTCCCTTTTGAATTCAAATCCGATGCAATTTTTGTATTTCATGGTCAATTTGAAGGTCCAAGGGACACAGTAAACCTGCACTGGTGAATCGGAATCTAATACTGGTCTCCCAGGAGCCGCTCAAAGCACGAACTCTTAAAAGATTCACACTTCCTGTACTTAATTCTGCTTTGTGCCTTTGTATTCAATCCCAATGCGCTTTCTGTGCTTCATAG
The DNA here is from genome assembly GCF_023864345.2 of Schistocerca serialis cubense. NCBI lineage: Eukaryota > Metazoa > Arthropoda > Insecta > Orthoptera > Acrididae > Schistocerca > Schistocerca serialis. The sequence continues at coordinate 541,686,323 of NC_064646.1, forward strand.
TCAATGTGACGGCCCAAGGGATACAGTAAAGCAGAACTGGTGCATCGTTATCTAATACTTGTCTCCCAGGAGCCTCTTAAAGCAGATATTCTTAGAAGATTCACTCTTCTTGTACTAAAGTCGGCATTGTGCCTCTTGTATTCTATCCCGATTCGATTTCTGTGTTTCATGGTCAATGTGAAGATCCTAGGGATACAGCAAACATGCACTGGTGCATCGGAATCTAGTACTGGTCTCCCTGGAGACGATCAAACCACAAACTCTTAAGTGTCCCTTTTGTATTCAATCCCGAAGCAATTTCTGTGTTTCATGGTCAATGGGAAGGTCCAAGGGATACAGTATAGCTGCACAGGTGCAACGGAAGCAAATACTGGTCTCCCAGGAGCCCCTCAAACCACAAACTCTTAGAAGATTCACTCTTCTTGTACTTAAGTCGGCATTGTCCCTTTTGTATTCAATGCCTATGCAATTTCTGTGTTTCATGGTGAATGTAAAGGTCATAGGGATACAGTAAACCGGCACTGGTGCATCGGAATCTAATACTGGTCTTCCAGAAGCCGCTCAAACCACAAACTCTTAGAAGAGTCACTCTTCTTGTACTTAAGTTGTTCATTGTCCCTTTTATTTTCAATCGCGATGGAATTTATGTGATTTATGGTCAATATGAAGGTGCAAGGGATACAGTAAACCTGCACTGGCCCATCGGAATCTAATACTGGTCTCCCAGGAGCCGCTCAAAGCAAAAATTCTTAGAGGATTCACTCTTATTGTACTTAAGTCTGCATTGTCCCTTTTGTATTCAATGCCTATGCAATTTCTGTGTTTCATGGTGAATGTGAAGTTCCAAGGGATACAGTAAACCGGCACTGGTGCATCGGAATCTAATACTGATCTCCCAGGAGCCGCTCAAACGACAAACTTTTAGAAGATTCCCTCTTCTTGTACTTAAGTCGGAATTGTCCCTTTTGTATTCAACCCCGATGTAATTTCTTTGTTTAATGGTCAATGTAAAAGTCCAAGGGATACAGTAAACCTGCACTGGTGCATCGGAATCTAATACTAGTCGCTTAGGAGCCGCTCCGAGCAGTAACTCTTAGAAGATACACTCTTCTTGTACTTAAGTCGGCATTGTCCCTTTTGTATTCAATGCCGATGCAATTTCTGTGTTTCATGGTCAATGTGAAGATCCAAGGGAAACAGTAAACCTGCACTGGTGCATCGGTATCTAATTCTCGTCTCCCATGAAGCGCTCAAATCACAAACTCTTAGAAGACTCGCTTTTCTTGTACTTAAGTCGATCATTTTCTCTTTTATTATTAATCGCGATGAAATTTCTGTGTTTCATGGTCAATGTGAAGGTGCAAGGGATACAGTAAACGTGCACTGGTGCATCGGAATCTAATACTGGTGTCCCAGGATCCGCTCAAACCACAAGCCCGTAGAAGATACACTCTTCTTGTACTTTGGTCGGGAATGTCCCTTTTGTATGCAATCCCGATGCCATTTCTCTGTTTCATGGTCAATGTTACGGGCCAAGGAATACAGTAAACCTGAACTGGTGCATCGGAATCTAATACTGGTCTCCCAGGAGCCGGTTAAAGCAGATAATCTGAGAAGATTCACTCATCTAGTACTTAAGTCGGCATTGTGCCTCTTGTATTCAATCCCGATGCGATTTCTGTGTTTCATGGTCAATATGAAGGTCCTAGGGATACAGTAAACCTGCACTAGTGCATCGGAATCTAGTACTGCTCTCCCAGGAGACGATCAAACCACAAACTCTTAGAAGGTCCACTCTTCTTGTACTTAAATCGGCAGTGTCTCTTTTGTATTCAATCCCGAAGCAATATCTGTGTTTCATGGTCAATGGGAAGATGCAAGGGATACACTATAGCTGCGCAGGTGCAACGGAATCTGATACTGGTCTCCCAGGAGCCCCTCAAACCACAAACTCTTAGAAGATTCACTCTTCTTGTACTTAAGTCGGCATTGTCCCTTTTGAATTCAAATCCGATGCAATTTCTGTATTTCATGGTGAATTTGAAGGTCCAAGGGACACAGTAAACCTGCACTGGTGAATCGGAATCTCATACTGGTCTCCCAGGAGCCGCTCAAAGCACGAACTCTTAAAAGATTCACACTTCCTGTTTTTAAGTCTGCTTTGTGACTTTTGTATTTAATCCCAATGCGATTTCTGTGTTTCATAGTCATTGTGACGGTCCAAGGCATACAGTAAACCAGAACTGGTGCATCGGAATCTAATACTTGTCTCCCAGGAGCCTCTTAAAGCAGATATTCTTAGAAGATTCACTCTTCCTGTACTAAAGTTGGCATTGTGCCTCTTGTATTCAATCCCGATGCGATTTCTGTGTTTCATGGTCAATGTGAAGGTCCTAGGGATACAGTAAACATGTACTGGTGCATCGGAATCTAGTACTGGTCTCCCAGGAGACGATCAAACCACAAACTCTTAGAAGATTCACTCTTCTTGTACTTAAATCAGAAGTGTCCCTTTTGTATTCAATCCCGAAGCAATTTCTGTGTTTCATGGTCAATGGGAAGGTGCAAGGTATACAGTATAGCTGCACAGGTGCAACGGAATCTAACACTGGACTCCCAGGAGAGCCTGAAACTACAAACTCTTAGAAGACTCGCTCTTCTTGTACTTAAGTCGGTATTGTTCATTATGTATTCAACCCAGATATAATTTCTGTGTTCCATGGTCAATGTGAACGACCAAGGGATACAGTAAACCTGTACTGGTTTATCGGAATCTAATACTACTATCCCAGGAGCCGCTAAAACAACAAACTCTTAGAAGATTCACTCTCTTTGTACTTAAGTCATCACTGTCCGTTTTTTATTCAATCCCGATGCAATTTCTGTGTTTCATGGTGAATGTGAAGGTCCAACGGATACAGTAAACCTGTACTGGTGCATCGGAGTCTAATACTGGTCTCCCCGGAGCCGCGCAAACCACAAACTCTTAGAACATTCACTCTTCTTGTATTGAAGTCGGCATTGTCCCTTTTGTATTCAACCACGATGTAATTTCTGTGTTTAATGGTCAATGTGAAAGTCCAAGGGATACAGTAAACCTGCACTCGTGCATCGGAATCTAGTACTGGTCTCCGAGGAGCCGAACAAACCACAAAATCATAGAAGATTCACTCTTCTTGTACTTGAATCGGCAGTGTCCCTTTTGTATTCAATCCCCATGCAATTTCTGTGTTTCATGGTCAATGGGAAGGTCCAAGGTACAAAGTATACCTGCACTGGTGCAACGGAATCTAATACTGGTCTCCCAGGAGCCGCTCAAACCACAAACATTTAGAAGATTCACTCTTCTAGTACTTAAGTCGGCATTGTCCCTTTTGTATTCAACCCCGATGAAATTTCTGTGTTTAATGATCAATGTAAGAGTCCAAGGGATACAGCAAACCTGCACTGGCCCATCGGAAACTAATACTGGTCTCCCAGTAGCTGGTTAAAACACAACCTCTTAGAAGATTCACTCCTCTTGTACTTAAGTTGGCATTGACCCTTTTGTATTCTATCCCGATGCAATTTCTGTGTTTCATGGGCAATGAGAAATTCCAAGGGATACAGTAAACCTGCACTGGTGCGTCGGAATCTAATACTGGTCTCCCAGGAGCCGCTCAAAGCACTAACTCTTAAAGGATTCACTCTTCTTGTACTTAGGTCGGCATTGTCCCTTTTGTATTCTATGCCGATGCAATTTCGGTGTTTCATGGTCAATGTGAAGGTCCAAGATATACAGTAAACCTGCACTGGTGCATCGGAATCTAATACTGGTCGCTTAGGAGCCGCTCTAAGCAGTAACTCTTAGAAGATACACTCTTCTTGTACTTAAGTCGGCATTGTACCTTTTGTATTCAATCCCGGTGCAAATTCTGTGTTTCATGGTCAATGTGAAGGGCCAAGGGATATAGTAAACCGGCACTTGTGCATCGGATTCTAATACTGGTCACCCAGGAGCCGCTCAAAGCACGAACTCTTGGAAGATTCACTCTTCTTGTACTTAAGTCGGCATTGTGCCTTTTGTACTCTATCCCGTTGCGATTTCTGTGTTTCATGGTCAATGTGAAGGTCCAAGGGATACAGTACACATGCACTGGTGCATCGGAATCTAGTTCAGGTCACCCAGGAGCCGCTCAAAGCACAAACTCTTAGAAGATTCACTCTTCGTGTACTTAAGTTGGCATTGACCCTTTTGCATTCAATCCCGATGCAATTTCTGTGTTTCATGGTCAATGTGAAATTCCAAGGGATACAGTAAACCTGCTGTGGTGCATCCGAATTTAATACTGGTCTCCCAGGAGCCGCTCAAAGCACAAACTCTTAGAGGATTCACTCTTCTTGTACTTAAGTCGGCATTGTCCCTTTTGTATTAAATGCCTATGCAATTTCTGTGTTTCATGGTGAATGTGAAGGTCCAAGGGATGCAATAAACCTGCACTGGTGCATCGCAATCTAATACAGGGGTCCCAGGAGCCGCTCCAACCACAAGCTCTTAGAAGATACACTCTTCTTGTACTTAGGTCGGGATTGTCCCTTTTGTATTCAATCCCGATGCAATTTCTGTGTTTCATGGTCAATGTGACGGTCCAAGGAAGACAGTACACCTGAACTGGTGCATCGGAATCTAATACTGGTCTCCCAGGAGCCTCTTAAAGCAGATAAACTTAGAAGATTCACTCTTCTTGCACTTAAGTTCCCATTGTGCCACTTGTATTCAACCCCGATGCGATTTCTGTGTTTCATGGTCAATGTGAAGGTCCTAGGGATACAGTAAACCTGCACTGGTGCATCGGAATCTAATACTGGTCCCCCAGGAGACGATCAAACCACAAACTCTTCGAAGATCCACTCTTCTTGTACTTAAATCGGCAGTGTCCCTTTTGTATTCAATCCCGAAGCAATTTCTGTGTTTCATGGTCAATGGGAAGGTGCAAGGGATGCAGTATAGCTGCACAGGTGCAATTGAATCTAATACTGGTCTCCCAGGAGCCCCTCAATCCATAAACTCTTAGAAGATTCACTCTTCTTGTACTTAGGTCGGTATTCTTCATTATGTATTCAACCCCGATGTAATTTCTGTGTTTAATGGTCAATGTGAAGGTCCAAGGGATACAGTACACCTGCACGGGTGCATGGGAGTATAATACTGGTTTCCCAGGAGCCGCTCAAAGCACAAGCTCTTAGAAGATTCACTCTTCTTGTACTTAAGTCGACATTGTGAATTTTGTATTCTATCCCGTTGCGATTTCTGTGTTTCATGGTCAATGTGAAAGTCCAAGGGATACAGTAAACCTGTACTGGTGCATCGGAATCTAATACTGGTCTCCCAGGAGCCGCTAAAATCACAATCTCTAAGAAGATTCACTCTTCTTGTACTTAAGTCGGCATTGTCCATTTATGTGTTCAATCCCGAAGCGATTTTTGTGTTTCATGATCGATGTTAAGGTCCAAGGTATACAGTAAACCAGCATTGGTGAATCGGAATTTAATACTGGTCTCCCAGGAGCCGCTCAAAGCACAAACTCTTAAGATATTACTCTTCCTGTACATAAATCTGCTTTGTGCCTTTTGTGTTCAATCCCAATGCGATTTCTGTGTTTCATGGTCAATGTGAAGGTCCAAGGGATACAGTCAACCTGCACTGGTCCATCGGAATCTAATTCTGGTCTCCCATGAACCGCTCAAATCAAAAACTCTTAGAAGATTCACCCTCCTTATACTTAAGTTGGCTTTGTCCCTTTTGTATTCAAACCCGATGGAATTTCTATATTTCACGGTCAATATGAAGGTCCAAGGGATACAGTAAACCTGCACTGGTGCATCGGAGTCTAATACTGGTGTCCCAGGAGGCGCTCAAACCGCAAACTCTTAGAAAATACACTCTTCTTGTACTTAAGTCGGCATTGTCCCTTTTGTATTCAATCCCAATGCAATTTCTGTGTTTCATTGTCAATATGAAAGTCCAAGGGATACAGTAAACCTGCACTGGTGCATCGGAATCTAATACTGGTCTCCCAGGAGCCGATATAAGCACAAACTCTTAGAAGATTCACTCTTTTTATATATAGGTCGGGATTGTCCATTTTGTATTCAATGCCGATGCAAATTCTGTGTTTCATGGTCAATGTGGAGTTCCAAGGGATACAGTAAACGTGCACTGGTGCATCGGTATCTAATACTGATCTCCCAGGAGCCGCTCAAACCACATACTCTTAGAAGATGCACTATTCTTGTACTTAAATCGGCGTTGTCCCTTTTGTATTCTATGTCGATGGATTTTCTGTTTTTCCTGGTCAATGTGGAGGCCCAACGGATACAGTATACCAGCACTGGTGCTTCGGATTCTAATACTGTTCCCCCCGGAGCGGCTCAAAGCACGAACTCTTAGAAGATTCACCCTTCTTGTACTTAAGTCGACATTGTGAATTTTGTATTCTATCCCGTTGCGATTTCTGTGTTTCATGGTCAATGTGAAGGTCCAAGGGATACAGTAAACATGCACTGGTGCATCGGAGTGTAGTTCAGGTCACCCAGGAGCCGCTCAAAGCACAAACTCTTAGAGGATTCACTCTTCGTGTACTTAAGTCGGCATTGTCCCTTTTGTACTCTATTCCGATGCAATTTCTGTGTTTCATGGAAAATGTGAAGGACCAAGGGATACAGTAAACCTGCACTGGTGCATCGGAATCTAATACTGGTCTCCCAGGAGCCGCTAAAATCACAATCTCATAGAAGATTCACTCTTCTTTTACTTAAGTCGGCATTGTGCCTTTTGCATTCAATCCCGATGCGATTTTTGTGTTTCATGGTCAATGTGGAGGTCCATGGTATACAGTAGACGTGCACTGGTGAATCAGAATCTAATACTGGTCTCCCAGGAGCCGCTCAAAGCACAAACTCATAAGAGATTCACTCTTCCTGTACTTAAATCTGCTTTGTGCCTTTTGTATTCAATCCCATTGCAATTTCTGTGTTTCATCGTCAATGTGAAGGTCCAAGGGCTACAGTAAACCTGTACTGGTGCATCGGAGTCTAATACTGGAGTCCCAGGAGACGCTCAAACCGCAAACTCTTATAAGATACACTCTTCTTGTACTTAAGTCGGCATTAACCCTTTTGTATTCAATCCTGATGCTATTTCTGTGTTTCATGGTCAATGTGAAGTTCCAAGGGATACAGTAAACCTGCACTGGTGCATCGGAATCTAATACTGGTCGCTTAGGAGCCGCTCTAAGATGTAACTCGTAAAGGATACACACTTCTTGTACTTCAGTCGGCATTGTACCTTTTCTATTCAATCCCGATTCAATTTCTGTGTTTCATGGTCAATGTGAAGGTCCAGGGGATACAGTAAACCTGCTCTGGTGCATCGGAATCTAATAATGGTCTCCCAGGAGCCGCTCAGCGCAGAAAATCTTTTAAGATTCACTCTTCCTGTACTTAAGTCGCGTTGTCCCTTTTGAATTCAATGCCGATGCAATTTCTGTGTTTCATGGTCAATGTGAAGGTCCAACGGATAAGGTAAACCGGCACTGGTGCATCGGATTCTAATACTGTTCTCCCAGGAGCCGCTCAAAGCACGAACTCTTAGAAGATTCACTCTTCTTGTACTTAAGTCAGCATTGTGCCTTTTGTATTCTATCCCGTTGCGATTTCTGTGTTTCATGGTCAATGTGAAGGTCCAAGGGATATAGTAAACGTGCACTGGTGCATCGGAATCTAGTTCATGACACCCAGGAGCTGCTCATAGCACAAACTCTTAGAAGATTCACTCTTCGTGTACTTAAGTCGGCATTGTCCATTTTGTATTCTATGACGATGCAATTTCTGTGTTTCATGGTCAATGTGAAGGTCCAAGGGATACAGTAAACCTGCCCTGGGCATCGGAATCTAATACTGGTCTCCCATGAGCCGCTCAAATCACAAACTCTTACAAGTTTCACTCTTCTTTTACTTGAGACGGCGTTGTCCCTTTTGAAATCAAACCCGATGCAATTTCTGTATTTCATGGTCAATGTGAAGGTCCAAAGGATACAGTAAACCTGCACTGGGGCATCGGAATCCAATACTGGTCTCCCATGAGCCGCTCAAATCACAAATTCTTAGAAATTTCAATCTTCTTGTACTTAAGTTGGCATTGCCCTTTTTGTATTCAATGCCGATGCAATTTCTGTGTTTCATGGTCAATGTGAAGGTCCAAGGGATACAGTAAACCTGCACTGGGGCATTGGAATGTGATACTGGTCTCACAGGAGCCACTCAAACCACAACCTCTTAGAAGATTCACTCTTTTTGTACTTTAGCCGTCACTCTCCGTTTTGTATTCAATGCCATTGTAATTTCTGTGTTTCATGGTCAATGTGAAGGTCCAAGGGATACAGTAAACCTGCACTGGTGCATCGGAATCTAATACTGGTTGCTTAGGAGACGCTCTAAGCAGTAACTCTTAGAAGATACACTCTTCTTGTACTTCAGTCGGCATTGTACCTTTTGTATTCAATCCCGATGCAATTTCTGTGTTTCATGGTCAATGTGAAGGTCCAAGGAACACAGTAAACCTGCACTGGTGCATCGGAGTCTAATACTCGTGGCCAAGGAGCCGCTCAAAACGAAAACTCTTAGAAGATACACTATTCTTGTATTCAAGGCAGCATTGTCCCTTTTGTATTCAATCCCGATGCAATTTCTGTGTTTCATGGTTAATGTGAAGGTCCGAGGGATACCTTAAACCTGCACTGGTGCATCGGTATCTTTTACTGGTCTCCCAAAAGCCGCTCAAACCACAAACTCTTAGAAGATTCACTCTTCTTGTACTTACGTCGGCATTGTCCCTTTTCTATTCAACGCCGATGGAATTTCTGTGTTTCATGGTCAATGTGAAGGTCCAAGGGATACAGTAAACCTGCATTGGTGCATCGGAATCCAATACTTGTCTCCCGGGAGCCTCTATAGCAGATATTCTTAGATGTTTCACTCTTCTTGTACTTAAGTCGGCATTGTGCCTCTTGTATTCAATCTCGATGCGAGTAATGTGTTTCATGGTCAATGTGAAGGTCCTAGGGATACAGTAAACCTAACTGGTGCGTCGGAATCAAGTAGAGGTCTTCCAGGACACGTTCAAACCACAAACTCTTAGAAGATCCAACTTCTTGTACTTAAATCGGAAGTGTCCTTTTGTATTCAATCCCGAAGCAATTTCTGTGTTTCATGGTCAATGAGAAGGTGCAAGGGATACAGTATACCTGCACAGGTAGAACGGAATCTAATACCTGTCTCCCAGGAGCCCCTCAAAGTACAATCTCTTAGAAGATTCACTCTTCTTGCACTTAAGACGGCGTTGTTCATTATGTATTCAACCCCGATGTAATTTCTGTGTTTAATGGTCAATGTGAAGGTCCAAGGGATTCAGTAAACCTGCACTGGTGCATCGGAGTATTATACAGGTATCCCAGGAGCCGCTCTAAGCTCAAACTCTTAGAAGATTCACTCTGCTTGTACTTATGTCGGCATTTTCTATCCTGTATTCAATCCCGATGCAATTTCTGTGTTTCATGGTCAATGTGAAGGTCCAAGGGAGACAGTAAACCTGTACTGGTGTATCGGAATCTAATACTGGTCTCCCAGGAGCCGCTCAAACCACAAACTCTTAGAAGTTTCAATCTTCTTGTACTTAAGTCTGCGTTGTGCCTTTTGTATTCAATCCCAATGCGATTTCTGTGTTTCATGGTCAATGTGAAAGTCCAAGGGATACAGTCAACCTGCATTGGTGCATCGGAATCTAATACTGGTCTCCCAGGAGCCAATCACAACACAAACTGTTAGAAGATTCACTCCTTTTGTACTTAAGTTGGCATTGACCCTTTTGTATTCAATCCCGATGCAATTTCTGTGTTTCATGGTCAATGTGAAATTGCAAGGGATACAGTAAACCTGCACTGGTGCATCGGAATCTAATACTGGTCTCCCAGGAGCCGCTCAAAGCACAAACTCTTAGAAGATTCACTCTTTTTGTGCTTAAGTCGGCATTGTCCCTTTTGTATTCAATGCCTATGCAATTTCTGTGTTTCATGGTCAATGTGAAGGTCAAAAGGATACAGTAAACCTGCACAGGTGCATCGCAATCTAATACTGGTCTCCCAGGAGTCGCTCAAAGCACAAACTCTCAGATGATTCACTCTCCTTCTATATAAGTCAGGATTGTCCCTTTTGTAGTCAATCCCGATGCAAATTCTGTGTTTCATGATCAAGGTGAAGGTCCAACGGATACAATAAACCAGCACTGGTGCATCGGAGTCTAATACTGGTGTCCGAGGAGCCGCTCAAACCGAAAACTCTTAGAAGGTACACTATTCTTGTACTAAAGTCGGCATTGTCCCTTTTGTATTCAATCCCGATACAACTTCTGTGTTTCACAATCAATTTGACGGTCAAAGGGATACAGTAAACCTGCACTGCTGCATCGGAATCTAATACTGGTCTCCCAGGAGGCGATCCAAGCACAAACTCTTAGAAGATTCACTCCTCTAGTACTTAAGTTTGCATTATACCCTTTTGTATTCAATCTCGATGCAATTTCTGTGTTTCATGCTCAATGTGAAATTCCAAGGGACACAGTAAAGCTGCACTGGTGCATCGGAATCTAATACTGGTCTCCCAGGAGCCGGTCAAAGCACAAACTCTTAGAAGATTCACTCTTTTTGTGCTTAAGTCGGCATTGTCCCTTTTGTATTCAATACCTATGCAATCTCTGTGTTTCATGGTCAATGTGAAGGTCAAAACTATACAGTAAACCTGCACTGGTGCATCGGAATCTAAAACTGGTCTCCCAGGAGCCGCTCAAAGCAAAAACTCTTAGACGATTCACTCTTCTTGTACTTCAGTCGGCATTGTCCTTTTGTATTCATTCCCAATGCAATTTCTGTGTTTCATGGGCAATGTGACGGTCCAAGGGATACAGTAAACCTGAACTAGCGCATCTGATTTTAATACTGGAGTCCCAGGAGCTGCTCAAACCACAAGCTCTTAGAAGATACACTCTTCTTGTACTTCAGTCGGGATTGTCTCTTTTGTATTCAGTCCCGATGGAATTTCTGTGTTTCATGGTCAATGTGACGTTCCAAGGGATACAGTAAAAATCAACTGGTGCATCGGAATCTAATACTGGTCTCCCAGGAGCCTCTTAAAGCAGATAATCTTAGAAGATTCACTTTTCTTGTACTTAAGTCGGCATTGTGCTACTTGTATTCAATCCCGATGCGATTTCTGTATTTCATGGTCAATGTGAAGGTCCTAGGGATACAGCAAGCCTGCACTGGTGTATCGGAATCTAGTACTGGTCTCCAAGGTGACGATCCAACCACAAACTCTTAGAAGATCCGCTCTTCTTGTACTTAAATCGCCAGTTTCCCTTTTGTATTCAATCCCGAAGCAATTTCTGTGTTTTATGGACAATGGGCATGTGCAAGGAATACAGTATAGCTGCACAGGTGCAACGGAATCTAGTACTGGTCTCCCAGGAGCCCCTCTAACCACAAACTCTTAGAAGATTCACTCTTCTTGTACTTAAGTCAGCATTGTTCATTATGTATTCAACCCCGATGTAATTTCTGTGTTTAATGGTGAATGCGAAGGTACAAGGGATACAGTAAACCTGCACTGGTGCATCGGAGTCTAATACTGGTTTCTCAGGAGCCGCTCACATCGCAAACTCTTAGAAGATTCACTGTTCTTAAACTTAAGTCGGCATTGTGCCTTTTGTATTCAATCCCGATGTAATTTCTGTGTTTCATGTCAATGTGAAGGTCCAAGGGATACAGTAAACCTGCACTGGTGCATCGGAATCTAATACCGGTGTCCCAGGAGACACTCAAACCACAAACTCTTAGAAGATTCACTCTTTTTGTACTTAAGTCGGCATTGACCCTTTTGTATTCAATCCCGATGCAATTTCTGTGTTTCATGATCAATGTGACGGTCCAAGGGATACAGTAAACCTGCACTGGTCCATTGGAATCTAATACTGGCTGCCCATGAGCCGTTCAACAACAAACTCTAAGAAGATTCACTATTCTTGTACTTAAGTCGGCATCGTCCCTTTTGTATTCAAACCCGATGCAATTTCTATATTCCATGGTCAATGCGAAGGTCCAAGGGATACAGTAAACCTGCACTGGTGCATCGGAGTATAATACTGGTGTCCCAGGAGCCGCTCAAACCGCAAACTCTTACAAGATACACTCTTCCTGTACTTAAATCGGCATTGTCGTTTCGTATTCAATCCCGATGCAATTTCTGTGTTTCATAGTCAATATGAAAGTCCTAGGGATACAGTAAACCTGCACTGGTGCATCGGAATCTAATACTGGTCCACAGGAGCCGATAAAGCACAAACTCCTAGAAGATTCATTCTTCTTGTACTTAGCTCGGCATTGTCCCTTTTGTATTCAATGCCGATGCATATTCTGCGTTTCATGGTGAATGTGAAGGTCCAAGGGATACAGTACACCTGCACTGGTGAATCGGAGTCTAAAACTGGTCTCCCAGGAGCCGCTCACACCACAAACTCTTAGAAGATTCACTCTTCTTGTACTTAAGTCGTTCATTGTCCATTTTGTATTCAATCGCGATGCAATTTCAGTGTTTCATGGTTAATGTGAAGGTCCAAGGGATACAGTAAACCTGCACTGGAGCATTGTAATCTAGTAGTGGTCTCCCAGGAGCCGATCATACCACAAACTCTTAAAAGATTCACTCTTCTTGTACTTGAATCGGCATTGTCCTTTTGTATTCAATCCCGATGCAATTTCTGTGTTTCATGGTCAATGTGAAAGTCCAAGGGATACAGTAAACATGCACTGGTGCATCGGAATCTAATACTGGTCTCCCGGGAGCTGCTCAAACCACAAATTCTTAGAGGATTCACTCTTGTTGTAAGTAAGTCGTTCATTGTCCCTTTTGTATTCAATCACGATGCAATTTCAGTTTCTTATGGTCAATGTGAGGGTCCAAAGGATACAGTAAACCTGCACTGGTGCATCGGAATCTAATAGTGGTGTCCCAGGAGCCGCTCAATCCGCAAGCTGTTAGAAGATTCACTCTTTTTGTACTTAAGTCGGCATTGACCCTTTTATATTCAATCCCGATGCAATTTCTGTGTTTCATGATCAATGTGACGGTCCAAGGGATACAGTAAACCTGCACTGGTCCATTGGAATCTAATACTGGCTGCCCATGAGCCGTTCAACAACAAACTCTAAGAAGATTCACTATTCTTGTACTTAAGTCGGCATCGTCCCTTTTGTATTCAAACCCGATGCAATTTCTATATTCCATGGTCAATGTGAAGGTCCAAGGGATACTGTAAACCTGCACTGGTGCATCGGAGTATAATACTGGTGTCCCAGGAGCCGCTCAAACCGCAAACTCTTACAAGATACACTCTTCCTGTACTTAAATCGGCATTGTCGTTTCCTATTCAATCCCGATGCAATTTCTGTGTTTCATAGTCAATATGAAAGTCCTAGGGATACAGTAAACCTGCACTGGTGCATCGGAATCTAATACTGGTCCACAGGAGCCGATAAAAACACAAACTCCTAGAAGATTCATTCTTCTTGTACTTAGCTCGGCATTGTCCCTTTTGTATTCAATGCCGATGCATATTCTGTGTTTCATGGTGAATGTGAACGTCCAAGGGATACAGTAAACCTGCACTGGTGAATCGGAGTCTAAAACTGGTCTCCCAGGAGCCGCTCACACCACAAACTCTTAGAAGATTCACTCTTCTTGTACTTAAGTCGTTCATTGTCCATTTTGTATTCAATCGCGATGCAATTTCAGTGTTTCATGGTTAATGTGAAGGTCCAAGGGATACAGTAAACCTGCACTGGAGCATCGTAATCTAGTAGTGGTCTCCCAGGAGCCGATCATACCACAAACTCTTAAAAGATTCACTCTTCTTGTACTTGAATCGGCATTGTCCTTTTGTATTCAATCCCGATGCAATTTCTGTGTTTCATGGTCAATGTGAAAGTCCAAGGGATACAGTAAACATGCACTGGTGCATCGGAATCTAATACTGGTCTCCCGGGAGCTGCTCAAACCACTAATTCTTAGAGGATTCACTCTTGTTGTAAGTAAGTCGTTCATTGTCCCTTTTGTATTCAATCACGATGCAATTTCAGTTTCTTATGGTCAATGTGAGGGTCCAAAGGATACAGTAAACCTGCACTGGTGCATCGGAATCTAATAGTGGTGTCCCAGGGGCCGCTCAATCCGCAAGCTGTTAGAAGATTCACTCTTCTTTTACTTAAGTCAAATTGTCCCTTTTGTATACAACCCCGATGCAACTTCTGTGTTTCGTGGTCAATCTGAAGGTCCAAGGGATACAGAAAACCTGCACTGGTGCATCGCAATCTAATACTGGTCTCCCAGGAGCTAATCAAAGCACAAACTCATAGAAGATTCACTCCTCTTGTACTTAAGTTGGCATTGACCCTTTTGTATTTAATCCCGATGTAATTTCAGTGTTTCATGGTCAATGTGAAGGTCCAGGGGATACAGTAAACCTGCATTGGTGCATCGGAATCCAATACTCCTCTCTCATGAGCCGCTAAACCTTAAACTCTTAGAAGATTCATTCTTCTTGTGCTTAAGTCGGCATTGTCCCTTTTGTATTCAAACCCGATGCAATATCTGTGTTTCATGGTTAATGTGAAGGTCCCAGGGATACAGTAAACCTGCACTGGTGCATCGGAGTCTAATACTGGTGTCCCAGGAGCCGCTAAGACCGAAAACTCTTAGAAGATACACTTTTCTTGTACTTATGTCGGCATTGTGCCTACTGTAATCAATCCCGATGCAATTTCTGTGTTTCATGGTCAATGTGAAGGTCTAAGGGATACAGTAAACCTGTACTGGTGCATCGGTATGTAATACTGATCTCCCAGGAGCCTCTCAAACCACAAACTCTTAGAAATTTCACTCTTCTAGGCCCTAAGTCGGCATTGTCCCTTTTGTATTCATCCCCCGATATAATTTTTGTATTTAATGGTCAATGTGAAGGTACAAGGGATACAGTACACCTGCACTGGTGCATCGGAATCTAATACTGGTCTCCCAGCAGCCGCTCATATCTGAAAATCTTAGAAGATTCAATTTTCTTGTACTTAAGTCGACATTGTGCCTCTTCTATTCTATCCCGATCCGAATTCTGTGTTTCATGGTCAGTGTGAAGTTCCTCTGGATACAGTAAACCTAAACTGGTGGATCGGAATCTAATACTGGTCTCCCAGATGCCGCTAAAACCACAAACTCTTAGAAGATTCACTCTTCTTGTACTTAAGTCGGCATTGTGCCTTTTGTATTCAATCCCAAAGCAAATTCTGTATTTTATGGTCAATGTGAAGGTCCAAGGGATACAGTAAACCTGTACTGGTGCATCGGTATCTAATACTGATCTCCCAGGAGCCGCTCAAACCACAAACTCTTAGAAATTTCACTGTTCTTGGCCCTAAGTCGTCATTGTCCCTCTTGTATTCATCCCCCGATGTAATTTTTGTTTTTAATGGTCAATGTGAAGGTCCAAGGGATACAGTAAACAGAGTCTGGTGCATCGGAATCTAATACTGGTCTCCCAGGAGGCGATCAAAACACAAACTCTTAGAAGATTCACTCCTCTAGTTCTTAAGGTGGCATTGACCCTTTTGTATTCAATCTCGATGCAATTTCTGTGTTCCATAATCAAATTGAAGGTCCAAGGGATACAGTAAACCTGCACTGGTGCATCGGAATCTAAAACTGGTCTCCCAGGAGCCGCTCAAAGCACAAACTCTTAGACGATTCATTCTTCTTCTACTTCAGTCGGCATTGTCCCTTTTGTATTCATTCCCGCTGCTATTTCTGTGTTTCGTGGTCAATGTGACGGTCCAAGGGATACAGTAAACCTGAACTGGTGCATCTGAATCTAATACTGGTGTCCCAGGAGCCGCTCAAACCACAAGCTCTTAGAAGATACACTCTTCTTGTACTTAAGTCGGGATTGTCCCTTTTGTATTCATTCCCGATGGAATTTCTGTGTTTCATGGTCATTGTGACGTTCCAAGGGATACAGTAAAGCTGAACTGGTGCATCGGAATCTAATACCGGTCCCACAGCAGCCGATAAAACACAAATTCTTAGAAGATTTACTCTTCTTGTACTTAAGTCGGAATTGTCCCTTCTGTACTCAATGCCGATGCATATTCTGTGTTTCATGGTGAATGTGAAGGTCCAAGGGATACAGTAAACCTGCACTGGTGAATCAGAGTCTAAAACTGGTCTCCCAGGAGCCGCTCTCACCACAAACTCTTAGAAGATTCACTCTTCTTGTACTTAAGTCGTTCATTGTCCATTTTGTATTCAATCGCGATGCAATTTCAGTGTTTCATGGTTAATGTGAAGGTCCAAGGGATACAGTAAACCTGCACTGGTGCATCGGAATCTAGTACTGGTCTCAAAGGAGACGATCAATCCACAAACACTTAGAAGATCCACTCTTCTTGTACTGAAATCGGCAGTGTCCTTTTTATATTCAATCCCGAAGTAATTTCTGTGTTTTATGGACAATGGAAAGGTGCAAGGAATACAGTATAGCTGCACAGGTGCAACGGAATATAGTACGGGTCTCCCAGGAGCCCCTCTAACCACAAACTCTTGGAAGACTCACTCTTCTTGTACTTAAGCCGGCATTGTTCATTTTGTATTCAACCCCGACGTAATTTCTGTGTTTAATGGTGAATGCGAATGTCCAAGGTATACAGTGAACCTGCACAGGTGCATCGGCGTCTAGTACTGGTTTCTCAGGAGCCGCTCAGACCACAAACTTTTAGTAGAATAACTGTTCTTGTACTTAAGTCGGCATTGTGCCTTTTGTATTCAATCCCGATGCAATTTCTGTGTTTCATGGTCAATGTGAAGGTCCAAGGGATACAGTAAACCTGCACTGGTGCATCGCAATCTAATACTGGTGTCCCAGGAGACGCTCTCACCACAAACTCTTAGAAGATTCACTCTTCTTGTACTTAAGTCGTTCATTGTCCCTTTTGTATTCAATCGTGATGCAATTTCTGTCTTTCATGGTTAATGTGAAGGTCAAAGGGATACAGTAAACCTGCACTGGTGCATCGAATGTAGTACTGGTCTCCCAGGATCCGATCAAACCTCAAACTCTTAAAATATTCACTCTTCTTGTACTTGAATTGGCATTGTCTTTTTGTATTTAATTCCGATGCAATTTCTGTGTTTCATGGTCAACGTGAAATTCCAAGGGATACTGTAAACCTGCACTGGTGCATCGGAATCTAAAACTGGTCTCCCAGGAGCCGCTCAAAACACTAACTCTTCGACGATTCACTCTTTTTGTACTTAAGTCGGCATTGTCCCTTTAGTATTCAATCCCGATGCAATGTCTGTGTTTCATGGTCACTGTGAAGGTCCAAGGGATACAATAAACCTGCACTGGTGCATCGGTATCCAATACAGGTCTCCCAGCGGCCACTCAAAGCACAACCTCTTAGAAGATTCACTCTTCTTGTACTTATGTCGGCATTCTCCATTTTGTACTCAATACCGATGCTATTTCTGTGTTTCATGGTCAATGTGAAGGTCCAAGGGATACAGTAAACCAGCACTGGTGCATCGGAATCAAATTCTGGTCACCCGGGAGCCGCTCAAAGCACAAACTCGTGGACGATTCACTCTTTTTGTACTTATGTCGGCATTGTCCCTTTTATATTCAATCCCGATGCAAATTCTATTTTTCATTATCAATGTGAAGTTCCAAGGGATACAGTAAAACTGCACTGGTGCATCGGAATCTATTACTGGTCTCCAAGGAACCGCTCCAATCACAAAATCTTAGAAGATTCAATCTTCCTTTACTTAAGTCGACATTGTGCCTATTGTATACAATCCCATTGCGAATTCTGTGTTTCATGGTCAATGTGAATGTCCTAGGGATACAGTAAACCTAAACTGGTGCATAGGAATCTAATTCTGTTCTCCCAGGAAACGCTCAAAGCACAAACTCTTGGACGATTCACTCTTTTTGTACTTATGTCGGCATTGTCCCTTTTATATTCAATCCCGATGCAAATTCTATTTTTCATTATCAATGTGAATTTCCAAGTGATACAGTAAACCAGCACTGGTGCATCGGAATCTAATACTGATCTCCCAGGAGCCTCTCTACGCATAAACGCTTACAAGATTCACCTTTCTTGTACTTAATTTGGCATTGTGCCTCTTGTATTCAATCCCAATGTGCTTTCTGTGTTTCATGGTCAATGTGAAGGTCCTAGGAATACAGTAAACCAGCCTGGTGCATCGCAATCTAGGACCGGTCTCCCAGGAGCCGATCAAACCACAAACTCTTAGAAGATTCACTCTTCTTGTACTTAAGTCGGCATTGTGCCTTTTGTATTATATCCTGTTGCAATTTCTGTGTTTCATGGTCAATGTGAAGGTCCAAGGAATACAGTAAACCGGCACTGGTGCATCAGAATCTAATTCTGGTCTCCCACTAGCCGCTCAAAGCACAAACTCTTAGAAGATTCACCTTTCTTGTACTTAATTCGGCATTGTGCCTCTTGTATTCATTCCCGATGCAATTTCTGTGTTTCATGGTCAATGTGAAGGACCAAGGGATACAGTTAACCTGCACCGGTGCAACGGAATATAGTACTGGTCTCCCAGGAGCCGCTCAAAACACAAACTCTTAGAAGATTCACTCTTCTTGTACTTAAGTCAGCATTGTCCATTATTATTTTATCCCGATGCAATTTCTGTGTTTCATGTCCAATGAGAAGCTCCAAGGGATACAGTAATCCTGCAATGGTGCATCGGAATCTAATACTGGTCTCCCAGGATCCGCCCAAACCACAAACTCTTAGTAGATTCACTTTTCTTCTACTTCAGTCGGCATTGTTCCTTTTGTATTCAACACCATGCAATTTCTGTGTTTCATGGTCAATGTGAAGGTCCAAGGGATACAGTAAATCTGCACTGGCGCATCGGAATCTATTACTAGTCTCCCACTAGCCGCTCAAAGCACAAACTCTTAGAAGATTCACTCCTCCTGTACTTATGTCGGCATTGTCCCTTTTATATTCAATCCCGATGCAAATTCTATTTATCATTATCAATGTGAAGTTCCAAGGGATACAGTCAACCAGCACTGGTGTATCGGAATCTAATACTGATCTCCCAGGAGCCTCTCTACGCACAAACTCTT